>NC_034182.2:31305231-31665231 GCF_002021735.2 Oncorhynchus kisutch
TAGTAGTAGCACCAGCAGCAGTAGTAGTACTGGTAGAAGTAGAAGTAGTAGTAGTAGTAGCAGTAGTAGTAGCAGCACCAGCAGTAGTAGTAGCACCAGCAGCAGCAGTAGTAGTAGTAGTAGTAGTACTGGTAGAAGTAGAAGTAGTAGTAGAAGCACCAGGAGTAGTAAAAGCACCAGTAGAAGTAGTAGGAGTAGCAGCAGTTTTAGTAGTAGTAGTAGGAGTAGCAGCAGTATTAGTAGTAGTAGTAGTAGTAGTAGTAGTAGTAGTAGCACCAGTAGTAGTAGCACCAGTAGTAGTAGTAGTAGTAGAAGCACCAGCAGCAGCAGTAGAAGCACCAGCAGCAGCAGTAGTAGCACCAGCAGCAGCAGTAGTAGCACCAGCAGCAGCAGTAGTAGCACCAGCAGCAGCAGCACCAGCAGCAGTAGTAGTAGTAGTAGTAGTAGTAGTAGTAGTAGTAGTAGTAGTAGTAGTAGTAGTAGTAGTAGTAGTAGTAGTAGCAGTAGTAGCAGCAGCAGAACTGGTAGTAGTAGAAGTAGTAGGAGTAGTAGTAGCAGCAGCACCAGCAGTAATAGTAGCACCAGCAGTAGTAGTACTGGTAGAAGTAGAGGCAGTAGTAGAAGCACCAGTAGTAGAAGCACCAGTAGTGGTAGAAGCACCAGGAGAGGTAGGAGTAGTAGTAGTAGTAGTAGCAGCAGTAGTAGTAGTAACAGTAGAAGCAGCAGTAGTAGTAGCACCAGCAGTAGTAGTAGTAGCACCAGTAGAAGTAGCAGCAGTATTAGTAGTAGTAGTAGTAGCAGTAGTAGCACCAGTAGTAGTAGACGCACCAGCAATAGTAGTAGTAGTAGTAGAAGCACCTGAAGTAGTAGTAGAAAAAGCACCAGTAGAAGTGGTAGTAGTAGCAGCAGTAGTAGCACCAGTAGTAGTAGTAGTAGTAGTAGTAGTAGTAGTAGCAGTAACCAAACTACCACTACTACCAAACTGAACAGGTAACCAAATGGCTAACCGGACTATTTGCATTGTGTGTGTCCCCCCCTAACCCCTCTTTTACGCTGCTGCTACTACTCTCGGTTTATCTGATATGCATAAACTACCATTCCAGTGTTTTACTTGCTATATTGTATTTACTTTGCCACCATGGCCTTTTTTGCCTTTACCTCCCTTCTCACCTCATTTGCTCACATTGTATATAGACTTGTTTATACTGTATTATTGACTGTATGTTTGTTTTACTCCATGTGTAACTCTGTGTCGTTGTATCTGTCGAACTGCTTTGCTTTATCTTGGCCAGGTCGCAATTGTAAATGAGAACTTGTTCTCAACTTGCCTACCTGGTTAAATAAAAGGTAAAATAAATAAATTAAAATTGTCACTAACTATACATTCATGTACATACTGCCTAAATTGGCCAGACCAACCAGTGCTTCCGCACATTGGCTAACCGGGCTATCTGCATTGTGTCCAACCACCCGCCAACCCCTCTTTTTACGCTTCTGCTACTCTCTGTTCATCATATATGCATAGTCACTTTAACGATACCTACATGTACATACTACCTCAATAAGCCAGACTAACAGGTATATAGCCTTGTTACTCTATTTTAAAATGTCTTTTTACTGTTGTTTTATTCCTTTACTTACCTACCTCTACACACACACACACATATACACACACACACACACACACACACACACACACACACACAACAACACATCTTTTCCCGCACCATTGGTTAGAGCCTGTAAGTAAGCATTTCACTATAAGGTTGTATTCGGTGCACGTGACAAATAAAGTTTGATTTGATAGGGTTGAGGTCAGGGCTCTGTGCAGGCCAGTTAAGTTCTTCAACATAGATCGACAAAACATTTCTGTATGGACCTCGCTTTGTGAGTGGGGGTATAGTAATGCTGAAGCAGGAAAGGGCCTTCTCCAAACGGTTGGAAACACAGAATCGTCTAGAATGTAAGTTTGCTGTAGCATTAAGATTCCCCTTCACTGGAACTAAGGAGCCTAGCCTGAACAATGAAAAACCGCCCCAGACCATTATTCCTCCTCCACCAAACTTTACAGTTGACACTATGCATTGGGGCAGGTAGTGTTTTCCTGGCATATGCCAAACCCAGATTCTTCCATTGGACTGCCAGATGGTGAAGCGTGATTCATCACTCCTGAGAAAGCCTTCCCACTGCTCCAATGTTGGAGAGCTTTACACAACTCCAGACGACGCTTGGCATTGCGCATGGTGATCTTAGGCTTGTGTGCGGCTGCTCGGCCATGGAAACCCATTTCATTAATCTCCCAACGAACAGTTCTTGTACTAAACATGCTTCGAGGCAGTTTGGAACTCGTCCAAACTGTGTTGCACTCGGCGGTCCCGTTCTGTGAGATTGTGTTGTCTACCATTTCACGGCTGAGCTATTGTTGCTCCGAGATGTTTCCATTTCTCAATAACAGCACTTACAGCTGATCGGGGCAGCTCTAGCAGGGCAGAAATTTGACAAACTGACTTGGGAAGGTGACATCCTATGACAGTGCCACTTTGAAAGCATGAGCTCTTCAGTAAGGCCATTCTACTGCCAATGTTTGTCTATGACGAGTGCATGGCTGTGAGCTCAATTTTCAGCTGAAACAGCCAAATCCACTAAGTTGAAGGGGTATCCACATGCATTTGTATATATATAGTATACTTAATCACGCATATCGTACAAAATGGCAGTGAAAGGAAAAATAATTAGTTCCAATACCCTGAGGGCTGAGTTTCTAGCTGAGATGCAGAGGCGATTCACAATTCCTACACAATATACAATTCACATTTACCAAAAAAAGAAAAAGGGCATTTAACCAGCTTTCAATGAGCATAGGTTTTCACTCCTCCCATTTTGCCAGACAGAAGAGGGAGATTGTAAGCAAGAGAGAGAGTTCGAAAAAGACAGATAGATGGAGAGCAATTCAGAACTCTGGGATCCAAGAATAATACCACACTCACTACTGAATTCAAATGTTTTTATTTTAGCAGACACTCTTATCCAGAGTCACCTTCAGGAGCAATTAGGGTTAAGTGCCTTGCTCAAGGGCACATCGAAAGACTGTTCACCTAGTCAGCTCAGGGAATCAAACCAGCAACCTTACTGGCCAAACACTTAACCACTAGGCTAACTGCCATGACATCGCACCACACATTACTGTCATGACATCACACTCATAACATCCCTCACTACTGACATATATTCTACTTAGGTTGGGCGGTATCCAGACTTTCACACGGTATTACCGAATGTGCACACACGGGGCGCTATTTCAGAAAATGACACTCACACGGAAAGTATTCAGACCCCTGAACATCATAGCCTTAGAAGATTGATGAGGGGGGAAAATGTGATCTACACACAATACCCCATAATGACAAAGCAAAAACAGCTTTTTAGAAGTTAGCAAATGTATTTAAAAAAGAAAACTGAAATTTCACATTGACATAAGTATTCAGACCCTTTCCTCATTACTTTGTTGAAGCACCTTTGGCAGTGAATACAGCCTGGAGTCTTCTTGGGTATGACACTACAAGCTTGGCACACCTGTTTTGGGGGAGTTTCTCCCATTCTTCTCTGCATATCCACTCAAGCTCTGTCAGGTTGGGTGGGGAGCGTCGCTGCACAGCTATTTTCAGATCTCTCCAGAGATGTTCGATCGGGTTCAAGTCCGGGCCCTGGCTGGGCCACTCAAGGATATTCGGAGACCTGGCCGAAAGCCACTCATGCGTTGTCTTGGCTGTGTGCTTAGGGTCGTTGTCGTGCTGGAAGGCGCTGTGGAGCAGGTTTTCATCAATGATCTCTCTGTACTTTGGTCCGTTCATCTTTCCTTTGATCCTGACTAGTTTCCCAGTCCCTGCCATTGAGAAACATCCCCACAGCCCGATGCTGCCACCACCATGCTTCACTGTAAGGATGGTGCCAGGTTTCCTCCAGACGTGACACTTGGGATTCAGGCCAAAGAGTTCAATCTAGGTTTTAGCAGACTAGAGAATGTTTCTTATTGTCTGAGAGTCTCCAAGCTGGCATGTGCTTTTTACTGAGGAGTGGCTTCCGTCTGGCCACTCTACCATAAAGGAGTGGTAGATGTAATACAGCCTGGAATTGAACCAGGGTGTCTGTACTGATGCCTCGTCCACCGAGAAGCAGTGCCTTAGACCGCTGCACCACTCGGGAGCCAAATCATGTGAATACAAATGTAAATAAGTTATAAGGTAAATAAACCTGCTTTCGCCTTCTCATTATGGGGTAGTGTGTGTAGATTGATGAGGAAAAATATATATTTAATCCATTTTAGAGCAAGGCTGTAACCTAACAAAATGTTGAGAAACGGAAGGGGTCTGAATACTTTCCACAAAACAATTATAGGAAACAGGGACCTAGATACAAGAGGGCATTGAATGCATAGAATATAGAAATAATTAAGTAATTTAATAGGATCTCGATGATTGAATGTCTGCTTTAATAGCTTGATCTTGACATCTAGCTTAGTTAGCTAGCCAGTTAGCAAACCAAATGCATAGCTGGAGCCCTGAGCTGGATGTCATTTATTTGACACATCTTAAGCATTGGCGTAGTGCGAGCGCCCACAAGGCGGGGGTGCCCCCAAACTGAAATGTGTGTTCTTATTTGTTTAAAGGGTATTGAAAAGTCATATGGTCTGTATTTTGAGATAACCCCGGTATATCGCCCGAGCCTACTCATCACTGACATAACGTCACACTCATTGTTATCCCACCCCGGGTACAAAAGCGTTCTGCTTCGCCAGTGTGCACTCAGACATCCCTGTCCTGTTGTCCTGACAACACAGGTCGCCTCCCCCGCAATCCCCACTTCAGACATATGTGGAGATACCGTGACACGTACAGCAATACCGGCAATGCTATGACAACCTGTTAGCAAGGTAGAGTGTTTCCACATAGGGCGGGTGATGGAATAGTGATGGAGAAGCATACTGAGAGACGCGCAGTCTTAGTCGCTGTCATTTTAGAAAGGGTGTGATGAAGTTAGTAGTAGCTCGTTTTTCCTTTAGCTCTTTGCTGGGGCTCTGGTTCCTCTTCATAACCTTGCCCCCCGCCAAAGCCCAGCACAATACATCATTAGGAGCAGCAGGCAGCAGCGCTGGAATAACTCAGCAATCTCTAGGGCAAACAGCCCGTCACAGGACCGCATGAGAAACTGTGTTTTTATCAGCTGAATGCGTCAAACCATACACACCGGCAAAAACAAAAAAAGCTACACAGGATGAATGAAGAGTGATACACGAACGCAAGACTGAATCGCACCACCGTCACTTATTAGAATGCAGATTCAGTGAGAGAGAAAAAAATGAGGGAGTTGGAGTACAGAGCACTCTTTAAAAAAAATAAAATCTGTTAAACAATTCCCACTTCCAATTATCAAACATTCCCTTTAAGAATGAGCTACTTTATTACTACAGAAAAGACCAAATGTCCCTAAAGGTGTATTTTACATTACCACAATGCATGTGGAGAGCAAATGACTTTCATTAAGCATTACAGCCGACTAGCTTTTATGAGAGAGAGAGAGACTTGAGGAAGAAATATCATGTACAACGGCTACAACTAAGCTTTGGTGGTGTTATTTCTTATCAGAAGATTATTTGGAGAAGGGGAGGCTGGTGAGATGGGAGGGAGGCTGAGGCTAAAGTGATAGATAGGGAGTGTTCGACACAGCTGGCGGAGGTAGTGTCTTTTGCCAGCGGCGGTGGCGGGACGGGATGGAAGGAAACGGGATGCTGCAGCAAATATTGTTTTCCCCAACAATCACTGCCGATGACAGGCCGAATCAACTGACATCCCCTAGTCAATATTTTAGACGGCTACAAATTGAGTTGGTGGGGGGTGAAAATACAGTCTGACACCAGGACTAATAGCCCCGGTCTTGTTTCTACTCTGGAATTGTTCTCTGGCTGTGCTGTCAGGTTTGCAGGGTTGGCAGTACCAGCATGCCTTGATGTACCTTGGTGCCTGAGGACCGTATTTGTTGCTGCCTCACAACCAGGCCTGGAGAAACTACCGCAGAGCCAGGTCTCTCCAAACTGGGGAAGCAAAAACAAATGCATTACTGTAATGGCTGGGATATAAATGTCCTCTGTAAAATGTCCTCTGCAAAAATGTCTCCTTGAACAATCTGCAGCATCGGTTTACTTACTAACATGCTGACTACACCGCTTGAGGTCACAAACATACATGTTATTCAATCATTGCACCCACACTGCTCTCGTGCACCAACCAGCGCCTGCGTTGCCAAGCGCTAAAATGGAAGTCAGTTCTATTTGTGACGTTGATCATGGTGCAAGTCCTCATTAGTTTATAGAAGCAGATACCCTGATGCCATCTGGTTATACCCACATGGGCGACTGAAAGACAACTGAGTTCGTCGGTCATCGTGGTAATACTATGAAAGTTTAGATGCCAATCGCCATATAAAGTCCAAAGAAGAAAAAGCCTGAAAGGCGGAGAGATGACTAGAAACGAGTCGGTTTTGTGTGTGGATTAATTGTCAGAGTAGAGGACCTTGTGCATTTCAGGTAAAATAACAACTAAATGTTCATATTCCAAGACAAATGATCTAGCTACTGCAAGCTAGTTAGCTAAATTGTCATAAACGTTCAATGCTTTTCAACCTGTCCCCAAATTAATATAATTGGTTCAGAGTTTGTTTTGATATTTTAACCTGCGTGTCGTGATCGCGTTTGGTGTGGGGGGACAAAATCAATTTACGCGCAGACGGTTTGGGTACAGTTTAAGACTTACTACTGCGAATAGGCTTATATTCACATTATAACTACAATATAGTGCATGTTAGCATCCAAACTGACCAGAGCACCTATTCATGGCACCAGTTATTCTGCAAAACAAGGGTTCCTTCAGTATTCACAGCTGAGGACGACAGAGTAATACCTTAAGTCTGTAACAAGCGATGACCCATGAGGGAAAATGTGTTAGACATTTTAAGTCGGAGATTTAGAAAGGCATTTTACAGCATGGAGATCATTGCCCCGTGGGTTCATTTCTGGTGGCTCAGGTTCACTTGGCCATGATGAGCATTGTGTTAATCTCACCGGCCAGAAAATAAACTCAGACCTGCTAATGCCAAGCCCTCTGGATCCGCTGTCTTGCTGGTGTTTTCACTATGTTTCTCCATCAATATGAGATCTAGTACCCCTCTCTAATGATTCTGCCGCTTATATTGATGCCCTGTACTTACAGAGGGATGTCAAGCCTTCAAAATGTCAACAGTGGCATTTTTATGTGTTAATCCCATATGGGTGCAGTGAGCTGGTAAAAAGCTTTTCCTCACACCGTGACACGCTCAAACGCTAATACCTTCGGTGCTCTCAGGTCGTCGCTTCATTTTCGGGTGCCGTTCTGCTAGATTAGCCATTGGCGAGCGTGGGTCTCACGGCGAGCGGTCAGCTTGCGTTGATACAGAGGAAGTGAGCGGGGGGGGGGGGGTATGACTCAACCCCGACAGATTGGTGTGGCGCTGAAAGGGAGGACACACAGTGCGTCGCCAAATGCGATGTCCCGGTATTCCTCTCTGCATGGCCGCAAGGTTAAGGACCTCGCCACTCCAGCGCACCGTTAGAGAGAAGCGACACAATAATATCCCCAAAATGCTGGGG
Organism: Oncorhynchus kisutch; assembly: GCF_002021735.2. Classification (NCBI taxonomy): domain Eukaryota; kingdom Metazoa; phylum Chordata; class Actinopteri; order Salmoniformes; family Salmonidae; genus Oncorhynchus; species Oncorhynchus kisutch. Next base: position 31,312,910 of record NC_034182.2, read on the forward strand.
ACTAACAGTCTTTGCAAGGCGCTATAATAGGTGACTGTGCATGTCCGTGCACAAAAAGTGTGAAACAAAACAGCGGGAGATTTCAAGCAAGCCCAGTTTAGGCCATCTTGGTTATTCAGAACATGTCCACCACGGGGCTCATTTGTGTTTTTGCACCTTCCAACCCTATTTTTGTTTTCTTTCACACAATGGTTATTTTGAGGAATAATCTGAGGCAAACTGCCACTTTACCTGGTTCCCCAAATAGTATCTGGCAGCAGGAGCCTGTGCTGACAGGTAGGCCGAATCACCCGTTGTGAAAACATTTACTTGCAAAATAGAGGATTTTTTACTCAGACATTTCCACTCGTATGTCAAAAAAGCAAATACGGTAAAAAAAATAAAAGGCCATTTAATTCTTTAGGTATGGATAATCTTTAGGATCATTCGTTTAGATTTATCCTCAGAAATCACAGTAATATGCGGTGAAAGATGCAGATAGTGTTTTCTAGGATGGAGTACAGTAGGAGTGAGCTTGGGGTTCCTATCTCGAGGCACACAGACATACTGTACAATCCTCCATTTGACAGGAGTGCAGGCCACTCTCCTTCTCCCCTGCCACCCTCCCCAACCTTGCTGACCGCCACTTCTCATTGTGTCACTCCTCTCCTCCATAATGGCTTTGCTTCCCTTATTGCCTCGTCAACCAGACTCTCTAAATCTCTCCATACAGATGGGGGGGGACACTAGGCTTTACTCACGGAGCGCGTTTTGAAAACATTTGTTAGATAACCCCCGGAGCGGTTCCCTCTCTTCCTTTGGCCTTCCGTACTTGTCACGACCCGCAGGTGTCGCCACCTCTCCTCACCTCCTTTGCATTGGAACATTGCAAAAAAAAAAGAAAGTCTGAGACCCGGAGAACTGCCGTGTTAATCTGTTGTGGAGATCTCGAGATCAGCTGACTTGATCTAAAGCAAGCAGGGCTCAGGGCAAAATGAGATTTCTAATCCTAAACAAATGCTGTGGAGAGGAGAGAAGCAAGACGCTTTACCTCATTTACATAGGCTGGCAAAAAAAAACACAAAGCGACGAGGCGATCCTGGCAAAAAATGTCACCCTCATTTGAGAGACCTCCACAGAATGTTAGTTCACCCTGGCATAATCTGCCATTTCCATTGGAGTAATCCAAGACATTGAGATTATTTGTCATGATGCTTACTGAGCAATCCAAGAGGCTCTGCACTGCCTGCACATTCTTACTAAGCATTGTGTCCAATCAAAGCTTCAGAGACGTACCATCTATTCTGTGTGCCCAACGTCAACACAGTCTCTTCCCAGAAAAGGAAATTCCTGATGCAGTTGCCAAATTAGGATTCTCAATATATATGTTTACATCTCATTAGCCAGTTTATTGTTCCTAAGCAATTGGCTAGCTTCTCGCCATAGTCTTGATCTCCATTCAGCCAAAGGAGACAATGCATAAGTTTATGGGGGGGCTCCTTCTCGAACATTTCACATTGGCCATTTAATGGCAAAGATGACCTCCACACAAAAATGAATTCTAGGCAACCAACCATATCTGCCCATTCATAACTGGGCAAAAATGTGAGTATTAGTAAATCGCAGGATTTTTTTCCATGGCAAAAAAATGTAAACAAGAAGCAGACCAAACTCTTTGGTTCTTCAAAAACCTGCTGTATGTAACATATCGTGTGCTAGCTTGGAAAATAAATAAATGTGACTCTGGATGACAACATAATGATGTGTTTCCAACATTAGGGCTGTTTTCCTAAAGAAGTAAAACCTCGTGTTTTGTTTCCTTGCCACGCTACTAATGAGTATCACGATAATGGTATCGTCCCGACCCTAGCAAAAATAGTCTCATAATTCACATCTCAAAGTCTCCATTGTGACATTAATGATAAAAATAACAGATTTATAGTAAGTTAATTAGGCCCGAGCGAGTGACTTCACTATAGGCCGAGCGGCTCTAAAATCAAAGATGGTCTTTAATTATCTGTTTTTCTTCAATGGCCTCATGTCGAGCAGAATGAAATGGTTCCTCAAATTAAAACTGCTGGTGGGTGTGGGGTTGTGTGGGTGCGTGCGTGTGTGTGTGTGTGTGTTTTGCATGCAGGACGGGACATTCTCTCATGAACACTGGCTGCTGCCACAGTCAACGAATAGAAAGTGTCAGGGAGTACACAGGAGAAGCCGGTCCATGAGAGTGGCACTGTTCTTGGAAACCATAACCATCCCACCTCCCTCCGACCGCTAGTTCCTTCAGCACCGTGTGACGTCAGCCGCAGTTACTGTACGTAGAGCAGGGGTACTACTCCATTACATCACAGACATCTGAAGCACTACTGACACACATACCCAGGCCGTGCAATGTGAAGGAGGGGATAGTGGGGCTAGGGTTAAATAGCTCCAAAACACTAACTACAGCATGCAGGGACTGCAATGGGCTATATACTGCACCTGATGCATATAGAAACAATTGTCAGAGATGAGGGAAATGATTTGATCCCCTTGTATCAACCCCCTGGCCTTGTGAAATGAGCTTCAGAGAGCTTCCCATTTGCATGTTGGGTGGTGGGTTGGCACCAGGCTTACACCACAAGACCCTGGAACAGGCCATTGGAGTCCCACGTGCCCGACCCAAAGTTGGCACCTGCCTCCCCCTCTCAGCCTACGTCCGGGGCCAGGCGTGACGTAAGCCAGAGAGTGGGATATTTTTGGCGGCGAGGCGCACAAGATCTCGCTGAGCGAAGCAGGATAATTTTAGACAGAGGCGAGATTCCTTCCTAGCCCTAATTTGAACGCTGGCCCGCCGTTCAAGTTATTTCTGGTGAATGCTTGATGAGGCAAGGAATACCACACGGGTGGGTGGGTGGGTGGGGGGGGGGGGGGGGGGTAGACGACACACACGACACCATTTACAGGTACGTCAGCCAAAACACAGCGTTGGTCAAACGTCATTGTAGCAGCAATCTTCTATAGTCATGTGAACAGCTTGCAGTCTTCAAGCAGGGGACCACATCTACTTTAGTGTGCCTTATCATGACGATGTGGGCTAAAACCAGGCCAGAGTCCGGCCGCATATGACTGGAATCCGGCAGGCTAACTTAACTGAAACATAGACCATTTGGTAACCATCGTTCCAGCGTTGTTGGTATGCCAGTGACATTCGTTTCAACAACCTCATGCAGTAAACGCCTGTGGGGGTATAGTCATGTAATGTCTTCAGAAATAAGCTTTTGGAGGGAAGGTATTTTGCATGATGAAAGGACAACGGGGGTTAAAAAAAAAGAAGAAACAAGTAACCCATCTGAATTAAACAAGCCTCAGCTTCTCCAGGCTTAGAAAAGTGCTGCATTGCAAATAGTGCAGCCGGAGAGCTTTATCTTCTGTAATTCATACACACGTCTGCACAGAGACTCATATTACATCGTCACTGCCTTGCCTTCCTGTGTGTATTTCAGTGTCCCAGATCCAGTGCACACCTCGCGCACTTACATCATGCGCTCCGAGCAAAAAAGAGAAACGCAAACATCCTAATAGTGGCGAACAGGGCGCTTTGTCTGTGGGTACTCAGACACTTTCCAGGTTTCCTGTTGCACCACTTTGTGCGGACGTTGCAATTTCCCTTTCCAGGGCCTAGTGTAAAGCGATACAACCATCCCCCTGCGCAGACCTCCGTTCCGGAACGTCGTGAGTGATCCGTTGGTCGGTAATGCCAGCTGCACCCTTTTAAGTCCTTGTTCTTCCAGCCCTGACAGCATCTCTCCTAACACAAATCAGCAATTTCATCCTGGCTGTGTTGCATTCAACCAACACGCACACGTCAATGGCTTGGAGTCTGTGACGTGTCTACTTAACAAGCCATTAAAGTGAATATTCACCTTTGAATGACAGCATTTAAAAAATAACTTTCCTGACTGAGCTATTCGGTGCATCTCACTTATAATAAAGAATGTCAAAAAAATGGGGAGACAAATTAAACATGAAAAAAACCTTCTATATTCCTATCATTGTCCCTCCGCCTACACAGCACACACAGCACACACACACAGCGAGAGAGATAGAGACAGCGAGGGAGCAGCGCGAGAGAGAGCCGCGGCGATAGGCAGGCCAGTTTTATATATTTTTATTTAATTTTTTTAAATGAGAGGAACTGCATGTTCCCTTGAAAATAACTGGCTGGCAGTACGGTCTTCTTTTTTTGGCTAACAGGAAGGGCAATAAGCGAGATCTCTCTTTGGGCCAGGGGGGTTCACCGGGAACAAATTAAAATTTCAGGGACCCAGAGATAACCAGTTGATTTTATTTTGTATCGCACACTAAAAAAGTATTGTAAACGACGAGGGAAAACAACACTAGTAGACGTTCTTCTGAAGTGTGTTTGGTAGGTCTCTACCTGAGCGGTGAAAACGTGGTGAGGCGCGCTCCTCAGCTCATTCTCCTAATCACGAAACTCAAACTACTTACAGGAGCAATGAGGGGGGTAATGAGAAAGTAATTGTACTAATTTCGTCTGGCTCCGCTTCCATTCAGTTTGATTGTGTGAGCCTTCTGCATCATTACGACAACATCTGCAGTGACTCTCAGAGCGTAAGCCACTGAGAAAAGGAGTTAGGATAGAGAAGGGGGGGGGGGGGGGGGGGGGGGAGTGAGAGAAAACAAAAAAGCTGGAGGAAAAATATTGGGTTTTGATGCAGCTTGGACGGAACATGACGTTACTTCATACTACCTCCTATTGTCCAGATCTCTGTTATGGAAATAGACGAGAGCTGGGAGACCATGGCCAGCGATGATACAGAGACGTTTCCTAAGTTCCACCTCCAAGCAGCTGCTTGCTAATCTCCTCTACCAGAACACACTAAACAGCTGACGACCCCATAATCTGATCCCAGTGCAGTCATTACCTCTGGAGCCAAGAGGGGGTGCCTAACCCAATATGCAGTCGCTTAAACGAATGAAACACGATTTATGTCCATTGTCATTCGACTGGGCCTTTCAAGGTAATCTCATTTGAATATTCTTTATCGGCCAAATTCCCTATCGTTTCATCAAGCTGTCCCGCGGCTCGTTACATAGGAGGCTCGATGTTTACACAGACCGTCTGCTTGTGTGTGTGGAAACATTGTTGTCCTTCAGCACAAAATGGCTGGGCTGTAGGGTGCTGCCGTGGTTGTTGCCGTTTTCTCCTTCGTCACGCTCCCTGTCGTACCTCTCAATGTACAGGGGCTGTCCACCTTCGGTCTGCCTTTACACACACAGAGACAGTCAAATATACACACACACACACACACACTCACTCGCCACAACACTGATATTCTACAAGCAACCCCATCAACTTTTCAGTGGCCTTTATGAACACAAGGCCAGGACAGTTGGGAGGGAGACTTCTGTTTGCCTTTATCATTTGGATCATGTCTACACATGAAACGGAGCGGCCCTTTCAGATGACAGCCAAGACCACCTCCTACGTTTCCCCAATCGGTCTGTGTGAACACGACTGCACATGCAATCAACGACAAGCCCATCAGGGAAGAGATGTAGAGGATGGCTTTTTTTCCCCCACCGCAGAGCTTCCTTTCTCGTCCCAATGGTTATAGAAGTCTGGGATTCGACTCCTCATTCCCGCTGAACATGGAGGAACAGGTGCCCGTGAAATTAAAGTTGGACTGTTCAGACGTGTGGCAGGAAATACCAAAAAAAAAAAACGGCCAACGCTGCAGACTGCAGATTACCTTCTGACGGAGCGAGGGCAAAGAAGGGTAGAAGAGGTTTTCATAGTTAGGGTTTCCTCAGAGCAAAGACAACCCGTATCAGTAAAATGGCCATGAAATCCACTATGAATTGGGCAATAACGTCTGTATATTTTCTTCCCACTCTCTTGGTTTGGACTCTGAGTGAAAACTGGACTTGACCACAGAGCTTTGGCTGGGTAGTGACAGCTTGCTTCCAGGCTGAAGTGTTATGGAGAGATACTGTGGCTCTGTGCTTATTATAGATTCCATTAAGATGGGTCTAAATTGGACTTTTGTCCGTTTTAGAGCACCTTGTTTGTTTTAGTCTTCTTGACGCTGTGAGTCAGAGTTTTATTATTAAGCCTTTCAGAGATAAAGGATGAATTAAAGGGACAATCGAATAGACTGTTACTTCTATCACTTAATGCGTTTTTGTCGTCAGTATCAGCAAGACACAAATGCACTTCTGTGAACTTACAGTAGCTATTATACTCAAAGGTGCAATGTGCAGAAATCGCTCTGCCATTTCCAGGTTGCTAAAAATTCTGTAATTAGGCAAACTATTTTGTTTATGTATAGTGTAGCACATGTGTCAAAGTCATTCCACAGAGGGTATGTCTGCAGGTTTTCACTCCTCCCTTGTACTTGATTGATGAATTAAGGTCACTAATTAGTAAAGAACCCCCCTCACCTGCTTGTCGAGGTCTTAATTGAAAGCAAAAACCTGCAGACACTAGGCCCTCCATGGAATGAGTTTGACACCCCTGGTGTAGAGAATTATTGTGCCTAAACCGCTGTGTGAAAATATATTTTCAATAACAAAAAATACTGTATTTTCAGCAGTTGGAAGCTGGTGTGCTAAACCGAAAGTAAGACGTAAACACGAAACTTAAGAACGGGAATCATAGCAATACTGCAGATACAGTACATTCGGAAAGTACTCAGACCACTTGACTTTTTCCACATTTTGTTACGTTACAGCAATATTATAAAAATATTGTTTTTCCTTCTCCTTATCGATCTACACACAATACTCCATAATGACAAAACAAAAACTGTTTTTTATAACTTATAAAAACAGAAATATCACATTTACCTAAGTATTCGGACCCTTTACTCAACACTTTGTTGAAGAAGATTTGGCAGCGGTTACAGCCTCGAGACGTATGACGCTACAAGCTTAGCACACCTGTATTTGAGGAGTTTCTCCTATTCTTCTCTGCAGATCTTCTCAAGTTCTGTCAGGTTGGATGGGGAGTGTCGCTGCACAGCTATTTTCAGGTCTCTCCAGAGATGTTTGATCGGGTTCAAGTCCGGGCCACTCAAGGACATCGAGACTTCTCCTGAAGCCACATCTGCGTTGTTTTGGCAGTGGGCTTTGCGTCGTTGTCCTGCTGGAAGGTGACCCTTCGCCCTAGTCTGTGGTCCTGAGCACTCTGGAGCAGGTTTTCATCAAGGATCTCTCTGTACTTTGCTCCGTTCATCTTGCCCTTGATCCTGAGTAGTCTCCCAGTCCTTGCCGCTGATAAACATCCCCACAGCATGATGCTGCCACCTCCATGCTTCACCGTAGGGATGGTGTCAGGTCTCCTTCAGACGTGACGCTTGGCATTCAGGCCAAATAGTTCAACATTGGTTTCATCAGACCTTGTTTCTCATGGTCTGTGAGTCTTTAGCTTCCTTTTGGCAAACTCCAAGCTGGCGGTCATGTGCCCTTTATTGAGGAGTGGCTTCCGTCTGGCCACTCTACCATAAAGACCCGATTGGTGGAGTGCTGCAGAGATGTTTGTCCTTCTGGAAGATTCTCCCATCTCAACAGAGGAACTGTGAAGCTCTTTCAGAGGGACTATTGGGTTCTTGGTCACCTCCCTGACCAAGGCCCTTCTTCCCAGATTGCTCAGTTTGGCCGGGTGGACAGCTTTAGGAAGAGTCTTGGTGGTTCCAAACTGCTTACATTTAATAATGGTGGAGGCCTGGGAAGAGGATTTAGGTTAACAACTTTCAGATGAAACTTGGAAGAATATGCATTCTTCATCTATATGTCTAATTCAATTTAAAGTAGTTCATTAGCTGCATTGGTCAAAGGCAAAATAATCCCAGATTAGACCATAAATAGATCCCACTTGTGACCGATGTAAACAGGCTCCTGATACTTTATTACATGTTTTGGACATGCCCGAAATGGACAGATATCTGGATATCAATTTGAGTCGTCTTCTAAGATACTGGAGAGACCTACAGAACCTTCTGTCTTTATTGCATTATCCAGAGGGGCACCACAGGAGGCCCGTCTAAACAGATCCATGGGCAACATGCCGGTATTTACTACTCTTCTAGCTAGACGTCTTATACTATTCAAGTGGAAGGATCAGTTTCCTTCTACTTTTAACCATTGGATAAAGGAAGTTATGCAACATCTCAAACTAGAGAAAATACGCTCCTTCGTTAGAGGATCTGCAATTACATTTTATAATATCTGGCAACCTTTCCTATGCTTTGAAGAAGACATGGACCAAGCTAATTTCACAACTCCATAAACCACCCCAAATTAGAATGTGTATAACTATTTGTTTTATAATGTCTACGTATTTTTGTTATTATTTGATCATATTACGCACTGTATATCATGTCTGCTTTAAGGCTGGTTTTGGGGTGGCGCTCTGTTAGAGCATAGGGGGTTGGGGTGGGTTTGATTTGGTAGGGGATCAGTGTGTGTTCTGTTAGAGCATGGGGGGGTTGGGGTGTGTTTGATTTGGTAGGGGATCCGTGTGTGTTCTGTTAGAGCATGGGGGGGTTGGGGTGTGTTTGATTTGGTTGGGGATCAGTGTGTGTTCTGTTAGAGCATGGGGGGGTTGGGGTGTGTTTGATTTGGTTGGGGATCAGTGTGTGTTCTGTTAGAGCATGTTGGGGTGGGTTTGATTTGGTAGGGGATCAGTGTGTGTTCTGTTAGAGCATGGGGGGGGTTGGGGTGTGTTTGATTTGGTAGGGGATCCGTGTGTGTTCTGTTAGAGCATGGGGGGGTTGGGGTGTGTTTGATTTGGTTGGGGATCAGTGTGTGTTCTGTTAGAGCATGGGGGGGTTGGGGTGTGTTTGATTTGGTTGGGGATCAGTGTGTGTTCTGTTAGAGCATGTTGGGGTGGGTTTGATTTGGTAGGGGATCAGTGTGTGTTCTGTTAGAGCATGTTGGGGTGTGTTTGATTTGGTAGGGGATCAGTGTGTGTTCTGTTAGAGCATGGGGTGGTTGGGGTGGGTTTGATTTGGTAGGGGATCAGTGTGTGTTCTGTTAGAGCATGGGGGGTTGGGGTGGGTTTGATTTGGTAGGGGATCAGTGTGTGTTCTGTTAGAGCATGTTGGGGTGGGTTTGATTTGGTAGGGGATCAGTGTGTGTTCTGTTAGAGCATGGGGTGGTTGGGGTGGGTTTGATTTGGTAGGGGATCAGTGTGTGTTCTGTTAGAGCATGGGGGGTTGGGGTGGGTTTGATTTGGTAGGGGATCAGTGTGTGTTCTGTTAGAGCATGTTGGGGTGGGTTTGATTTGGTAGGGGATCAGTGTGTGTTCTGTTAGAGCATGGGGGGTTGGGGTGGGTTTGATTTGGTAGGGGATCAGTGTGTGTTCTGTTAGAGCATGGGGTGGTTGGGGTGGGTTTGATTTGGTAGGGGATCAGTGTGTGTTCCACCCTCTACCTGTTCCGTCTGTTATCGGTAAAAAAAAAAAAAAAAAGGCAAATTAAAAAAACTTTGAAAAAACAACAAACATTTTGATGTCGGCCACTGTTGTTTGGGACCTTCAATGCTGCAGACATTTTTTGGTACCCTTCCCCAGATATTTTCCTCGACACAATACTGTCTCTGAGCTCTACAGACAATTCCTTGGACCTCAAGGCTTGGTTTTTGCTCTGACAAGCACTGTCAACTGTGGGACCTTTCCAAATCATGCCCACCAAATGCATTTAACACAGTTGGCCTCCAAATTGTAGATACATCTCAAGGATGATCAATGGAAACAGGATGTACCGGAGCTAAATATCGAGTCTCATAGCAAATCAAATCAAATTTTATTTGTCACATACACATGGTTAGCAGATGTTAATGCGAGTGTAGCGAAATGCTTGTGCTTCTAGTTCCGACAATGCAGTAATAACCAACAAGTAATCTAACTAACAATTCCAAAACTACTGTCTTATACACAGTGTAAGGGGATAAAGAATATGTACATAAGGATATATGAACGAGTGATGGTACAGAGCAGCATAGGCAAGATACAGTAGATGATATCGAGTACAGTATATACATATGAGATGAGTATGTAAACAAAGTGGCATAGTTAAAGTGGCTAGTGATACATGTATTACATAAGGATGTAGTCGATGATATAGAGTACAGTATATACATATGCATTTGAGATGAATAATGTAGGGTAAGTAACATTATATAAGGTAGCATTGTTTAAAGTGGCTAGTGATATATTTACATCATTTCCCATTATTAAAGTGGCTGGAGTTGAGTCAGTGTGTTGGCAGCAGCCACTCAATGTTAGTGGTGGCTGTTTAACAGTCTGATGGCCTTGAGATAGAAGCTGTTTTTCAGTCTCTCGGTCCCAGCTTTGATGCACCTGTACTGACCTCGCCTTCTGGATGATAGCGGGGTGAACAGGCAGTGGCTCGGGTGGTTGATGTCCTTGATGATCTTTATGGCCTTCCTGTAACATCGGGTGGTGTAGGTGTCCTGGAGGGCAGGTAGTTCGCCCCCGGTGATGCGTTGTGCAGACCTCACTACCCTCTGGAGAGCCTTACGGTTGAGGGCGGAGCAGTTGCCGTACCAGGCGGTGATACAGCCCGACAGGATGCTCTCGATTGTGCATCTGTAGAAGTTTGTGAGTGCTTTTGGTGACAAGCCAAATTTCTTCAGCCTCCTGAGGTTGAAGAGGCGCTGCTGCGCCTTCTTCACGATGTTGTCTGTGTGAGTGGACCAATTCAGTTTGTCTGCGATGTGTATGCCGAGGAACTTAAAACTTGCTACCCTCTCCACTACTGTTCCATCGATGTGGATAGGGTGGTGTTCCCTCTGCTGTTTCCTGAAGTCCACAATCATCTCCTTAGTTTTGTTGACGTTGAGTGTGAGGTTATTTTCCTGACACCACACTCCGAGGTCCCTCACCTCCTCCCTGTAGGCCGTCTCGTCGTTGTTGGTAATCAAGCCTACCACTGTTGTGTCGTCCGCAAACTTGATGATTGAGTTGGAGGCGTGCGTGGCCACGCAGTCGTGGGTGAACAGGGAGTACAGGAGAGGGCTCAGAACGCACCCTTGTGGGGCCCCAGTGTTGAGGATCAGCGGGGAGGAGATGTTGTTGCCTACCCTCACCACCTGGGGGGCGGCCCGTCAGGAAGTCCAGTACCCAGTTGCACAGGGCGGGGTCGAGACCCAGGGTCTCGAGCTTGATGACGAGCTTGGAGGGTACTATGGTGTTGAATGCCGAGCTGTAGTCGATGAACAGCATTCTCACATAGGTATTCCTCTTGTCCAGATGGGTTAGGGCAGTGTGGTTGAGATTGCATCGTCTGTGGACCTATTTGGGCGGTAAGAAAATTCGAGTGGGTCTAGGGTGTCAGGTAGGGTGGAGGTGATATGGTCCTTGACTAGTCTCTCAAAGCACTTCATGATGACGGAAGTGAGTGCTACGGGGCGGTAGTCGTTTAGCTCAGTTACCTTAGCTTTCTTGGGAACAGGAACAATGGTGGCCCTCTTGAAGCATGTGGGAACAGCAGACTAGTATAGGGATTGATTGAATATGTCCGTAAACACACCGACCAGCTGGTCTGCGCATGCTCTGAGGGTGTGGCTGGGGATGCCGTCTGGGTCTGCAGCCTTGCGAGGGTTAACACGTTTAAATGTTTTACTCACCTCGGCTGCAGTGAAGGAGAGACCGCATGTTTTCGTTGCAGGCCGTGTCAGTGGCACTGTATTGTCCTCAAAGCGGGCAAAAAAGTTATTTAGTCTGCCTGGGAGCAAGACATCCTGGTCCGTGACTGGGCTGGATTTCTTCCTGTAGTCCGTGATTGACTGTAGACCCTGCCACATGCCTCTTGTGTCTGGGCCGTTGAATTGAGATTCTACTTTCTCTGTACTGACGCTTAGCTTGTTTGATAGCCTTGCGGAGGGAATAGCTGCACTGTTTGTATTCGGTCATGTTACCAGACACCTTGCCCTGATTAAAAGCAGTGGTTCGCGCTTTCAGTTTCATGCGAATGCTGCCATCAATCCACGGTTTCTGGTTAGGGAATGTTTTAATCGTTGCTAGCAAAGGGTCTGAATAAAAATTTTAAAAAACTGTTTTCACCTTGTCATTATGGAGTGGTGTGTAGATTAATGAAAATAAATATTGAATACATTTTAGAATAAGGCTGTAACTTAATTAACATGTGGAAAAAGTTCTGGTTCTGAATACACTATAGAACAGATCTTCACTTCTGAGACTTGCTTTCAATGAGGATGACAGATCTATAACTCACATTTCTATTAGGTGTGGGCGATATGGCCAAAATATCATATCACGATATAAAAAATTAAATGAATAATAATAAAAAGTTCTACATTTGCTTTATGAGTAGTGCATGAACATGGATAGCAACCCATGCACTATACATTCCAAGTGACTTCAAAGGTTCTTTCGCAATTCTGATTGAACAGTATAGAACAATTCAACATAAACCAAAAAGTCAATTTCTGCATTTCCTGCATTCATTTGAGATAATTTTCACACTACCACTTAGGGCTGCACGATATGACCCAAAAAAATTCAGGCCTTATTTTTAACAAAAAGTTGCAATTGCGATTTAGAGAAAAACACTTGGGTGTTGGAATCATGGAAATATGATTATTCTAATTCTATAGTTAGAATATAATAGTGGCACTTTGAATACAGTGTTTGAAATGAAAATGATTGAAAATACCGTAATAGAAGGTAAAGTAAAAACCCTAACTGGTCTGTGTATCATTACCGGTATATGGTAAAATATGGTAAACCGCACCGCCCTAATTTCTGGGCAAATTTGGTCACCCAAACAATTATATTGCAGCTTTAAATACTAAATACTTGATGGCAAAACAACAGAGAGAGGACAACACTTTTTCCTTTTAAACACTAAGAACTCATCTCTTGCTGGGGTACTATGATATCACACACCAGCTAAGGCTGCACAATGAATCGCAATATTTACATTTTGAAACATCATTCAGCCGTCATTTTTCTAGTTAGTTTGCATGCTGTTCTGTTCGGTCAAATGCAGTCAACAGATTTGAACGCAACAATGCTCTTGTTTGGAACACTTTATTTCTTAATAGAAATCATTTAATTTATATGATTCCAACAGTTCACCCTATATACATATTAATATCGCAAGTCAAATCGCAATATTTGGTAAAAATATCAACAAAGGTTTTTTGGGGGGTACTTTTTACCCCCTTTTCATGATATCCAATTGGTAGTTACAGTCTTGTCTCATCGCTGCCACTCGGGAGAGGCGAAGGTCGAGAGCCATGTGTCCTCTGAAATACGACCCTGCCAAGACGCACTGCTTCTTGACACTGCTCGCTTAACCGGGAAGCCAGACGCGCCAATGTGTTGACTGAAGTCTGGCGACCTAAGTCAGCGTGCCTGCACCTGCCCCACAGGAGTCGCTAGCGCAATGGGACAAACCCTCCACTCACCCGGACGACATTGGGCCAATTGTGCGTCGCCTCATGGGTCTCCTGGTCACGGCCGGCTGCGACACAGCCTGGGATCGAACCCGGGTCTGTAGTGACGCCTCAAGCACTGCGACGCAGTGCCTTAGACCGCTACGCCACTCAGGAGGCGCAACTTAAAAATGTCACGCAGCCGTAACACCAGCAACACACACACACACCTCTCCAGAGGCCACAGCTCTAAAGTAGGAGCCACAGCTCTAAAGTAGGAGCAACAGCTCTAAGTAGGAGCCAGTTTGTTTGCCAGAATTGTTCTAATTTCCTGTGACAACTCTTGCGGGAGACCATCTCCTTTACCAACATACTACACAAGGTTTCAGAAAACCGCCTCACACAAAACAGAACTAAACAGGAAGCGATATTGAGAAGAGAATCTGCAGATTTTATCCACAGTGCTCGATTCTACACTGCAAGACATTCCTCTCGGTTGGCTGTACCAGGCCTTGAATTGGTGTGTGGTGAATGTAGTTCAATTAATGTGGTGCCACCATAAAATAACTATTTAACTGACAAGCGGGTGAATGGCTGAGCGTATACGCCCCGGGCAAGGATGTTTGACTGGTTGAAAATGTACACCAGCAAAGCATGCGCTTTTGGGGAAGATGCCGCTATGACTAAACGTCTCGCTGCGGAAGGCATGGGTGAAAGATGATCCAGTTATTTCTCGCGACATTGACAAAAAAAAGATGCCTCATTTGAATATTAATGCTCTTAAAATGATCGCTGGCGATTAGGCTGCAGCCCTTAAGCGAGGCAATGAGATGGATCAACAATGGCAGCTGTGGAGGTGAGCCGTATGAAGGTAGGAGAAATCTGGCACAGGTGAAAACATCGAGCTAGCCCAGTCTCCCAAACAGTGAACAGAGAAGAGATGGAGAAGTAGCTGTAGGAGGATCCACAGACAAACCGATTCAACAGGGAGACAGAATCTGGGGAAGGCCTGGAAAACACTTACACAGCAGTCAATCATTTCAGTTGTATTGACCTAGCCTGGAACAGATGAATATGCATGAAAAAGAGGGAGTGAGGGAGGAAGAGAGAGAGAGAGAACGAACTCCTGGCCGCTCTCAAGCCCACAATGTTCCCTGCATGCTGATTAAACACTTGAGTGTGGGGATGACTAAGTCAGGTACAGACGACTGCGAAGAGGTAGTATTTTCTTAGTCACGGCTGCCATCTCTGAATGCAGTCCATGGGACTAAGAGAAGTTTTGACTACGCACAGCAGGTGTTATTTCTGGTGGTGGTGCAACACAGTCATGAGCTTAACATTTTGCCGTGATTGTCTACTTTCGCAGTTTCCAGGGAAGCTGAAACAGCTGTAATTAAAAAAGATGAGCTTCCAGGAAAAGGGAAGAACAAAAATCATTCAGATTGTGCGGCGAGCATTTGAAAATGTACAAAACTCAAGGGACTGTCCTTTCTCCTTCCATCACGCACATCCCATGGCTGGTGTCATAGCATGGTTCACATGGGATTCAATTAGTGGTTGTCTAAATGAATTAAGAGGCTTTAATCCCGTTGCTGTTTTAGTGGTGGTGTTAACCTGGTGGATCTCATTAGCCACCCCTGGCTGATAAAGAGAGTAGGGAGCGGTGTGGCAGACAGACACCTCGCGCTGACAGGGGTGACAGAGTGGATCACATCGGCTCATGAATAGTCAAGGCCGCCGCCATGTCCCCGCCGCTCTCCCTTGTGTGAGGAGTGACTGATTCCATGTCGACAAAATGACGACTCAGACAGAGACGTTGTGGAGGCGAGGCGAGAGGAAAAAATAAATAATTAAATTTTAAAAAACACCAAGCCACCATGACAAGAAGGCAACGTCATAACATTGTTCAGGCTGTCAAAAGTCAATGCCGTCGTCTCCCGGAGAGTAAGTAAATAAAGTTCACAGGGAAGTCGGACTAGATTTTCGGTCTGTGCCCTTTGGGGGAATAAGGAAGGCACCGGAGCATTTCAAGAAATCAGACCGAGACGCCGTTCTTAATACACTCCCCAGAACTATTGATAAGGGGAAGAAAAGTCAAACACTGCCATTCAGAGGGGTGATGTCACTGATAACCTGCCGAGCCCGTACTCGTCCCAGCTCGCCGGGCCCAGGCCAAATCGATAGCAGCACAATGCTTCACTTGGCAAATGCATAGGTGAGCAGAATGTGAAATAAGGAGTGTAGAGGGAGTGGAACAAAGCCCCACTCTTTAATTGATCTAGGTAGGAGTGCTCACTGCAATGTACAGTCCTATATCGACAGACGCCAAGGCTGCTCTCCTGTTCTCCTCCTGAGCAGTATGGAAGTCACACTCCAGTTGACTCTAAAGCCATAAAAGAGTGGAGGGAAATGGAATGGCACTTCTGCTCCCAATTTTCTGGATGCGTTATTTTTGTCTGTTGTTCTCGTCTCTCCTGTTCAGCTCATCTAAGGGAAAGGGGTGACGACTGGAAGTGGAGAGCACAGCTGGGTCCCTGAAATGTTCATTTGTTCCCAGTGAACCCCCCTGGCCCACTGAGAGATCTCGCTTATGGCCCTTTCTGTTAGCCAAAAAAAGAAAACCGTACTGCCAGCCAGCTCTTGTCAAGGGAACATGCAGTTCCTCTCCTTTCAAAGAAATCTCTCCCCCTTTCTAGGCAGGCTGAGACGTCACATCAATGTTTGTCAAACAGCACTCAGACGCGCTTGCTTTTTACATTTGATTAACTGTAATGGAATGTTATTTGGCAGAAATTCCTCATTAGAATCTTAATACCATTCTTTGTTGAGGTGTGATATGTGGCATCAAAAGCTAGGTGGCTGTCTGGATCTGAAGTGGCTGGAAAGAAAGACAGTGGTGGGTGAAATCTGATGTGATTGGCTGTTGCTTAGATACAGGATTCTACAGGAATATATTGGCAATTGGAGGGTGTTTTATTTAACATGACTTAATTCTGACTAACAGAATACTAGGCTGTGTGTTAAAGTCACAGTCCTATGACAATGTTATTCCAGTGACAGCAAATATGTCAACGTTCAAAAAAGGTCTGAAACGTTGCTACTAGTAACATTAGCTACTGTACTTCATGCCGTTTCACTCTTTTCGAAACTCTTTGGCAAAATTGTGTTTGTGTTCCCTTCGCTTGTCATTACAGTTATTCGAGAAGAATTCAATCTCCCCTCAAGAAATAAAGATCATGTTAATTTCAACTTTAAAAAGACCCACTTTCAAAACAGGCGGTAGGGTGTGAACTAGACAGATCGGTTGTAATCACAAGCTTAATTCTATGGGTGGCAGTACTGTAGTGTCCTTGTTCGATCGCCAGGTATTAGCTAAATTAATCATTGTTTTCAAAGTGCTGGATCACAGAGGGGCACATTGATAGAATGATGGGGGGGGGGGGGGGGGGGGTTCTTTCATTATGGAGTCTGAGAAAGCTGAACATAATTTCCGGCATCCATTATTCACGCAGACCGTTTCTTTGATAGATTTCCCATTGTCCCCGAAGCGTCCCAAATCACCACAGAGTCAACGAGGAAGACGGAGTGTACACTCAGCAGGACCTGAGGGGGATGTCGTTTCCTATTGGTGGGAGCTGCACTGGAATCCAGGAAGTATCAAACTGTGGTCCACAACATACAGCAGCATCAAGTTCATATATTAAGTCATCGGTCACAACTGGAAAGACACTTGCTTTTACCTGTGACCCCCCTCCCAAAAAAAGCCGGAATTTTTAGCCATCAAATTATGACAAGCAAATTCAATACAGCAACTTTATAGCTCTGGGTATTTTCTGCCGTCATAGAGTGCTATTCTCTGAAAACAACTACACTGAACAATAATATAAATTAAACATGTAAAGTGTTTCATGAGCTGAAATAAAAGATCCCAGAAATGTTCTATAAGTACAAAAATCTTATTTCTCTCAAATGTTGTGCCCAAATTTGTTAACATCCATGTCAGTGAGAATTTCTCCTTTGCAGAGATAATCCATCCGCCTGACAGGTGTGGCATATCATGAAGCTGATTAAACAGCATGATCAATACACAGGTGCACCTTGTGCTGTGAATAAAAGGCCACAAAAAAAATTGCAGTTTGTCACACAACACAATGCCACAGATGTCTCAAGTTTTCAGGGAAAGTGCAATTGGCATACTGACTGCAGGAATGTCCACTGTTGCCAGAGTTAAAAGTTCATTTCTCTACCCTAAGCCGCGCCAACATCGTTTTAGAGAATTTGTCAGTACGTCCAACTGACCTCACAACCGCAGATCACCTGTAGCCACACTAGCCCAGGACCTCCACATCCGGCTTCTTCACCTGGTGGTCACACCAGATACCGACTGGTTTTCTGATCCAGGCCCCTCCCTTTTTGTTTCTGTGACCAACAGATGCAGATCTGTATTCCCAGTCATGTGAAATCCATAGATTAGGGTCAAATGAATTTATTTCAACTGTAACTAAGTAAAATCTTTGAAATTGTTGCATGTTGTGTTTATATTTTTGTTCAGTGGAGATACTCTCTCCACCGAAAGTGAAAGACATTTCCATAGCCACTACAACAAATAATTCAATGGTAATCTGAGTGAATTTGGGGTAAGAGCAGAACAGTTGATGTTTATATCAAAAACACCAACGATTCTCTTTTGCAGAACTCAACCATTTGCAATGTGTCACATTTAATTCTGTCCCCGTTTTAGGGTAACATGCTCATGGCCTGCTTAAAAGGTTCCCCCTTCAATGGAAGTGGGACTGCTCCTTGATAAGGATACATTTGTCTGGACAGCCTTACAAATTGCACAAAGAGACAAAGTTGTCTTTGGCGTGCGCGACGTTGATGGATGTCCCCACACCTAGGCCGTAAATCCTCCCGACAGTGAGACGAATCTCTAGCGTGCGTCACTCCTCCCAATCTCCTTCCTTCCACACTCCCTCACCCCCACTGCCCCTCACCCAAACCAAAAAAACACCACGCGGTTCAAAGTTCTTAATAGATATCCAAAACACATCCATCGCATTTCTTCCCCTTTATGTTTTGCATTAAAATGTGCCAACTCGCACTGGCAACACATAAATATGCTTATCAGACACTTTATATGTAAATTCGCAGTGAGCAGTGAGTTTATTTTGTGAGGCTGTTACAAAAATTAAAAAAGCCATCCCCGTGAATCCCAGATGAAGTCATTCCAAAGTACTTTTTTGTCAGCGTACACGACAGAGTCGCTGTGTGCGACACACAAGAACAAGCAGTCGGCGGGCGCAGTGTTTAAACCCCCAAAGTTAACAGCAGTCGGAGATGAAACTACTGCTCTCCGGGGCTGCTTTGTGAGGGAGAAATCACAGTATTCCTGGAGGAGGCCACACCGCTGTTTGTTTCTGCTGAAACACTACAGGCCCTGTTTTTAAGCACCCCCCCCCCCCCCTTAATCAAATGTGATCTGCTCAGTCACACGCCCCCATCCATCCTCCCTCGGGAAGCACTGCTCTGAAAATCTATTTTCATGCAGTCCCATGCACAAGAAAAAGTTGTTAGGAGATAAAGAATGAATGAAGATTAAAGCCAATTAAAGAGAGGACTAGAAAATGCATTAAAAAAAAGCAGTTTGAGAAGAAAATCCTTAACTCGGTGAAGCTCTGAAAATGGGTCACAATTCCTAAAGTAAACTAAGATCTGGCTCCGTGTGAGTGAGTGAGTGAGTGAGTGAGTGAGTAAGCAGGAAGATAGAGAGCCAGTGTGTGTGTGTATGTACAGTGGGGCAAAAAAAATATTTATTCAGCCACCAATTGTGCAAGTTCTCCCACTTAAAAAGATGAGAGGCCTGTAATTTTCATCATAGGTACACTTCAACTATGACAGACAAAATGAGAAAAAACATTATCCAGAAAATCACATTGTAGGAGTTTTAATGAATTTATTTGCAAATTATGGTGGAAAATAAGTATTTGGCAAATAACAAAAGTTCATCTCAATACTTTGTTATATACCCTTTGTTGGCAATGACAGAGGTCAAACATTTTCTGTAAGTCTTCACAAGGTTTTCACACACTGCTGCTGGTATTTTGGCCCATTCCTCCATGCAGATCTCCTCTAGAGCAGTGATGTTGCTGGGATGTTGCTGGGCAACACAGACTTTCAACTCCCTCCAAAGATTTTCTATGGGGTTGAGATCTGGAGACTGGCTAGGCCACTCCAGGACCTTGAAATGCTTCTTACGAAGCCACTCCTTCGTTGCCCGGGCGGTGTGTTTGGGATCATTGTCATGCTGAAAGACCCAGCCACGTTTCATCTTCCAATGCCCTTGCTGATGGAAGGAGGTTTTCACTCAAAATCTCACAATACATTTCCCCATTCATTCTTTCCTTTACATGGATCAGTCGTCCTGGTCCTTCCCAGTAGGTATGGTGTTCTTTGGATGCAACTCAGCATTCTTTGTCCTCCAAACACAACGAGTTGAGTTTTTACCAAAAAGTTATATTTTGGTTTCATCTGACCATATGACATTCTCCCAATCTTCTTCTGGATCATACAAATGCTCCCTAGCAAACTTCAGATGGTCCTGGACATGTACTGGCTTAAGCAGGGGGACACGTCTGGCACTGCAGGATTTGAGTCCCTGGCGGCGTAGTGTGTTACTGATGGTAGGCTTTGTTACTTTGGTCCCAGCTCTCTGCAGGTCATTCACTAGGGTCCCCGTGTGGTTCTGGGATTTTTGCTCACCGTTCTTGTAATCATTTTGACCCCACGGGCTGAGATCTTGCGTGGAGCTCCAGATCGAGGGAGATTATCAGTGGTCTTGTATGTCTTCCATTTCCTAATAATTGCTCCCACAGTTGATTTCTTCAAACCAAGCTGCTTAGCTATTGCAGAGTCAGTCTTCCCAGCCTGGTGCAGGTCTACAATTTTGTTTCTGGTGTCCTTTGACAGCTCTTTGGTCTTGGCCATAGTGGAGTTTGGAGTGTGACTGTTTGAGGTTGTGGACAGGTGTCTTTTATACTGATAACAAGTTCAAACAGGTGCCATTAATACAGGTAACGAGTGGAGGACAGAGGAGCCTCTTAAAGAAGAAGTTACAAGTTACAGGTCTGTGAGAGACAGAAATCTTGTTTGTAGGTGACCAAATACTTATTTTCCACCATAATTTGCAAATAAATTCATTTAAAAAATTCTACAATGGAATTTTCTGGATTTTCTTTCTCCTTTTGTCTGTCATAGTTGAAGTGTACCTATGATGAAAATTACAGGCCTCTCATCTTTTTAAGTGGGAGAACTTGCACAATTGGTGACTGACTAAATACTTTTTTGCCCCACTGTATACACACACACACCTTATTATATATGAAAGGACGCTGATCTTTGGGTGGGTATATTTTGTGCAGCATGTACGTCTGTACGTGGACATTTGTGTGCGCGCGTACGAGACAAAATAAGCCATCTGCTTCTTTTGACTTGACAGAGTAAAGAATTTGGAGAAAGCTGAAGTTTAAACTAGACACCTCTCTGTTGGATGCATGTTAGTGTCCTCGCGGTTTTCATACCGTAACGGATAGGTCTAAATAATTAAGCAGGCTGTTCCCCCGAATAGCCACAGAGCAAAAGATAAGAGGAGATGGGGGGGGGGGGGGGGGTTTAGCCTGCTAGCGCCATTTCAGAGTACCAACAACATCGTCATACAGTAGTTAGGGCTTCTTTCCAGGGATTTTTTGGACTACAAAAAAAAGAAAAAAGCTTCCCGGACTTTTTCCTCCTCTGCTCTCCAGTAATTAAAAGGGAAACCTTGCGGTCGTCTAACGTGGAAGGTGCTGCCGCAGTGTACTCCATTCTCCATGGAACTTTAATGAGAGCAATAAATGCTACGCTCATTTTGGCTATTTATACATTTTTATGGCACAAATTGCAGCGTAAAGGGCACAAATCACAGGAATGACAGATGAAGGACAGCTGCGGCAAGGTCCTCCATTAAACGATGCAAAATGGCCAACTGTGGCCGTGGCAGTTAATTAGCTAAAGAGGGCCTAATCAGAGTTTTGGATGCCTGTCAGTCCCCAGGTGATGCTCTAATAGGAGACGTATGAAATATGGCCATGTGGAAAAGTGCCACTTTCTTTTTTGGCATCTCATAAAGCCCAGTCTGACAGCTCGAAGAAAGCCAAGGGAGCCAAAACAGAGGTGGGAAATTAACTGCATTTAAAGTTGCTCCTGTTCAAGTATGGATCTTAGCATAAACGTTTCGTCATGCCATGGTTGTGAATCACACAATAAGATCTTGAGAAGTTTGGAATAGGAGTTTTCTGCTTATTTTTTTCTCATCAATTAGGGCCAACCCACATAGCATTGTTCTGCTATTCACGGTGCCTAAAATTGGATATGGCAGTAACCTCACAGAGTGGACAGGGGGCGCTGCAGAGTGCACTGTAGCGAGGAGGGCATGGTATGAGAGCCATCATCACAGAGCAACAGCCAGCACACAGACAGACAGGCAAACACTCTCCGAGATAAAACACAAAACGCCTGCAGCGCTCTGAAGTGAACCACAGCAGTTCTCTATGCATTTCAAATAGGCTCCTGAATAAAAACAGGAGGCTCCAGTTTCATACTCTACCACATAAAATCAGCTAGCAAGCACATTCTGCTCCACTGTGAAAGGCGAAAGAGGGAATAAATCTAAAGTCAGGTTGTCCTAACAGATGTGATGCTGTAAACAGGGAATCTTTTTTTTCCCTCACAATTAAAGAGTGGGGCTTATTGATTTCCGATGGGGCTCTCCGATGACTCGCTGGCTGGCTGCTGTCACAATGAGGCCTGGGGTAAGGTGGCCATGCCCTCTGCGCCACGCTGTGCGCTCCACCAACTACCGTGATAAACCTCAGATGTCAGCCAGGGAGGATGCCGAGTCCCCCCCCCCATTGCACACAAGCCGACGCCGACCCCTCCTGAACTGCCACCGCAGCAGCAATTACCCACAGGCTCGTGCGACGTTGCTGCGGCCCACTTCATTAACTAATGAAGTCAGCTAGGAGTTACTGTAGCTAGCCTGTTTACTGTGTTGTCCAACACCACCCAGGTGGTTTTTAAAAAACACAAAAATCAAACCTGCACAAGAATTCTTGGTTCCATCACCATAGCAAAATGGCAGATCAAAAAGGGGAAGTAAAGCAATAAGCAGGATAGAATAGCATGAAGAGCATTATGGGATTGCAGCTACACAGAGTTCAGCTTCAAGTCCAACTCCTCTGGAAAACAGCCATAGATCAGGAGAGAAGCCGTCAAGAGGAACAGATCCATCAGAACAGACCTGCGACAACCCCTGCCACATTGTCCTGTGTCAGAAGGGGAGAAATAAGGCTATGCAGATTGATAGATTTATTCATGCTTGAAATGAGCGCCGGTCGGTTATGTTTATCGATTCCATGGATCATTTACGGATTCCAATGTTGTTAGTTCCTACGTAAGTAAGTAAGTAACAACTTCCTTTCAGGGTTGCAATGGGGCGGTCCGCAGGGGCACTAAGCACGGCGACTGATTTATACGCACTACAGAGTTCCGAGGCGATGGAGGAAGCATCCCGCTCAACAACATACGTAGCAACAGATGATCCTTTAATGTAAATGCAAATATTGCTTGCAGCTAGATGTATTATATTTATTGTACAGTAACTGCATTAAGGTTTCAGCATACGTTCCAGACACATCTTCAAACTATACATTTGCTAAACAATGACAGTTTAATCTTGTGCGGTGACAAGATATAATCGCAGCACGATTAAGTCTACAATTAAAGCTCTTGATACACTGAAAAAAAACAATGCAGATTGCTTTTTGAGGGGAGAATTGTACCCGCATTCCTGTGTACAAGGTATTCATTACGGATTCTGCACCTAAGCCACACTATTCTTACGGAGACCATTTGTTTTCAGGGGATGTAATGTCATGGAGGACAAACAAGCAGTTTTCATGGACAAAAACCCAGAAGTCCCAGGAACAACCAGGCACATTTATTAATTACATCACCAGACTTCTAAACCTGCAGCATGGGATGCAGCCCACATCAAAGTATAAATACAAAACTGATTGGCCGCGTCAAGCCACTGGATTCTCTTGGACTTGTCGACCAGTGTCACAGGCAAAGATTCCATAATGTGGGGGGCCGGGTGGGGACGATATTCCAGCGTCAAGAGCCTCCTCGTGTTCCCTGGGTCCAGTTAGAGGGGGGTGGGGGGGGGGACATGTCTAGATGAAAGGGGTCATGGAAAGTTGTGTCGCCGGGCAGCGATAGGGGAGAAAGCCTGCCTGCTGGTGTGACGACACGGGACGCATGCAGATTAACTTCGAGAGGAAAGAGCCTATGACAGCATTTCCTTCCCCCAACAGTAGAATCACCACAATCTGGCTGCATGATGAGGGTAACATTAAGTCCAAGGAGCGCCACTGATGAATAGAAGACTGAAGCGGCATTAATTACTCTGGAGAAGGAGAAACAGAAACCCTTGGCTTGTTTACTTACCACTTTGCCAGGAAACAACTTTTTATGATTGCTTTGTAATTATCTCCCTGATAATGTAAAATGGTTCACTCCCTCTCGATGTAGTGGACCATGAACATTAATAAAGGATTCATTATTAGACCAAGCGTTTGACTCTTTATTGGATGGGACAGGCAGGCTAGTAAAGCATGCCCCAGCAGATAATCCACTAATAAGAAAATGCTTGTGCCAGTGCATGATAATGTTTGTTTATAAGGAAACATTGTTTTGTGAATTAGCAACCTTTCCCTTTCTTACAAGGTGCTACTTTAACCAAAACATCCATTATCCCCTCCACTGTGCGGCTTTAACAAGACATTAGCCATGCTAACAAGCAGGCAGCCGACTGTGGACAGCTGAAACCGAATGTGACTTTCTGCGTAAAAGGCTGTTTTAAAAACAGTCACCACTCCCTGAATGCAGGTTACGAAGGAAAACAATTCTCTAGGTCTCCATCTCAACAGCTTGTGGTGGCTTTTACGATGGGACCCCCAGGGGCCATGGAACACCATAAAATGTCTTATTATCCTCAAATACACCGGGTTAATCTGCCTGCATTGTTTGCTGCTGTTCCCAGATACAGAAAATGCAAAACAGCAGCTGACTGCCGAGCCAATTTAATCTCCAAGCTTGTAATGCTGTTTTATAAAGTAGAGATTTTTTTATTTTATTTTTTATTTTAAGTAGGTCTCGCTGTTCTAAGAGAGTTGTTATCCGATTGTGGGTAAGTATATGATTAGCTGTTTGTTTTTACTTTAGAACGAAGTTAACAAAATGAAAATCTGAGTTTCATACCAATCCCTATGCACGTTTCATATAGTCCCAATGCATTTAACAAATGTTATTTATTTTCAGTATGGGCTGGGCTCAGTGTGGGATTGTTTGGACTGTTATTTGTGGCTCAGTGGCACAGAAGTGTATGCACACAGAGAGAGACAGACAGACAGACGAGAGAGACAGAAAGAAAGAAGAGGAAGTGCCACTGCAGAATCTACTCTGTGGAGGGCCCACTCCCCCCGCCGGGCCTCCCAGCTCAATTAGCTCAGCCAGGCTTTCTGCTGATGGGGGAAATCAGCATGCTGGTGGAGGGGGGGGCAACCCTCCTCTCTCTCACACCTAATATACAGTCCTGGGAGTCTACCTGTGTGTATGTGTGTGTGTGTCTCTCAGCTCTGATGGATTGGAGCCCCACGGTGCTGTCCTTAACAAGCACCTGGACTACTACACTAGGGCCGGACTTGCTGAAAGGCCGAAAATCCACTGATATTAATTGATGTGCGCAGTCATAGTAAAAGTTAATAAGCACAAGAGAGACTTGAAAATGTGCGATGAGTTCATCTGTTGGCACGGTTGTGCTCTTGGATCATACTGTACGATGGGCATTTCCATCGAAAAGGGCTCATTTCCATGTAAAAGGAGCCATTTCCATGTAAAAGGAGACATTTCCATGTAAAAGGACCCATGAGCTCCAACAGGGGAAATTCATATGGCCATGTCAAATGAAAACTGAGTTTTTGGAATTTAAAGAATATATACATTTGTCAACCATTTCCCCATCCTCAAAATGTGGAATAAGCAAACGGTTTTGATTTCTGGTCAAGCAGATGGAAAAGGGGTCTTAAACAACATCTACCAGAAAAAGTATTTTAAAAAGTATCTGAAATACATCAAAACACAATGTTGATGTAAAGAGCCCTGCCAACTAATATCAACACATATTTCATTTTGGAGAAAGTACTTTCCTTTAAGAAACCTTGACCTGTGCCTTGCAAGTCCGTTACTAAAAACCCATATATCTTTTAAGGTATTTTGTCATTTCTCTCCCTCATGAGGAAACATAATGCAAGTTCACATTAGTAACAAGGTATACCTACCAATTAGTTAGCCTTTTTACTGATATCAAGTTTGTTTATGAATTATGTGATTAAAACTCATAATTGTGTTAAAAATCTGTAACAGAATTTCTGCAATTAAGCAGACTACAATGGTAAATCAAAGTAGTCACAAAGTACAGTTTAGTTACCTGCTACGGTCTTCCTTCCACTGGTATACTGTTATGTTCAGCTCATATCTCTCTCGTTAATGTCAACTCTCCCGGCTATGACTGACACTTACCATGACACCTACTGTACCACCAATCCTCTTTCCATTTACTTTAACAAGCATCCTCACCCACTGATCACAGAACACCGGACGTCCATGGGCCTGAACCAATCATAGACGTTTATGTTTCACAAGTGTGTAGATTACACTAGAGTACAGTATAATGAACTGAACCTATGTACTATTACTATACTGTGATGTCCAAACTTGTGAAACAAGTCCATGCTTCAATTTGGTCCGGATCAACAAAATGTGGTCTTGTTAGCTCATTAGAATAATAGCCATTATGTAGAATAGTACCTAAATATGCTAAATAATTGTGCATTGTGCATAAATATCCATAATTATGCATTTATGTGTTGTTCAGATAAAAGAGACCCATGATGTAATTCTGTTACTGGATGTAAATCCACTTCACTTGTAGTTCAATAACCAATTATACACACACACACACATACACTTTTTACTTAGCTGCCACCCCATTCTTTCTGCAGAAATCTTTTCATCTTAATTCCTAGCAGATATTTAGCCATTTTTGGAAAACTAGGGAGATGTTACTATAATTCTGTTACCAAACTGCACAGTTCTTACAGTAAATGTGTTTGTGTAATTTGTGTAAATTGTTCAAAAGTACTCCCGCTTTGAAATCGATGTTGTTTTACTTTGGCATACGTTACAAAATGAAAACGTGTAATTCCGTAACCACGAAATTAACCTGATACATATTGGCAGGCATTTTTGACTCCATTGGTCTTATACTGATGCTGTGAAATAAGGTTCCAAGCTGGAAAACTAGGTATCCTGCCAGAAATTGAAGTCAAGCAAACTTTCAGCTAAGAAGCATTTTACATCTGAATAAAGCATGATTTTAAGCCCAGGCACCACAGGCAAAAATTGTGATTTTGCTTCAATCTGTCAATTTTCAGATTTTTTATAACTTCCATACTTTCAAAAAACTGTTTAAAAAAACGTTGTATCATTTTATCCCAACTCCACCAACTACAACTACACGTTCTTGATAGCATGTTTCATGTAGAACGTCAACCGCTATTTTAAATACTATCCATGTTGAATCATATATCATTCAAAAGCTTGTTTTCCGGAGCATATCGTTAGCTAGTCCATACATGGCTTTCCTTTGTAGACATAGTGCTTCGTGCTGACATCCGATTGGTAACTGGCATTTAAAAGGCCCTTTCCGGCAACCTGATTGGTTAAAATGCATCACGTGCCGCGCAGCACATCCTTGTTTGAAAATATTTCCCGTAAAGAGAAAAAAAAAAAAGTGAATAAAAATGAGCGATGCGAGAAAAGCAATGAATGAAAGAAAAAATGTGCCTGATCGAAGCAGTGGAGGAAAAGGAGGCAGCCCGCAGCAGCGCATCGAGATGAAGATAACTAGCAGCGATCAACCAGACAGCCAACAGTGGCTTTTAATCCACATCTCAAATAAACCAACATGTACATGATTTGATTTGCCCTAAGTGTCTAAACACTGGACTGAATATCCCCATAGACTTCACCAACCAGTGATTCTGTCATAATAGAATGTGCAGACTGTGAAGGTGATCGTGATGCATTTAGGAGGAGTGTTTACACTTCCTCCAGGCTGCAGGAGAGCTCCAGGGGAGATGTGGCATTTGATAGAAACGTGAGGATGGTTCTTCTAGCCCACAAACTTGGTTATGCAGCCCTAAAGAAAATAAGCAAAGTTGCTTCTCAGCTCATATCAGAGACATGACAGGAGAGTGACAGGTAAATAAAAAAAGGGACAGTAGCCCATTACTGTCAGGTGACTTGCTTTGTAGAAATCATATTTCCTTGCTCCATCAAATGTATTCAAAGTTAAACAAAACAGAGTGATAGGAAACCATAGCTATACAACGAGACTGTCACATGGGCCTACAGTGTCATAGGGCTGTAGCCTAATGCGATTAGCGAGAAATTAGCTTCACATAAAGTAAATGCATGCTGATGTGCTAATATTTACATAGTATAACATGCTGATATTTAGTCCTGCAGTTATGTCTGTAATGTCCACAGATATAAGTACTCTCCCCCCACTTTAGTTGCAGAGATTCAGAGAGGGCTACAGTCAATGGTCAAATCTGTCGTTCTGCACCTGAACAGGCAGTTAACCCACTGTTCCGAGGCCGTCATTGAAAATAAGAATTTGTTCTTAACCGACTTGCCTAGTTAAATAAAGGTTATATAAAATAAATAAAATGGAGTGCGCTGCAAAGATAATTAGAAGAGCGTACGCTTATATAGACATATTCATGTATCCTCAGACATATTCATGTATCCTCATAGACATATTCATGTATCCTCATAGACACATTCATGTATCCTCATAGACACATTCATGTATCCTCATAGACACATTCATGTATCCTCATAGACACATTCATGTATCCTCATAGACACATTCATGTATCCTCATAGACACATTCATGTATCCTCATAGACATTCATGTATCCTCATAGACATTCATGTACTCCTCTCTGATTGCTCCAGTGTCACCAAAGTGCTGTCAAGCCATAATTTGTTCATCACATTTGTTATAGCAGTGGCTCCCCCATTGAACATGGCTACTGCCATACTGGCAGCTCCGTCAATTACATCAAAGTTGGATCAGCCTGTAGTGTGGTTTTCCACTTTAATTTTGAGTATGACTCCAAATCCAGACCTCCATGGGTTGATAAATTTGATTTCCATTGATAATTTTTGTGTGATTTTGTTGTCAGCACATTCAACTATGTAATGAAAAAAAGTATTTAATCAGAATATTTCATTCATTCAGATCTAGGATGTGTTATTTTAGTGTTCCCTTTATATTTTGAGCAGTGTATTTTTCCTCAGTCTTCAAAGGACGTACATTCCCATTATTCCACACTCAGGTTTCTTAGGTCTTATAGTCAGACTTTTACATTGGCTTTTTTTATCTTGTGTCGTTTTGATTTTAAGTGTCATTTTATGTGTAAATATATTCAAAATATGCATCCGTCCTACATGAAGTGTTTAAATAATTCCATCAAATGACAATATTTTGAAAAACTGATCTGTATGTCTGACCATTGAGTGTCTTATCACAATAAAACAAAAACATTCTGCCTTGAAGCAATGTGATGAAAAACAGATTCTCAGAATATGCAAATTAGCACATTTTAAGGACGGTTTGCCTCATTTACATATTTTTAAATAAATAAAAGTTGTAATACAATAATATATTGTATTTATGTATACTTTCAGCTGGTAAAGTTTCAGTCTGATGAGAGTAAAGAAAAAAATCCCTATTAGCCCGTGGTGCCTGGCCTTAACTCCCACACTAAGTGAACAGCCAAACTGATGGGCTCAGCAGTGCCGATTCTCTTATGAAACACTCATTCCATCTTGTCTCTATTATCAAACTAGGTTTCCCCAAGGTGACTTTACGACGGCAAGTTCCAAACTGCGGAAGGCAAGTGGGTCCACATTTCAGATGCAGCGCATAAATCATTGAGATACCAGTGTTTGGATATGCTTCCAGGATGTCCTAAAAAGGGTCTGAGGAGGCGGGCCGTCGCCATGAGGAGGCGGGCCGTCGCTTCAAAAGGCAAAGCGGGAGGAAAAAAGGCTCAAGGGGGAAAAAATAAAAGAAAGTGCTTGTGCAGCAGAACTAAAGGCCAAAATCTATTTAAATCACAGAATAAAAGGACAGTTCAAGAAGTGGCAATGTAATATCAACCTGCATAAAAATTCCCCTGCTTCTCCAGGTGACCTGCAGCCGGCGAACATAGAGAATTTATGACACCGAATACATTTTCGCACAAACCCCGTGACCACCAAACTCAACTCACCTCATCCGGTCTAGCAACAGGCCTAGAAATGAATAAAACCTCAACCACACACTGAGCTAAGCCACCTGAACACTCAGAAACCACCGATGGAATTCAGCCCATGTGCCGCAGTGCGCAAAGTGACTGAATAAACAAACCAACTAAACTGATAATTGAGATAAGTAATAACCTGGGAGAAATGAAGGGATGAAGGTCAGTAATTGCGAGGCGGTGGGAGATTGGATGGTGGCGTGTTTCTTTTTTCTGCCGTGGCGGAGAACAGCGACGGGTCTGTGTAAGCGCGTGCGGTGGGCTCCGGGAAGGTGTAGGACTGTAGGAACACCATTGTGCAGAGGTTAAGAAAAGCAATTATTTGGCGGTTGAGATAGTGAAAAAGGAACCTCCCTTTCCAGACACCTCAGTGTGAAGAGAGAAAGGGAGAGAATGTGTTGTACAGACAGAGTGTGTCATCACAGCAGCAAGATTTGCGACCTGTTTCCAGAAGAAAAGGGCAACCAGTGAAGCACAAACACTCTTGGCTACCCTTGCCTACTTCAAGTCATTTGCACATTGTTACACTGTACACTACATAGCCAGTATCAATATTTCAAATGTCTATTCTATTGAAACTTGTGAGTGTAATGGTTATTGTTAATTTCTGATTGATTATATTACATTTGTTTATTATCTATTCCACTTGATTTGGCAATGTAAACATGTTTCCCATGCTAACAAAGCAGCAAGAAAGCTAGAGAACACTTACAGCTCTGTAAGGACAATCAAAAGCTCAAAGGCAGGCCCTCCTTTTCAGGTGAAATTGCCAACACTTCAGATGCACAGTTCAATGATTGGGAGAGCGCCTTCACCTCCTAGTGAGAAAGCAAGCAAGGATTTACCACCTTTTGTTCTGTTACCTTTCATCTCCACGTTCCATACAGTATTACTGCGTAAAATTGCCTGTTTCAAGGTGTCTACATCAGTGGAGGCAGCAGAGGGGAGAACGGCTCATAATGGCTAGAATGGAGCAAATGTAATGTTATCAAAAACATGCCTATCGCTTTGATACCATTCTATTCACTCCATTATTATGAGCCATCCTCCCCTCAACAGCCTCCACTGGTGTACATGTAAGCCAGAATATCTTTAATTATATGAAGTAGAACCTCAGTATTGAGAAGTCAAAATAAAAACAGAGCTTGACCAGTCTTGATTAGTCAGCTTAGGAAGGTCCTGGATCTTTACACATGCTAATCACCCCTTACACCTTGTCTATTATACTCATATCACGCCACAGTTCAGCTCAGCAGGAAATATACTCCAAACATATATTTAATAGGCCTATAACCAAGTTAATATATTTTAAAAACGTATTTATGAGACAACTTTTTTTTAAAGAGTCTATTCATACAATCATCAATTAAAAAGAGCCAATATCAAATCAAACTTCAATTCAAACTTGATTTCATGTGCATTTAAAATAGCAACACACTTAAATCAGAAAGAAAAAACAAGAACTGCAATATAGATCAAATGTAATCAAACAACATAAAAGCATAATTGATTAAAGGCCAAGATAAAAAGGCAAGTTGGCAGATGGGATTTTAACGCCTCAAGCAGTTTGACAGTACAATACAAAGTTTTATATTAAAATATAAAAAATTGATAATAACGTATAAGAAGTATAATACACTTCATCATTGTTTTATTTAACCTTTTTTTAACTAGGCAAGTCAGTGAAGAACAAATTCTTATTTACAATGACGGCCTACCAAAAGGCCGCTTGCGGGGACGGGGGCTAGGATTAAAAATATAGGCCAAAACACACACACAAGAGAGAGACCACAACGCTACATAAAGAGAAACCTAAGACAACATAGCATGGCAGCAACACACGACAACCACATGGTAGCAACAACATAGCAGCAGCACAAAACATGGTACAAACATTGGGAGATTGGGCACAGGCAACAGCACAAAGGGCAAGAAGGTAGAGACAACAATACATCACGCGAAGCAGCCACCACTGTCCGTAAGAGTGTCCATGATTGAGTCTTTGAATGAAGGGATGGAGATTAAACTGTTCAGTTTGAGTGTTTTTTACAGCTCGTTCCAGTCGCTAGCTGCAGCGAACTGAAAAGAGGAGCGACCCAGGGATGTGTGTGCTTTGGGGACCTTCAACAGAATGTGACTGGCAGAACAGGTGTTGTAAATGGAGGATGAGGGCTGCAGTAGGCATCTCAGATAGGGGGGAGTGAGGCCTAAGAGGGTTTTATAAATAAGCATCAACCAGTGGGTCTTGCAACAGGTATACAGAGATGACCAGTTTACAGAGGAGTGTACAGTGCAGTGATGTGTCCTATAAGGAGCATTGGTGGCAAATCTGATGGCCGAATGGTAAAGAACATTAGCCGCTCGAGAGCACCGTTACCTGCCGATCTATAAATTATGTCTTCGTAATCTAGCATGGGTAGGATGGTCATCTGAATCAGGGATATTTTGGCAGCTGGAGTGAAAGAGGAGAAATTAAGATAGAGGAAACCAAGTCTAGATTTAACCTTAGCCTGCAGCTTTGATATGTGCTGAGAGAAGGACAGTGTACAGTCTAGACATACTCCCAAGTACTTGTACGAGGTGACTACCTCAAGCTCTAAACCCTCAGCGGTAGTAATCACACTAGTGGGGAGAGAGGCAATCACACCGTGGGGACTAGGATTGAGCCTTGGGGTACTCCCTTGGTGACAGGCAGTGGCTGAGACAGCAGATGTTCTGACTTTATACACTGCACTCTTTGAGAGAGGTAGTTCGCAAGCCAGGCCAAAGACCCCTCAGAGACACAAATACTCCTTAGCCAGCCCACAAGAATTTAATGGTCTACCGTATCAAAAGCTTTGGACAAGTCAATAAAAAAAACGCAGCACAACATTGCTTAGACCTTTAAGTTTACAGTGACACATCCATAACCTGAGCGGAAACCAGATCGCATAGAATACCATAGACATCAAGAAAGCCAGTCGGTTATTTACACGTTTTTCCAACACTTTTGATAAACAGTGCAAAATAGACATTTGCCTATAACAGTTAGGATCAGCTTGATCTCCCCTTTATTTAAAGGACACCGTGGCTGCCTTCCAAGTAGTGGGAACCTCCCCAGAGAGCCGACACGTTAAAAAAGGTCAGAGATTGGCTTAACGAGGGGCTGCAACCTTAAAGAAGGGTCTAAACCATCTGACACATGTTTTTGGGGGGGGTCAAGTTTAAAGAGCTCCTTTAGCATCTTGGACTCAGTGACCGCCTGTAGGAAGAAACTTTGTAGCGGGGCAGGGGAAAAAGAGGGAGGAGCATCAGGGATAGTTGCATTTGAAGGGGTGGGAGATGAGGAAATGTTGGACAGGCATCAAATAGGAATCCTGACTTAATGAAGTGGTGATTAAAGAGCTCATCAATGAGCTCCTTGTCAGTAACAACCAAATCATTAACACTAAGAGACATGGGCAGCTGTGAGAAGGAGGGTTTATTCTCCAGGTTTTTAAATCTTTTCCCCAGAACATCTTGGGGTTAAAGTCACTAACTTTGGCATTTTGGATAGCCTGAGTGCACTTATTTCTGATTTGTCTAAACGAGAGCCAGTCAGCCTAAGTACGAGCGTGCTGAGCCTTTCGCCAAATGGAATCGAGGTGGAGTAACTGTGCCAGATTCACGGTCGAACCAGGTGCTGAACCCATTTTTAATTCTCATTTTCTTTATGGGGGCGTTTGTTAACAATACCACTGAAAATAAATAAAAAATAAGCTCCAAGTGTCTTTGACAGAGGGGATCAAGCTGATTCTTTACCATTTTACAGAGAAAAAAAAATCTCAAAGGAAGGCTTGCTCACAAATGTTGTTTTTTTGCAAGCATCTATAACAAATCAGGACAGGTCGTTTCACTGAGCAGCCATTACGAACACAGTGATCACTAAAGTCATTACATCAAACACCAGACTGATACCTATCAGGATTATTTGTGAGGATAATCAAAGAGAGTAGCCTTTTCTGGATGTTTGAAGTCGTACCTTGTGGAATTGGTACACATCTGATTCCCATTGATTTAGGACTTGGACAGGTAGTTTAAGAATGTCCCAGTTTAGGTCACTTAGCAAGACAAATTCAGACTTAGTGTAAGGGGCCAGGAGAGAGTTTAGGGCAGGTAGGGTACAGGCCGGTGTTGATGGTGTACGAACACACGAACACACCATAATGCTTAATCAAATTGTTTGGGGACAGACTTGGAGACAACTGAGCACTGGATGTGTTCCTTGGTAAAGATTGCCACTCCACCACCCTTGGAAGATCTGTCTTGCCGAAAAAGGTTATAACCAGAAAGGTTAACATCAGTATTCAAAACACACACGTCCTTAACCATGTCTCAGTAACGACCAACACATCTGGACTGGAGCTGTGAACCCACACCTTCAATTGATACATTTTAGGTAATAAGCTTCTAGTGTTAACGTGCAAAAAACCCAGGCTTTTACGAGAGCATAAATCAGTGAAATAGATAGAGCCCAAGTCAGAATTGGGGCTAGCAACAGTAGATGGGCCAGGGCGTACATGCACATTGACAGCGATCATCAGTATAACTTGAGAGAGTGGGGGGGGGGGGGGGGGGGGGTGAGTACCTGTACAAGACAAGGGGAGACAGGCCAGGGCAAACGGTGAACAGATCGCCAGGTGGAATCCAAGCAGCAGTGCAGCAGGCAACTGGAGTAGGTGTCACACCCGAAAAAAGCTTCTCCCAAGTGGGAGGCAGATTCCTTGTAGAAAATCCTAGCTTGCTAGCTAACAAGTTTCTGTCCACAACGTGCAAAATGAGGTCGTTCGCTAGCTATTGCTCTTTGGTTTTGGTGAATGGTTCTTTACAACGTCCAAACAAAGTTGTCCTGTGGCTGTGTACTTTCGAGATTGTGAGGAGGATATCTTATGATGTGATCAAAGCAACAATATTGTTTCTTATTGAGGTAATTTACAATTGAAATATCCTGGCAGCATTTCAGTTCAAAATGGAGATGAATCCAGGGGTACTGTATTGTAACGACCTCTGCACAGAGAGAGGGGGATTCAAAGGACTCTGCATCGCAGTGTGGGATGCTGTGAAACTCTACTGCCATTGTTGGGCTCAAGGGCTTTGACACCTCTAACTTCACACCTCAGTGCTAATTGAAGTTGCAGGCGGATCTGTTCTATCCTAGCAAGCTTGATAGCCTTAGCATTCAGTCCATATGAAGTAAAATATATAAATTGTAATTTATTTTTCTTCTTGGCTTTAAAGTAGCTCCACTCTAAACATTACCACTCAGGTTGGTGTTTCCAGGTTTCTGTTATACTTATTTTGCTGGTTGTTGCTTTGCCAGAGCATTAGCTGTATATAGTCCTTGGAATTAAGAATCTTTGGTAGTAGGAATCCTTCCTGGTAATTTTGTCCAAAATCAGGTTGTAGGTTTGGAGTTTTGATTTGGAGTGAATGTTATGTCCTGGTGGGTAGTATCCTGTATATGTCCTTGCGGAAAAATCCAAGTTACTCGAACTCTAAATTTATATTTTTGAAAAAACATTCTGAAAAATGCAGGAGCCCATCTACCCATGATATCTCTACTCATTGTTATCTTGAAAAATAAACAAAGAATAAATCAAACTTCTTTTTTTTTTTTACAGCTACAGTGTAAGAACTGTAGCTTTGCTCTCAAATTCCCAGTGCTAGACCCATTGATTTCTCACAGTTTCACCTCCAAGTAGCCTAATGTCTAAAAAGCAGACCTGCTTGAAACTGGTACTACCACAGTTGCGTTCTCTTTAGTCCTGACAAACTGCCCTTCATACTGGCAATATGCACAGCGCTTCATAATTCTCTGAATTGGAATAATCTGTGCCTTTGATACAAATTCCCATGCCTTGCCCCAAACCTTGAAATTATATTGATTCGGATGTTTCTGAAACCAATTTACATGAGCCATGATATGAGTTTAAGGCACACATATGGGGAGTGGAGCACGGCAGAGTTTGAAGGTGAGTAGTCCCATAAAGACAAGGACTGACTAACATAGTTGTACATCATACAATTTAAGGATTTTGATGCAAATAACCATTGCTAATGTACCACTGACTCTTCAGATGCAGCTGCAAATCAGTATTGACTGCAAGAGAGGCATAAATCAGACACCCCAGACAAAGCAAAGGAACCTAAAAAAGTGAATGCGGCATCACCAGAGAAAGGTTGATTTATAAATGTAAACCAATCCCTACATTTTAAATGTCCATATAATCGATACACAGATTTGTTCCACGGGTTTTAGTGTTCTTTTTCAGCTTTGAGATTCCAGTGTTCCAGACCATTTGTTTATTGGGCAGAATAACTTAGCCTCCTGTAATTTCACAGTTGGTCAAAAGAACTGATTTGCAGGGGCAACTGAAGATGTGCCTGATGTGGAGAGGACAAGGCTACATATTTAATAACCTTCCCACCCTGGTGCTCCCCTGAGTTTGAGGACCCGATTGCATCAGCAGACCAGAGAAGAAGGGCCAAGCGCACTTACGGGGAGAAAAAGTTCTGTCAGAACGATAACCAGAGCAACCATCCACATCCGAGGCAGCCCAACCAGAACATCTTTGCAATAGACCACAGAAAATCACCTTAAGAATGTGTGTGAGTCAGTTAAAATAGTTCCTATTTTTACTAGTCTTTATTCCTTAATGATAAAGGTCTTGAAATGTGTATTGCACTATTGAGAGCTTGCAATTTGGGGGGGGTTGTCATTTCATTCATTATTTTTTGGAAGGGGGTTTGGGAATATTTTTTTGACTTATTATTATTTTTATTTTATTTCCTTTATTTTACTAGGCAAGTCAGTTAAGAACAAATTCTTATTTTCAATGACGGCCTAGGAACAGTGTTAACTGCCTGTTCAGGGGCAGAACGACAGATTTGTACCTTGTTAGCTCGGGGATTTGAACTTGCAACCTTCCGGTTACTAGTCCAACTCTCTAACCACTAGGCTACCCTGCCACCCCATGTCTTGGCGTATCTTGTATATTCATTTGTATTATGTTCCATTTGCTTAGAGATGTTATACATGTAATAAATTTGACTTGGAGAAAAAAAAGACAAATAAAAGCATGTTTATATAGTTTACATTTTTTGTGTTTTGAGGTAATACACCTATAGTACAGTGCCTTCAGAAAGTATTCATACTCCTTGACTTATTCCACACTGTGTTACAGCCGGAATTCAAAATGGATTAAATTTCCATTTAGAACTCATACCACGAAGTCCAAAGAACTTTCCAAGGATCTGAGAAAGAACTGTGATGAGGCATAAATCTGGGGAAGGGTTTAACAAATATAGTGTTTTAAGTTTCCAACAGCACAGTGGTCTCCATCATTGGGATTTTTTTTTTTTTTTTTTTTTTTTTTTTAAATGGGCAAGAAGGACCTTGGCCGGAAAAGTGACCAAGAATCCAATGACGGAACTACAGAATTCCTTGGTTGAGATGGGTGAACCTACCAGAAGGCCAACAGTTTCTACAGAACCTCACCAAATCTGGGCTTTATGGGAGTGGCCAGATAAAATAATATATTGAGATAAATGCACGACAGTGCGCCTGAA
Organism: Oncorhynchus kisutch; assembly: GCF_002021735.2. Lineage (NCBI taxonomy): Eukaryota > Metazoa > Chordata > Actinopteri > Salmoniformes > Salmonidae > Oncorhynchus > Oncorhynchus kisutch. The sequence goes on from NC_034182.2 coordinate 31,350,437, forward strand.
GTTTACAAAAATGCATGTGAAAGAGAAGGAAAAAGTTGATGAGACAAAAATGTAAAAATTTGGCATGAATGGAGAGGGCTGTCTAGAGAAAACCAGGCACAGCTCATCACCTGTTTAACACCATTCCTAATGGGAAGCGTGGTGGCAGCATCATGCTATGGGGACTGGGAGACTGGTAAGGATCGAGGAAACAATGAATAGAGCCAAATACAGGCAAATCCTTGATGAGAACCTACTTCAGAGTGCAGATGACCTTGGAATGTATATCTTTGCCCCAGTCTAACAGGACAATGACTCCAAGCATACAGCCAAAGCAACCCTGGAATGGCTTCAGAAAAATAATGTGGAAAGTCCGAGGCCCAGCCTAAGCCCAGACTTGAATGCCATTGAAAAACTGGAAAGATTTTAAGATTGCTGTTCACCACCACTCCCCATCTAACTTAACAGAGCATGAAAAAAAATCTGCAAGGAAGAATGGAAGAAAATCTCCATATCCAGATGTGTAAAACTGATACAGACATAGCCAATACGCCTAGAATCTCTAATTACCGCCAAACGTGCTTCTACGAAGTATTGACTCTGGGGTGTTAATAAGTGTGCAAATTAGATATTTCAAATTTAATACATTTCCTTTAAGTTTTAAAAACATGTTTTCAATTTATTATGGGGTAATTTGTGTAGATAGGAGAGTAAATATACAGTTGAAGTCAGAAGATTACATACATCTTATCCAAATACATTTAAACTCAGTTTCTCACAATTCCTGATATTTAATCCTAAAAAAAAAATCCCTGTCTTAGGTCAGTTAGGATCACCACTTTATTTTAAGAATGTGATATGTCAGAATAATAGGAGAGAGAATGATTTATTTCAGCTTTTATTTATTTCATCACATTCCCAGTGGGTCAGAAGTTACCATACACTCAATTAGTATTTGGTAGCATTGCCATTAAATCGTTTAACTTGGGTCAAACATGTCGGGTAGCCTTCCACAAGCTTCCCACAATAAGTTGGGTGAACTCTGGCCCATTCCTCCTGACAGAGTTGGTGTAACTGAGTCAGATGTGTAGGCCTCCTTGCTCGCACACACATTTTCAGTGCTACCCACACATTTTCTATTGGATTTAGGTCAGGGCTTTGTGATGGCCACTCCAATACCTTGACGTTGTTGTCCTTAAGCCATTTTGCCACCAACTTCGGAAGTATGCTTGGGGTCATTGTCCATTTGGAAGATCCATTTGTGACCAAGCTTTCACTTCCTGACTGATGTCTTGAGATGTTGCTTCAATATAACTACATAATTTTCCTGCCTCATGATGCTATTTTGTAGGTGCACCAGTCCCTCCTGCAGCAAAGCACCCCGACAACATGATGCTGCCACACCCGTGCTTCACAGTTGGGATGGTGTTCTTCGGCCTGCAAGACTCCCCTTTTTCCTCCAAACATAACGATGGTCATTATTGCCAAACAGTTGTATTTTTGTTTCATCAGACCAGAGGACAATTCTCCAAAAAGTACGATCTTTGTCCCCTTGCGTGTTGCAAGCCGTAGTCTGGCTTTTTTAATTGTGGTTTTGGAGCAGTGTCTTCTTCTTTGCTGAGCGGCCTTTCAGGTTATGTCGATATAGGACTCGTTTTACTGTGGATATAGATACTTTTGTACCAGTTTCCTACCGGCATCTTCAAAAGGTCCTTTGCTGTTCTGGGATTGATTTGCACTTTTCGCACCAAAGTACGTTCATCTCTGGGAGACAGAACGCGTCTCCGTCCTGAGCGGTATGATGGCTGCGTGGTTCCATGGTGTGTACAGATGAACGTGGTTGCTCCCAAGGATGAACCAGATTTGTGGAGGTCCACATTTTTTTTCTGGGGTCTTCGGAAAATCAAAAGAAATCAGCCATGAGGTTAAGCAAAGAGGCACGGAGTTTGAAGGCAGGCCTTGAAATACATCCACAGGTACACCTCCAATAGACTCACATGATGTCAATTAGCTCATAAGAAGCTTCTAAAGTCATGACATCATTTTCTGGAATTTTCCAAGCTGTTTAAGGGCACAGTCAACTTAGTGTATGAACACTTCTGAGTGAAATAATCTGTCTGTAAACAATTGTTGGAAAAATTAGTTGTGTCATGCACAAAGTAGATGTCCTAACTGACTTGCCAAAACCATAGTTGGTTGACAAGAAATTTGTGGAGTGGTTGAAAAACTAGTTTTAATGACGCCAACCTAGGTGTGTGTAAACTTCCGACTTCAACTGTAGGTACATGACGTAATGACGCCAATATTTTGTACTACACCTGCAACACAGCATTCCTTGACTTAGCCCCCAATGTCTGCTGTGTGGACCGAGCAGCCAAGTCGAGCAGTCATTTGAAAGAGTAAGAACATTTCAGCGAGACTACAAAGGTGAAATCCATTAACACCAAGATAATGGAATTCATTGCCCTTGACAATCAACCGTTCTCTGTCGTGGGTGATGTTGGCTTTCGCGACTGGTCGAGCACCGGTACACACTAACGTTACCAAGTGCGCTATTGTTCAGATGTTGCCCTGCCGGAGTTACAGTAATAGCGTCACTGCTATTAACTTCACGCCATACTATGGAACGCCATTTGGGTCTTTGCGTGTCAAAAAAGATACATGTCAAATAACACTATTTGACGCGTTAAATAAGCGTTTAATTTGACACGCCAAACACAGTTCTATTTTAGAATGTTGTGTGTTCTGAATTTGCACGTGCAAGCGCCATTACTACTATCAGTAGCACTGTCAAAGCTGTACAAAAAAAGTCTGCAAACACCGACCACGAATGATGTGTTTACAATACCGCGTTGGTAATAAAGCATTATTTGTTCGACCGCAACTTCTGGGGTAGCCAGCTAGCTTTAGCGTGATACCTAGCTAGCACCATTACAACCAACCAGCCTGTAAACAATGACTAGTAGAAACTGCAGTCGTTTATATTATTCTTAGCAATGATTTAGGAAGTATTTGCTAGGTAGCCACTTGTTGTTCACGTATTGAAATTGAACTTCAGTTCATGAAAATAAATAGCTAGCCAGCTACTTATCCCTGTTGCCCAAAGCTAAAGTTATAAGCAGCCAGCTAGCTTCACCTTGCTAGTGAGGCTTGACCTGACTGGGTTACGTGTTGTGAAGCTAGCCACAATAAGGATTAGGCATAATAGTTTTGTTGTTTTCCTTCAAAATAAATGTACCTCTTTGAAAGTGATGCAGAAGGTTACAATTGGTGGAATCATGCCATATTTAGACTAGATAATGTTAAACAAGGTTGGAGTGTGAAGCAATGAAATGGGCTATCAGTCTACTCGGTGACACCCACAGAACACAATTGTGAAGAGTTTACGCAAATATTAGCGTTGTAGCTCTTATCGCGGTACTGTGAGAAATCACCTCCCCAGTCAGCCTATTGTGTGTATTGACATTCATATTGCACGGTACAGCTTTACCTAAGGATTGGGGATCAATGATATGGGGTAACAGTCTACTCAATACCCAAGACATGTTTTCCCAACGTCCTCCTCAGAGTTATCAGACTCCCAAACATCCACGCAGTATTGTTTTTCCACGGGTCGTTCAATACACATAGGCTGACAATAAATGCGGATCAATTCACAGTTGTTTCAGAGTCCCACAATAAGAGCTACGATGCTAATGTTCTCTGGGTGTCACTGAGTAGACGGATACCCCATGTCATTGAACCACAATCCATAGGTAAGGCTGTACAGTGAAATAAGTATGCCCCCAATGCAATTCTAAAGTAGTATACATCCAGTGTGATGAACAGATTTGTCAAATTAACAAATGATATTTTGTTGATTTTATATAAAACATTTCAACCTCGTTTAGCATGATTTATTCAATTATGGCAAATGATACTATTTGTATGCATTTGCAACACTGTCAATGACATGCTTTTATTTTGAAGGCTAACCGCAAAGTCCACTATTGTGGCTAATCCTTAATGTGGCTAGCTTCACATAGATGGGTCTGAACACCATTAAATAATAAGAACGGTCTTTTAAATGAGGGTTATTTTAGATAATACCTAGCTATATAGTTAGCTAGCTGACAATAGCTCCTGAAACATGTCATTTTGCTATGTTATTGGAGAAGAACATTGTTGGCATCCATGAGCTAGCTAGCTTTTTTTAATGACCAGCACTGTAGGTGCACGAGAACTTTACCAGCATCATAGCATACGTATCGATGAAGCGTTGTGACATATGAAATACGAGCGCTACTGTAATCAATGTGTAATAACTACAACAACAAAAAATCTAATTGTGTTAAATTGTGATGTGCAGTCATTCAGGTCCTGAATGGTCAACAAGATAATTTGACACATCAAAGTGTTATTTGACACGTTAAATAGTGTTATTTGACATGCAAAGACCCAAACGGTTTTCCATAGAAATCCTGGTTGAGAATGAAACGATTTAACAAATTAACAACGAAACAGCACAGCAAGTGAAAGAAAAAGGTTTTGATTATGTTTTACTGGTAATGGGAACATACGTAAAAGTACAAATTCTTATTTACAATGACGGCCTACCTCGACAAAACCCGCACGACACTGGGCCAATTGTGCGCCGCCCTATGGGACTCCCATTCAAGGCCGGATGTAATACAGCCTGGATTCGAACCAGGGACTGTAATTCTTATTTTCAATGACGGCCTAGGAACAGTGGGTTAACTGCCTGTTCAGGGGCAGAACGACAGATTTGTACCTTGTCAGCTCGGTGGTTTGAGCTTGCAACCTTCCGGTTACTAGTCCAACACTCTAACCACTAGGCTACCCTGCCGCCCCTGGCGTTAGACCGCCGCGTCCATGTGTGTGTGTGTGTGTAACTATACTAGAATGGTTAAAAAGGCCGCAAAATGTTTTGGGTATCGGTTCTTTTGGCAAGGAAAATATCAGATATCGGTCAAAATGTCATATCGGTGCATCACTAAAAACTATGATATCTAGGCTAAATCACAGAAGTAGTATAATAAAAAGTTTGCTGTATACTGAACAAAAATATAAAACGCAACATGTAAGGTGTTGGTCCCATGTTTCATGAGCTGAAATAAAAGAACCCAGAAATTTCACATATGCACAAAAAGCTTATTGTGCTCACTTTGTGAACAAATTTGTTTACATCCCTGTTATTTAGTATTTTGCCTTAGCCAAGATAATCCATCCACCACTGTAAAATGTGCAGTTTTATCACAACACAGTGCCACTGATGTCTCAAGGGAGCGTGCGATTGGCATGCTGACTGCAGGAATGTCCACCAGAGAATATAACGGTTGCCAGAGAATATAATTTTAATTTCTCTACCATAACCTGCCACCAACGTCGTTTAGAGAATTTGGCAGTACGTCCAACCGGCCTCACAACCGCAGACTACATGTATTGCATGTATGGCATAGTGTGGGCGAATGTTTATATTTTTGTTAATACTTTTTACCCCTTTTTCAAATGGGTTGTTACTGTCTTGTATGGACTCGGGATAGGCAAAGGTTCGAGAGCCATGCGTCCTCTGAAAGATGACCCTTCCAAGCCGCACTGCTTCTTGACACACGGCTCTCTTAACCCAAGAAGCCAGCCACACCAATCCATCGAAGGAAACACCCTACAACTGGCGACCGAAGTCAGCGTGTCATTAGAGCGATGGGACAAGGCCATCCCGGCCGGCCAAACCCTCCTTTAACAATGCTGAGCCAATTGTCCGCAGCCCCATGGGTCTCCAGGTGTCGAAGCCTTGGACCTTGGGAGGCCCTTGAGCGGTTTTCTGATGTCAGCATGGTAAACCGAGTGTCCCAAACACAATTGCATTTTATTGAGGGGAATTGAATGCACAGATATACCATGACGAGATCCTGAGGCCCACTGCCATCCCATTCAACCACCACCATCAACTCATGTTCAGCATGATAATCCATGGCCTATGTCGCAAGGATCTGTACACAATTCCTGGAAGCTGAAAATGTCCCAGTTCTTCTATGGCCTGCATACTCACCAGACATGTCATCTATTGAGCACGTTTGGCAGCGTGTTCCAGTTCCTGCCAATATGCAGCAACTTCTCACAGCCATTGTAGAGGAGTGAGACAACATTCCACAGGCCACAATCAACAGCCTGATCAACTCAATGTGAAGGAGATGTGTTGCGCTGCATGATTAGGGCCTAATGAATTCATTTCAACTGACTGATTTCCTTATATTAACTATAGAACTCGTTGAAGTTGTTGCGTTTATATTTTTGTTCAGTATAATTAGAAGTGTGAAAAAGAATTGAATTGTGAGAATCCTGTTGTGATTTCAGAGACCTTGTTAACTCACAAACAGAAAACCCCTTGCTGAAAAATTACCAACAAGTTTGGGAGAGAAAAAAATAAGACAGCATCAAAAAAAAAAAAAAAAATTACAGGCTCCTCTCTTCATTTGATCTTTGCAGACCAATTAAAGCAGCGAAGTTCTTAGCTAGCTTTCGTGTTCTTGTCTGGGTACTGTTGCCAGTATTGTCCGTAATATCTTGTAAAAGATCCTCAGCAATACTTGTTACGCGTTCAGTCAAACAATGCAGCCTACACATAGCGTGATATAAAAAGGCAGGCAAGTCATTTAGCAGGTCAATGTCGAGTATGTAGTGGCACTTTTATGAAGTCTGATTAGATAATTATCCATCCGTATCATGGCAATATGTTGCAAAGTAAACAAGGTTCTCTCATTAAACCACTAACATGCCTTGCTCCTGTTGGCTTATATGACAAGTAAGATGTGGAAACACTATACTTATTGACAGAAATGGGCCTGCTAACTTACAATAATAAGACTTATTCTCAATAAGTGAGAATTATTCACAATAATGAGGGCAAGCAGGTACCATTTGGACAGATAAAGAAAAAAAAGAAGCTTTTTGTGGAAATAAATGTTTTGACTTAAAGGGGCAATCCACAGTGTAGAAATCTGAGGGTTGGGGCTGGAGAAATTCAGACAGAGCTATAGATGCAAGGACTGACCATCAATTATATAAACTATAGTTGTAACCATATTTTAAGGTTATACAGTATTGGTTTAGTTTACCTTTATTTTATTTTCATTAACCCCTCTTCAGGGGACAAAATATATAATATTTTACAGCTTTCATGCTACACACACACATATACACATATATATATATATATATATATATATATACACATACATGGTACTTTTCTATAAAGCAGTCATAACAATAATATATTACCAAACATAAGCCCTTTAATCCCAACCCTCAGCCAATTTCAATTGCGCTGTGAGGTTTTACATGATTTTTTTTAACCTTTCTAATTGTATAGTATCCACAGATGAGCTAAAGATTATATTAGTATTATATATTGACTGACTATGGCTTTCCAAATTGCCCGACAATGCTATTTGTAAGGTTAATTTGAAATGCATGTTGTGATTTTCCTGAACCTATGACCAGAAACAAGCTCCATAGATCATTTATTCTGGTATTGCTCCTATTGATTCTGTCTCTTCACAGCAAAATCTACAGAGCTGAGATTGTTATATGCCCCATATATAGAGCATTCTGTTGGTGGCAAGAATTGTATACTTGGGACACTAAAGAGGCCTTTCTACTGACACTGAAAAACACCAAAAGAAGATGCCCAGGGTCCCTGCTCATCTGCGTGAACGTGCCTTAGGCATGCTGCAAGGAGGCATGAGGACTGCAGATGTGGCCAGGGCAATAAATGTTCGTACTGTGAGATGCCTAAGAGTGCTACAGGGAGACAGGACGGACAGCTGATCATCCTCGCAGTGGCAGACCACGTGTAATAACACCTGCACAGGATATGTACATCCGATCACCACACCTGCAGGACAGGTACAGGATGGCAACAACAACTGCCCGAGTTACGCCAGGAACGCCCAATCCCTTCATCAGTGCTCAGACTGTCCGCAATAGGCTGAGAGAGGCTGGACTGAGGGCTTGTAGGCCTGTTGTAAGGCAGGTCCTCACCGGCAACAACGTCGCCTATGGGCACAAACCCACCGTCGCTGGACCAGACAGGACTGGCAAAAAGTGCTCTTCACAGACAAGTCGCGGTTTTGTCTCACCAGGGGTGATGGTCGGATTCGCGTTTATCGTCAAAGGAATGAGCGTTACACAGAGGCCTGTACTCTGGAGCGGGATCGATTTTGGAGGTGGAGGGTCTGTCATGGTCTGGGGCAGTTTTTAACCGAATCATCGGACTGAGCTTGTTGTCATTGCAGGCAATCTCAATGCTGTGCGTTACAGGGAAGACATCCTCCTCCCTCATGTGGTACCCTTCCTGCAGGCTCATCCTGACATGACCCTCCAGCATGACAATGCCACCAGCCATAGTGTTTGTTTTGTGCGAGACAGGAATGTCAGGGTTCTGCCATGGCCAGCGAAGAGCCCGGATTGTTATGTTCGTACAAATATTTACACATGTTAAGTTTGCTGAAAATAAACGCAGTTGACAGTGAGTGTGTTTATTTTTTTCCGGAGTTTATATAGCTAGGTGTCATCATCTATAAATGACCCTAATTTATAAGACCTTTCTCATATGATTAATGGTGGTGGGACCCATCTATGTAAAGCTAGTCACAATAAGGATAAGACACAATAGTGGAATTTGCGGTTGGCCTTCAAAATAAAAGTATGGCATAATTCTACTATTTGTATTCATTTGCATCACTGTCAATTACATACTTTTATTTTGAAGGCAAACCGCAAATTCTACTATTGTGCCGGTCCGGTCGAACCTCACTAACCAGATGAAGCTAGCTGATGCTAATAACGTTAGCTTTGGGCAACAAGGTTAAGTAGCTGACGAGCTATTTACTTCCATGAACTGAAGTTCAATTTCAATAGCCAAACAACAATACTAACTCACAAGGATACCTATATCATTGCTAGGAATAATGAAAATGACTGTAGTTTCTACTGTTCAGTTTCAGGCTGGATGTATTGGTGCTAGCTACCCCTGAAGTTGCGGTCGAACAAATCATGCTTTATTACCAACACGGGATTGTAAACACATCATTCGTGGCCGGTGTTAGCAGAACTTTTTGTCCATCTTTGACAGTGCTACTATCTTTCTTGACCTGCAAAGAACCAAACGGCATTCCATAGTATGTCGTGAAGCTAATAGCAGTGACTCTATTACTGTGTAACTCCAGTAGGGCAACATCTGAAAAATAACGCACTCGACCAGTCGGCGAAAGCCAACATCACCCACGACAGAGAACGGTTGATTGTCAAGAGCAAGGAATTCCATTATCTTGGCGTAAATGTATTTCTCCTTTGAGTTGTCTCGCTGAAATTCTCTTTCGAATGACTGCTCGACTTGTTGACTGCTTGATCCACACAGCGCACATTGTGGGCTAGGTTAGGAATGCTGCGTTGCATGTGTATATCGCAAAATTTTATGTGCCGTTATTCCGTCATGTACCTACGTTATATTAGGTATGCACGGTAGCTTTGACATTGGTTTTTAACATTGTGTTAAACTAGACGTCGTCCGATACCGATGTTGGCATTTTTAGCTAATATCGTCCAATTCCGATATGTTCATCAATATATCATGCATCCCTAGTTGTAAATTTGGATATTTGATGGATATCAATGAGTTCATTCACAGATCATTAATTTGTCAAAACAAATATTTAGCATTTGTAGATTGCCCCTTTAAAATGCCATGAACTGACAGACTGGAGTAATAAATTCACAGCAGCTTAGCCATTATAGTATATATCAAATAGTTTACATATAAAAGGGTTTGTCTGTCTGTCTTGGTTTGAGGACTTCCAGGATTGAATGAACTTTATGAAAAACAAAATAAACCTAGTGTTCAATCTACCGGCAGTGTTAGCACTATGGAAAATATAATACTGTCAAACATATAGGTACTTTACCATACACTCCCCTGAAAAAACTATTTGATACACGCTACACGGGACAAAAGTATGGTTCTGAACCTTTGCCTGGAGTGAATGAGTTGGCATTTTCATTTAGCTCTTCAGCAGAGTGGCTACGCAACCTGAACCCACCAGTGATAAAATATGCTGAAGGGGAAACTCAGAACCTACTTTTGAGACCGGAGCTGTGGTACTTGCAGCTTTTTGAAGCCTCTGGATGATAGGCCAGAGAGCGCTCGTGCGCTTTGTCGAGACAAACTGAATACATCGCTTTTGAAGAGCGAAGGGGCCAGACAGGGAGCGAGGATGGAATTTCTAAAAAGGCACGCAGCAGAAATGTCTGATGAAACTTTCAGCACCATGGACAGCCGCCTGAAGAACTCCAGCCAGAGGAAAGGCGTGTATGCTGCCTTTCCTTCAAAAAGACAGAGTTAATTTGGTAAATTAAGTGGACATGTCAACCCTTGTTCCTCATCCACCTCAGTGGTCTCCTTGTCTACTCATTTAGAATTAGAAGCAGTCAACCCACCACAGACACACACTAACCCCCGGCAAGATCCAGCGATTCCACAGTTTACCCCCAGCCTCCGTGTCTCAGACTGAATAATGTAGAGCCTTTACCCAGTGCTCAAGCAAGAGTGGATAATCTGGCCACAAGGACAGACTGTGTCAACATTTCCCCTATTATATATTCTGTAGCAGGAGCCGAGAAGCAGAGGCAATGTGTCCATCTCGCCACATGCAGCAGGCCTGGCAGAAGGGATTTTTTATTGGGTATAAGGTTTATAAGAAGCTTTCAGGCCATATCAGCCTCTCTCCAAGAGGGAGTCCAGCAGGCAGCCCATATACTGTAGCAGGCACAAGTCCCTCCCTGGTATTCTGTATAATCTGTATGGTAAATGTGTGAAATTAGGTAGCTCAGAGTTTTTAATTAATTAGATGGCTTAGTTTGTTTCCCCACACATCTGCACATTTTGAGTATAGCTTGGTTTTCTTAAAGTCTTAATGGTGGCAGAATTATAAGGCAATCACAATTACTTATTAATAATGTTTGGGATGATTTTGTTTTTCCTGCCTAAATACAATAGGATTTTGGAGCATTGCCAATTAAAAGCCTGGTTTAAGCACCTAATCCGCTTTAATTCGCAATTGCTTGTAATTCAAAACAGTTCTCCATGCTAAACTGCAAGTGTTTTGTTTCAATGTGCCCTCCTCCAACTGTATTGGACTTTAATACAATTACATAAAAAGACACCTTTCCAGGAAATGTATCCTTAAGCCAGGGGACAGCATCCAAGTAAATTTGCATCAAGAATTCAAGAAAACGTGCCAATACTTTGGCACCAATCATGCGCCATAAGAGGGCTCAAAGCTATTTAGCAAATTAACATTCACAGCAAATACATTCGCTCCCATTCTTGTTATGGAGATTATTATAGCTTTCACGTCCACAAATTAGAATGCTTGGAATTCGATGAAGACAGATTTCATACCTCAACATAAGTGTCTTAAAGCAGAATGCTTTGAACAAAAATAGGAATAAGGTCCTTAACTCCAAACACTATATGGCTGTCCTCTTTTCTGTGAAAGCGGCAGGCCTAGTGCTGCAGGATGAAAACATTCCAATACTGCTCTACATTAGGTAGGTTTCTTGAACATCAAGTTGCTTCACGTCTACAGGCATTGCATACCAGTCATATTAAAACCACTTAATAGGGATGAAAGGGTTACCGGTTTCACGATAAACCACAGTAAAAACCCTGACGATTAGTATTACCGTTTAATCTTTTTAATTATCATTAAAACCATGTTTGATTACCACGGTTTCAAAAACTCACGGTAAATACTGTCCAGCATCAACCGAAGTTAGCAACAGTCTGCAACGTGGGGTTTGTTTTGTGTCAAAACATGGCGGAAGGCAATGACAGCACTCGGGAGATTTTTCAGCCTTCTAAGAGGACCAAATCTGAAGTGTGGTTGTATTTTGGGTTTTACAAGAGTGCTGAGGGAAACATAATCGAAGATGGTCACCCTGTCTGCAGAACACGCAAAAACAATGTATTAAATCACTGCGAAAGGGGGTAACACTTCAAATCTCTTCATGACCACCACCCACTACTTTATAGCGAATGCAAGGTAAGTTAAGTTATCTCAATGCATGATGTGGGGACTTCAGAATGGGGGAAAATGTCATGGTTTGTCTGTAACTTGCTAATAGCGTGTCAATAATGTAAACTGAAGCTTTCAGTGTTACCTACTCCTGTAAAAACACTAGACGTTCTGCTGCTGTATGTGTCGTGTGTCTGCAGACTCTGTTCGCCCATAATAACACGTTATGTAGTGCAGTCACCCAACCAACATATTTTGTTCATTTAAAATCCGGCAGTCGTCGACTTGGTCGTAAAAGTGTTCCTACAGGAAAAAAACTGTAGACTCCTATACAAGACTCCCGTATTTATGTCAATTGTTGGGTTCATTGCAAATACTATCACTGTCTTCATAAGTCTAATTTGTATTCATGCAAATAGTGCATGGGGTCATTGCATATACTCAAATGCAACACAGAAGATAGACTGTGTGAACAATAATAATTATAATTTAACACAACAATACATTTGCTATTCCTTTGTTTACAGAGGGTGTGCAGCAGGCAAACCCAGTGATGCTACTGGTCCCTCATCATCTACAGTTGTGACACAGACACTCCAGCAAACATTTAAAAGGCAGGCTGCTTATGCGCCCACATCAAAAAAATACTCAAGACCTCACTGCAGCCCTATCATATCACATCGCAAAGGACATGATGCCATTTCAAACTGTTGAGAGGCCTGGCTTTCTGAGGCTGATGAAGGTTGCCGTGCCTCACTACAAAGTGAGTGCTGCTAATTGTGTTAGTTGTTTGTTTATTTGATGTGCTTACTTAAGGTTGTGTTCATTTCAACCTGCACTAGGGAAACTTCTCATGGCCACATGGTGCCATCTTTAATGTTAAATGTTATTATTTTAATGTTTATGTACACAAAGTGTATAGTGCTGCTAATTTTATTTTTTGCTTGTTGGTTTTCAATATAAAACTTGGTGAAATTATTTCAGTGTGTGCATCAATACTTTTTGAACATTTCCTGGACATTTTAACAATACCGCAATAATACTGATAACCGTGATAATTTTGGTTACTATAATTGTGGTATGAAATTTTCATACCGTTTCATCTCTACCACCTAATAATATACAATGAGTCCCAAGTCATAACTCACTTATGATTTCAATACAAAATGTAGTCTATGGAGCATCCAGCCAGTGGCTATCAAATATATCAGATTTATGTTCTTTCAAAGCAATGTTATGTTCCTGTTGGTTCTGACTGACTGATTAACATGACTCCTGGCATAAGACTTATTCTCTCTTTTGGCTTAATTCTATGGATACACAACATAAAAAATTAAATAAATTAAAAACTTGAAGCATATCAGAATTCGGCCAATATTAGCTAAAAATGCCAACATCGGCCAGATGTCTAGTTTAACGCCCATGTGTAAAACCGATGTCAAAGCTGACGTGCAAACCTATATAAACGTAGGTACATGACGTAATGACACCACAAAAAATATAGAGCTTGCATTCCTAACCTAGCCCACATCTGCTGTGTGGATCGAGCAGTCAACAAGTCAAGCAGTCATTTGAAAGAGTAAGAAAATTTCAGCGAGACAACTCAAGGCGAAATCCATTAACGCCAAGATAATAGAATTCATTGCCCTTGACAATCAACCGTTCTCTGTCGTGGGTGATGTTGGCTTTCGCCGACTGGTCGAGCACCGGTACACACTACCAAGCAGGCACTATTTTTCAGATGTTGCTCTACCGGAGTTACACGGTATTGTTGTAGCGCACATCCATGAGCTACTTTCTAAGGGCATCATTGCTATTAGCTTCACAGCTGACATTTGGACCAGCGATGTCAGGCCCATGAGCCTGCAGAGTCTGATAGCACAGTGGGTTGACGAGGATTTCATACTGAGGAAAGCCGTATTGCATGCTCAAGAATGTGCTGGTTCTCATAACGCTGCTACCACTTCAATGGCATTTGAGAACATGTTTGAAATATGAACACACTAGCTAACTCCATTCGAACAACTGACTCGAGAAATAAGCTCATCAACGGTGTCTGCAGCAAACGTGATACCCTCTGTCATGGCCTGCTCAACAAAACCCCAGGGTCTGTGTCGGCAGTTAACTTGGAAAAGTACTCTACTAGAGGATGTGGCGAGTTGGTGGCACTCTCTGAGCCTCTTTACGGTGTCGCCACCATGCTCAATGCTAGGTACGAGGACCGCTACTTCGATGCAGACAAGAAACAGGGTTTACGTGAAATGTTACAGATACAGCTGGACAAGATGTAAACAGACACAGTGTCAGTGCGCACCGAGGAAGAGAGGCTACGGACAGACAGAGCTGAAACTTCACTGCTTGACATGTATGATGAAATCCTGGTTGAGAATGAAATGACCGTACAAATGACCGAAATGGCACCAGTAAGTCAAATGTTTTGATTATGTTTAACTTTTAATGGGGACATACGTAAATTCCAACAAAATAACTTTTGGGTCAGTGTGTGTGTCAACAATTTAACTGCTAGAATGCTAAAAAGGCCGCTCATTTTTTAAATATCGGTTAATCCGTTTTTTTTGGCAAGGCAAATATCGTAATCGGCCAATCATTTCATATCGGTGCATCCCTAATTAATTAATTATTGATTTCAGGGGTGTGCAATAGTTTTTTGATCCCTAACTTTAGAATGGTGGCCTATTTGAGTGAGGGGGTAGCTGTTTCCTGGAGAGTAGGCCACTTAGGCAGTGCATTTCCATTCTACCCAGACGCATCTCCAACTAAACATAAAACCTCACAATTCTTCCCAAAAACAATGACAATGTCTCTACCAGTGGCATATGTGCTTTTTAAGTGAGCGCTGATGCCAACTTTGTTAAAAGCAGGGGCTTTCTCAGCACGCCTCTCCAGGGTGCTGTTGGAGGCACTTCACTTTTACATAAAAATAAATTATCTAACATACAGTACCAGTCAAAATGTTGGACACCTACTCATGCAAGGGTTTTTCTTACATTTTTACTCTTTTCAAAATTGTAGAATAATAGTGACGACATCAAAACTAAGAAATATACTATATTTTGAGATTCTTCAAAGTAGCCACCCTTTGCCTTGACAGCTTTGCATACTCTCGGCATTCTCTCAACCAGCTTCATGAGGTAGTGACCGGGAATGAATTTCAATTAACAGGTGTGCCTAGTTAAAAGTTAATTTGTGGAATTTCTTAATGCATTTGAGCCAATCAGTTGTGTTGTGACAAGGTAGGGGAAGTATACAGAAGATATCCCTATTTGGTAAAAGACCAATTCCATATCATGGTATGCTTTTAAAAATATATATATTTATTAGTTTCCAAATAAATGTAATATTTCCATGGAAATACATGGAAATGGTAGCCATGAGAAAGACCCGCCCCTCCCCCCATAGCAATCGACTATCGCTATGGGGCGCAATCGGGCGATGTAGGCTTGTACACAATCGCCTAACCTTAACACACACACACACTCGCTGTGTGTGGGTACAGTAGGCTAACATATGTCAACGGTTTTAGGAACAGCAGTAACATCAGGCAGGATTTAGGCTACCAACTGCCTAGCCAGTTGTAGCTTAATCTTGGGTGCAATGATCACGTTCCCAAACTTCCTGACTGTGTGGAGGCTCATTGATTTAACATTACGTTAGCCTACATGCTACACTAGAAAAGCTATATATAGCTGTCAGCTATATTAGCCAAGACTTACCGTTCTTTATGCAGCTTCAAATGTCAAACAAAGTTGGAGGTTGTTGCGCCTCCGTCTGTAATTTTCTTCCTGCATGTTTAGCAAGTTGCAATCCGTTTTCTTGACTACTTACTGCGTAGTCTTTATATCCGAAAATAATAATTTTGGGTATCATCTTTCCAAGGGCTCCGTCTGAATTCACCCACCGACATTCCTCTGCACTGCCACACACAACTTTTTCTCAGCTGGCACAATTTGATTGGCTGCTGTCCGATTCAAACTGTAATCCATTAAATGAAGAGTTGATGCGCTGCACACTTTTTTTAATAGCATCATTTTTTATATTTGGGCTTGGGGGGGGGGTATCAAGTCAGTTCGAGTCAAAAGGCTCAAGTCCAAGTTAAGTCACGAGTCATTGGTGTTAAAATCAAAGTCGAGTTGCAAGTCATCATATTTGTGACTCGAGTCCACGCCTCTGCTTTTTACATCATGCAGTTCTCTCTGATCAAATAGCCTAACCATTCAAATAAAAAAAATATGCTGACATGTTAACAAACATGTCCTAAAAACAGGACAGGTCAATGTAAAATGGACAATATGGAATGGATATATACATTTTGGTCAATTACAGGAGCAATTAGAGTTTAGTGCCTTGGTCAAGGGCACATTGACCGATTTTTCACTTAGTCAGCTCAGGGATTTGAACCAGCGACCTTTCGATTACTAGTACAACGCTCTTAACCGTCATATCAGACTACTCACAGCTGCTATCCAGGAGTTTCACCCAGTGGGCTAAATTGTCATTATCAGTGGTTTCAAGTTTGTGTCCGTACATTTGTGATGAGCTGATCATAGTGGGAAAAAAAAATACTTCTGCATTTCCCACTGTGTAAACAAATTGAAACTTATGACAAATAGGCTCAGGATAACTCCTGATAAACTTGGGTAACTCCTGATAAACTTGGGTAACTCCTGATAAACTTGGGTAACTCCTGATAAACTTGGGTAACTCCTGATAAACTTGGGTAACTCCTGATAAACTTGGGTAACTCCTGATAAACTTGGGTAACTCCTGATAAACTTGGGTAACTCCTGATAAACTTGGGTAACTCCTGATAAACTTGGGTAACTCCTGATAAACTTGGGTAACTCCTGATAAACTTGGGTAACTCCTGATAAACTTGGGTAACTCCTGATAAACTTGGGTAACTCCTGATAAACTTGGGTAACTCCTGATAAACTTGGGTAACTCCTGATAAACTTGGGTAACTCCTGATAAACTTGGGTAACTCCTGATAAACTTGGGTAACTCCTGATAAACTTGGGTAACTCCTGATAAACTTGGGTAACTCCTGATAAACTTGGGTAACTCCTGATAAACTTGGGTAACTGATATTCAGAGCTAATGCAACTGCCTGTTTTACAAACGGTAGGCCTACAACATGAATAAGCATTCATAAATTTATATTGGCAGCCACGGTAGGCTACAAGCCAGTAAGCACAGACCACTGTCTTTTTTTGGTGTTTTACAAACTGTAGACCTACTACACAGATGGGCATTCATAAAAATGCCATTTCAGGGTGTCACTGTAAGCTACACCCCAGTAAGCACAGCCAGCCCAACGCCCGATGTCTTTAGGACAACAACAAAAAATATTTCTAATTATCATTCAGAAGGAACCGGATTTCAACATCTGGAAAATACGTACTTTCACCTTTCATTCAGAACCTAAAATCAATCTAACTTCTGGTTTTGCGGGGAAGCAATTGGGCAGCAATTTTTGCTTAGGACAGCAGAAAGAATCAAACCCGGTCCTGGCCTATCAGCATATCACAAGTAGCAAACCGAACCAAAAGTTTCAGATGCCAGCAGATGGAAATGTAAAACTATGTTGTTGAGTGGGACAGAGGCAGTATAGGCCTATTAAATTAAACGTTAAATTAGTAAGATAGACTAACTTTGTATTTAAACTATGCACTCAGACCTATACTGCCCTACCAAGCAAAAAGGCAGCAACTGCTCATTTGGTCGAAAATTTGTTAATGTAATATTTGCTTTCTCAGTTCCACACTGAGCAGTTACTGCCTTTTTGCTTGGTAGTGCAGTATAATTTTGCAATCTCATAGTGATATGTATGACAGTTAAAGATATACTTAAGAGTTAGTGCTATCTTGGATCATTGGGACATCCCTACCCTAATCTTCAATAAGGTAGGGACCTATATTGAAGGGGTGATGTCACCTGTCATGATAATACCTTTATTTAGTGGGATGCCCAAGCACTCAGGCTGTTTGCCTGGAAACCCGTTGAATTGCATTGAATTCTACATTGGGCAGAAATGTGAGTCAGGAAAGTTTCCTCTCATGACCTCTATAAACCAGAATGTTAATTAAAATGATATTTGAATGTACTTTAACAGTTGTCCATGCTGTTGTTCCTTTTGGCGGTAGGAATGTGAAACAATATCCACAGGAAAGTATAAATACATCAACTTTTCAAAGAAATGGTATGCATTCAGATATTCTGAAGCATGGACAGAACCATGTAAACACGTGCATGAATTTGGTAAGCATGCATGCTTTTCCTGCATGTACTCTTATCTTGTGCACATGCTTCAAGTGCTCGTAATCTGAACCCAGCACTTTGAAAAGTTGATGTAATTATACTTTCCTACAACCGGTAAAATACCTTAAAATAATATTTTATTCAACACTGTCTTGTAGAGGTTGTGAGTGGAAACTTTACTCATTCAATTATGCCCGCCATATAATCCAATGCAATGCAATTAAACGTCGGGTTTCCAGGCAAACTGACAGTGTAGTGCAGGGGTACTCAACTCTTACCCTACCAAGTCCGGAGCCTGCTGGTTTTCTATTCTACCTGATAATTAAATTACACCCACATGGTGTTACAGGTCTAAAATCAGTCCCTGATTAGAGGGGAACAATTAAAAAAAGGAGTGGATCTTGCTTCGAGGTCCCGAGTTGAGTTTGAGGGGTGTAGTGCAGTAAAGTAGCCTACATGAGGAGACACCGATGCCAGGATCGTAAAAAAAAAAACACGCTTCAACTGAATTGTCGCATTTGCCAAGAGACACGGTTAAATTGCTTTGCACTATTTCCTACCACAACGCATATTAAGTATACATAAGGGCTATTTACTGTGCTTATCAAGGGAATTGGATGAATCCCAAATCATGCACCTGCACGCGGCAAAGGACAGCATTGATACTTTAACTGAGTCGGCGAGGAAGACTGAGGAGTCACATTCCTACCTGCTCGTAGGAATTCTCCCAGGTGAGATTCGGGAGGCAGGAGGAAAACAGCTCATCTTCTGTCAGCGCATAACCGTCCATGGTCTGTTGTGTCGCAACGAGTGAGTATAATATTTGTTCGGAATAGATTTTATTCTTCTCTCGTCGAGTCTTTCTACCCCGCTTGCTTCTCCGGCGCAGTGTATTAAACGACCGACAGCTGTATTGCAGCCTGGCTCCGTCACGTGGCCACCTTCTCCACAACACCGGGATGCCTTCATTGGACCAAGATTATCGTCAAAAAATATATATATTCACCTGCCTGACAGCTCAAATGTAACCTAAGTTTTAAACTTATTTGCAATTGTCGCCTTAGTCAGTTGTTGTGTCGGCGTGAACTTTAACAGGTCGTAAACTTGAGGGCTTTTCTCCATCATGTTACCTTAGAAACTAGGGACACTTAACCACTTCGATAGTGATTTTCTTAGCAGGTTAGGAAAGCGTTTTAGTTTATAATTTTCCTAACGTTAACGTCAGTCTCCTAACCTGCTACGAAAGTCTCTTCAACATCGAAGTAGCTTAATAAAGTTTTTCCCTTTATAAACTAGGCAGTGGGGGCTGCTGAGAGGACGGCTCATATTAATGGCTGGAATATCGTCAATGGAATGGTATCAACCTTCCTCCCCTCAGTAGGCTCCATTGAAACTAGCTTACATCAGCTGCTCTTGACTTTATACAGTGAAATCAAACAAGTCAGTTTCATTGGTTGAGCTTCATCTATACTGAAAAAATATATATAAATGTCAAGTTTTGGTTTCATGAGCTGAAATAAAAGATCAGATATTTTCCATACACAAAAATATTTTCGCTCTAATTTTGTGCACAAATTTGTTTACTTTCCTATTCCTGAGAATTTCACCTATGCCAAAATAATCCATCCACCTGACGGATGTAGCATATCAAGAAGCTGATTAATCAGCATAATCATTACACAGGTGCACCTTGTGCGGGGAACAAAAGGCCGCTCTAAAATGTGCAGTTTTGTCACAACACAGGAGTGCTGATTGGATCAGGTCCCCACAGATGTCTTACATTTTCAGGAAGTGTGCACTTGGCATGCTGACTGCAGGAATGTATAACAGAGCTGTTGCCAGATAATTTAATGTTTATTTCTCTACCATAAGCCGCCTCCAATATTGTTTTAGCGAATTTGGCAGGACATCCAACTAGCCTCACAACCGCAGACCAGGACCTCCACCACCAGCCTCTTCACCTGCGGGATCGTCTGAGAAGAGGGGGGTGGTGTTGAGTATTTCTGTTGAATAAAGCCCTATTGTGTGGAAAAACATCTGATTGGCAGGGCCTGGCTCCCCAGTGGCTGGGCCTATGCCCTATCAGGTCCACCCATGGCTGTGCCCCTACCCAGTCATGTGAAATCCATAAATTAGGGCCAAATGGATTTATTTATATTGACTGATTTCCTTCTATGAACTGTTACTCAGTAAAATCGTTGAAATTGTTGCATGTTGTGTTTTTATATTTTTGTTTAACCTTTTATGTAATCAGGTAGTTGAGAACAAGTTCTCATTTACAACAGGGAACCTGGCCAAGACAAAGCAAAGCAGTGCGGCACAAACAACACAGAGTTACACATGGGATAAACAAACGTACAGTCAATAATACGATATAAAAATCTATATAGAGTGTGTGCAAATGTAGTAAGATTAGGGGGATGAGGCAATAAATAGGCCATAGTGGTGAAATAATTTGAATTTAGCATTAACCCTGGAGTGATAGATGTGCAGAAGATGATGTGATGGTAGAGATACTGGGGTGCAAAGGAGCAAATAAATAAATAACAATATGGGGATGAGGTAGTTGGGTGGGCTATGTACAGGTGCAATGATCTGTGAGCTGCTCTGACAGCTGATGCTTAAAGTTAGTGAGGGAGATATGTCTCCAGCTTCAGTGATTTTTGCAATTCGTTCCAGTCATTGGCAGCAGAGAACTGGAAGGAAAGGTAGCCAAAGGAGGAGTTGGCTTTGGGGATGACCAGTGAAATATACCTGCTGGAGCATGTGCTACAGGTGGGTGTTGTTATGGTGACCAGTAAGCTGAGATAAGGCGGGGCTTTACCTAGCAAAGGCTTATAGATGACCTGGAACCAGTTGGTTTGGCGACAAGTATGAAGCAAGGGCTAGCCAACGAGAGCATACAGGTCGCAGTGGTGGGTAGTATATGGGGCTTTGGTGACAAAACAGATGGCACTGTGACCTATCACATCCAATTTGGTGAGTAGACTGTTGGAGGCTATTTTGTAAATGACATCGCCGAAGTCAAGGATCAAATCAAATCAAATTTTATTTGTCACATACACATGGTTAGCAGATGTTAATGCGAGTGTAGCGAAATGCTTGTGCTTCTAGTTCCGACAATGCAGTAATAACCAACAAGTAATCTAGCTAACAATTCCAAAACTACTACCTTATAGACACAAGTGTAAGGGGATAAAGAATATGTACATAAAGATATATGAGTGAGTGATGGTACAGAGCGGCATAGGCAAGATACAGTAGATGGTATTGAGTGCAGTATATACATATGAGATGAGTATGTAAACAAAGTGGCATAGTTAAAGTGGCTAGTGATACATGTATTACATAAAGATGCAGTAGATGATATAGAGTACAGTATATACATATGAGATGAATAATGTAGGGTATGTAAACATTATATTAGGTAGCATTGTTTAAAGTGGCTAGTGATATATTTTACATCATTTCCCATCAATTCCCATTATTAAAGTGGCTGGAGTTGAGTCAGTGGCATTGACAGTGTGTTGGCAGCAGCCACTCAATGTTAGTGGTGGCTGTTTAACAGTCTGATGGCCTTGAGAGATAGAAGCAGTTTTTCAGTCTCTCGGTCCCAGCTTTGATGCACCTGTACTGACCTCGCCTTCTGGATGATAGCGGGGTGAACAGGCAGTGGCTCGGGTGGTTGATGTCCTTGATGATCTTTATGGCCTTCCTGTGACATCGGGTGGTGTAGGTGTCCTGGAGGGCAGGTAGTTTGCCCCCGGTGATGCGTTGTGCAGACCTCACTACCCTCTGGAGAGCCTTACGGTTGTGGGCGGAGCAGTTGCCGTACCAGGCGGTGATACAGCCCGCCAGGATGCTCTCGATTGTGCATCTGTAGAAGTTTGTGAGTGCTTTTGGTGACAAGCCGAATTTCTTCAGCCTCCTGAGGTTGAAGAGGCGCTGCTGCGCCTTCTTCACGATGCTGTCTGTGTGAGTGGACCAATTCAGTTTGTCTGTGATGTGTATGCCGAGGAACTTAAAACTTGCTACCCTCTCCACTACTGTTCCATCGATGTGGATAGAGGGGGGTGTTCCCTCTGATGTTTCCTGAAGTCCACAATCATCTCCTTAGTTTTGTTGACGTTGAGTGTGAGGTTATTTTCCTGACACCACACTCCGAGGGCCCTCACCTCCTCCCTGTAGGCCGTCTCGTTGTTGTTGGTAATCAAGCCTACCACTGTTGTGTCGTCCGCAAACTTGATGATCGATAGGATAGTCAGCTTTACGAGGGTATGTTTAGCAGCATAAGTGAAGGAGGCTTTGTTGCGAAATAGGAAGCTGATTCTAGATTTAACTTTGGATTGGAGATGCTTAATGTGAGTCTGGAAGGAGAGTTAACTGTCTAACCAGACACCTAGGTATTTGTAGTTGTCCACATATTCTAAGTCAGAACCATCCAGAGTAGTGATGCTAGACGGGCGGGCGTGTGCAGACAGTGAACGGTTGAAGAGCATGCATTTAAGAGCACGTTGAGGCCACGGAAGGAGTGTTGTATGGCATTGAAGCTCATCTGGAGGTTTGTTAACACAGTGTCCAAATAAAGGCCAGAAGTATACAGAATGATGTCGTCTGCGTAGAGGTGGATCAGAGAATCACCAGCAGCAAGAGCAACATCATTGATGTATACAGAGAAGAGAGTCGGCCCGATAATTGAACCCTGTGGCACCCCCATAGAGACTGCCAGAGGATCCGACAACAGGCTTTCCGATTTGACACACTGAACTCTATCTGAGAAATAGTTGGTGAACCAGGCAAGGCAGTCATTTGAGAATTCCAAGGCTGTTGTCTGCCAAAAAGAATGTGGTGATTGACAGAGTCGAAAGCCTTGGCCAGGTTGATGAATACGGCTGCATAGTACTGTCTTTTATCGATGGCGGTTATGATGTCATTTAGGACCTTGAGCGTGGCTAAGGTGCACCCATGACCAGCTCGGAAACCAGATTGCATAGCTGAGAAGGTACGGTGGGATTCGAAATGGTCGGTGATCTGTTTGTTAACTTGGCTTTCGAAGACTTTAGAAAGGCAGGGTAGGATAGATATAGGTCTGTACCAGTTTGGGTCTAAGAGTGTCTCCCCCTTTTGAAGAGGGGGATAACCGCGGCAGCTTTCCAAGCTTTAGGAATCTCAGACTACACAAAAGAGAGGTTGAACAGGCTAGTAATAGGGGATGCAACAATTGCGGCGGATAATTTTAGAAAGAGAGGGTCCAGATTGTCTAGCCCAGCTGATATGTTGGGGTCCAGATTTTGCAGCTCATTCAGAACATCAGCTGTCTGGATTTGGGTGAAGGAGAAGTGGGGAAGGCTTGGGCAAGTTGCTGTGGGGGCTGCAGAGCTGTTGGCCGGGGTAGGGGTAGCCAGGTGAAAAGCATGGCCAGCCGTAGAAAAATGCTTATTGAAATTCTCAATTATAGTGGATTTATCAGTGGTGACAGTGTTTCCTAGCCTCAGAGCAGTGGGCAGCTGGGAGGACGTACTCTTATTCTCCATGGACTTTAGTGTCCCAGAATTTTTTGGAGTTTGTGCTAAAGGATGCAAATTTATCCTTTGCTTGCCTAACTGCCTGTGTATATTGGTTTCTAGCTTCCCTGAAAGTTGCATATCGCGGGGGCTATTCAATACCAATGCTGTACACCACAGGATGTTTTTGTGCTGGTCAAGGGCAGTCAAGTCTAGAGTGATCCAAGGGATATATCTGTTCTTAGTTCAATTTTTTTTTAATGGGGCATGCTTATTTATGTGGCTTTATGTAGTTTGTTTAGGGATGGACTATTTGCGTTGCACTAGCCATGTTGCCCCCCCCCCCCCCCCAAAGGTGTATCAGAACTCTACTGCAAGGCCTGTACCCATAGAATGGCATTCTATTTCTATCTAAGGTACCCATAGCTTAGGGAAGACGGGGGAACAAGGGCTGCGTTTACACAGGCAGGCCTATTGATATCTTTCCACAAATTGGTCTTTTGACCAATCACATCAGATCTTTTTCCAGAATTAAATGAGTGAAAACAAATATTAGAATTGGGCTGCCTGTGTAGAGACGCAGTAACACGGTGCACAAAGTAACGACTAAATAACTAGTAGAAATAACTTAAAGCTGTTAAACCTAGGAAGATTGTTTTTATTATTTTTTTGTACATATTTTTTTATTTCACCTTTTATTTAACCAGGTAGGCCAGTTGAGAACAAGTTCTCCTTTAACCTTTTTTCTTCCTAATTTTGTGATATCCAATTGGTAGTTAGTTTTGTCCCATCACTGCAACTCCCCTACAGAATCGGGAGAGGCGACGGTTGAGAGCCATGCGTCCTCCGAAACACGACCCAGCCAAGCCACACTGCTTCTTGACACAGTGCTCGCTTAACCCGGAAGCCAGCTGCACCAATGTGTCGGAGGAAACACTGTCCGGCTGGCGATATTGGTGGTTGTTGTCTTGTCCCATCGCTGCAACTTCCGTGCATACTCTATACAGTAGAGATTGAAAAGAAAATAGACCCTATGTGGACAGAAACGTTGCATACAAAACATTGTACAGCGACACTGACAAATATTGCACCAAACATCCTAGTCAGATGCAAAATTGTGTGAATAAGATCTCTGCAAAAATGTCAAAATGAATGACAGATTTCTTGATTCATCTTCATCATAAATTGTCAGAATTAAAGGAAGTGTATACTGGCTGGACAAACAGTACTATTGCCTCTAATTTTTCAACCGAAGGTCTGTGTGGACTTGTCTACTACCAAAGAGGATCTGCCCTGGTTCCGGCAGTCACACGAGGCCAAATAAGATTAGATTTTTGGATTGCTGAGATTAAAGGATATCCAATGTTGCTCATCAAACAAGGGTGATTCTCTTGCCTTCATTCTCGACTCACTTCAACAAGAGCTTGTTTATAGGGCTGTCTTTCGCCCTGTTATCATGACGTGTTGCTGAGGGCAACAAAGCAGCCAAAGCCTTTCATTCTCTCTCCATTTCTCTCTTTGCTCTCCTCCTTGTTTGATCTGACATGTGTTCGCCACGCATCAGCTGTAACCTTTAGAATTTTGAGTGGCTCGATGTTGTGTGTTTTGATTTGCACAAATTGTCAGAGATTCACTTCTGACTAGAGTAATGGAAATATGAAATTGACACTGATTGCTCTTTCCTCCCTCATGTTAATAGCATGTTCACTGTAAAGGGTTTTTCATTCAGCATTCAGATTTTAGCATGGTCACTTGGTTTGGAGTAGTGGTCCGACCGATTAAATCGGAATGGCCGATTAATTGGGGCCGATTTTTATTTATATATATATATACAGTGGGGCAAAAAAGTATTTAGTCAGCCACCAATTGTGTAAATTCTCCCACTTAAAAAGATGAGAGAGGCCTGTAATTTTCATCATAGGTACACTTCAACTATAACAGACAAAATTTTAAGAAAAAAAAATCCAGAAAATCACATTGTATGATTTTTTTATTTGCAAATTATGGTGGAAAATAAACTTTTGTTATTGACCAAATACTTATCTCAATACTTTGTTATATACCCTTTGTTGGGTATATAACAAAGAGGTCAAACGGGGTCAAACTTTTTCTGTAAGTCTTCACAAGTTTTTCACACACTGTTGCTGTTTTTTTGGCCCATTCCTCCATGCAGATCTCCTCTAGAGCAGTGATGTTTTGGGGCTTTTGCTGGGCAACACGGACTTTCAACTCCCTCCAAAGATTTTCTATGGGGTTGAGATCTGGAGACTGGCTAGGCCACACCAGGACCTTGAAAT
Organism: Oncorhynchus kisutch; assembly: GCF_002021735.2. Classification (NCBI taxonomy): domain Eukaryota; kingdom Metazoa; phylum Chordata; class Actinopteri; order Salmoniformes; family Salmonidae; genus Oncorhynchus; species Oncorhynchus kisutch. The sequence goes on from NC_034182.2 coordinate 31,376,570, forward strand.
GCTTCTTACGAAGCCACTCCTTCGTTGCGGTGTGTTTGGGATCATTGTCATGCTGAAAGACCCAGCCACGTTTCATCTTCAATGCCCTTGCTGATGGAAGGAGGTTTTCACTCCAAATCTCACGATACATGGCCCCATTCATTATTTTCTTTACACGGATCAGTCGTCCTGGTCCCTTTGCAGAAAAACAGCCCCAAAGCATGATGTTTCCACCACCATGCTTCACAGTAGGTATGGTGTTCTTTGGATGCAACTCAGCATTCTTTGTCCTCCAAACACGACGAGTTGAGTTTTTACCAAAAAGTTCTATTTTGGTTTCATCTGACCATATGACATTCTCCCAATCTTCTTCTGGATCATCCAAATGCTCTCTAGCAAACTTCAGACGGGCCTGGACATGTACTGGCTTAAGCAGGGGGACACGTCTGGCACTGCAGGATTTGAGTCCCTGGTGGTGTAGTGTGTTACTTATGGTAGGCTTTGTTACTTTGATCCCAGCTCTCTGCAGGTCATTCACTACGTCCCTCCGTGTGGTTCTGGGATTTTTGCTCACCGTTCCTGTGATCATTTTGACACTACGGGGTGAGATCTTGCGTGGAGCCCCAGACCGAGGGAGATTATCAGTGGTCTTGTATGTCTTCCATTTCCTAATAATTGCTCCCACAGTTGATTTCTTAAAACCAAGCTGCTTACCTATTGCAGATTCAGTCTTCCCAGCCTGGTGCAGATCTACAATTTTGTTTCTGGTGTCCTTTGACAGCTCTTTGGTCTTGGCCATAGTGGAGTTTGGAGTGTGACTGTTTGAGGTTGTGGACAGGTGTCTTTTATACTGATAACAAGTTCAAACAGGTGCCATTAATACAGGTAACGAATGGAGGACAGAGGAGCCTCTTAAAGAAGAAGTTACAGGTCTGTGAGAGCCAGAAATCTTGCTTGTTTGTAGGTGACCAAATACTTATTTTCCACCATAATTTGCAAATAAATTCATTAAAAATCCTACAATGTAATTTTCTGGATTTTTTTTCTCTCATTTTGTCTGTCATAGTTGAAGTGTACCTATGATGAAAATTACAGGCCTCTCTCATCTTTTTAAGTGGGAGAACTTGCACAATTGGTGGCTGACTAAATACTTTTTTGCCCCACTGTATATGTTACCTTTCCTATTTCGGTAATTATTTAGAATTCCAGTGTGGCCTTATAGCATGTTACACACAGTCTAAACCTTGTTTCTGTGGGAAAAAAATATATAAACACAACATGCAAAAACTTCAAAGATTTGACTGAGTTACAGTTCATATAAGGATATTAGGCCCTAATTTATGGATTTCACATGACTGGGAATATACAGTTGAAGTCGGAAGTTTACATACACCTTAGCAAAATACATTTTAAACTCAGTTTTTCACAATTCCTGACATTTAATCCTAGTAAAAATTTCCTGTCTTAGGTCAGTAAGGATCACCACAATTTTAAGAATGTGAAATGTCAGAATAATAGTAGAGAATTATTTATTTATTTCATCATTCCCAGTGGGTCAGAAGTTTACATACTAATTGAGTGTATTTGGTAGCATTGCCTTTAAATTGTTCAACTTGGGTCAAACGTTTTGGGTAGCCTTCCACAAGCTTCCCACAATAAATTGGGTGCATTTTGGCCCATTCCTCTTAACAGAGCTGGTGTAACTGAGTCAGGTTTGTAGGCCTCCTTGCACACACACAATTTTTCATTCCTGCCCACATATTTTCTATAGGATTGAGGTCAGGGCTTTGTGATGGACACTCCAATACCTTAACTTTGTTGTCCTTAAGCCATTTTGCCACAACTTTGGAAGTATACTTGGGGTCATTGTCCATTTTGGAAGACCCATTTGCGACCAAGCTGTAACTGATGTCTTGAGGTGTTGCTTCAATATATCCACGTAATTTTCCTGCCTCATTATGCCATCTATTTTGTGAAGTGCACCAGTGTCTCCTGCGGCAAAGCACCCCCACAACATGATGCTGCCACCACCATGCCTCACAGTTGGGATGGTGTTCTTCGGCTCGCAAGCCTCCCCCTTTTTGCTCCAAACATAACGATGATCATTATGGCCAAACAGTTCTATTTTTGTTTCATCAGACAAGAGGACATTTCTCCAAAAAGTATGATCTTTGTCCCCATGTGCAGTTGCAAACTGTAGTCTGGCTTTTTTATGGCAGTTTTGGAGCAGTGGCTTCTTCCTTGCTGAGCGGCCTTTCAGGTTATGTTGTTCTGGGATTGATTTGCACTTTTCGCACCAAAGCACCTTCAACTCTAGGAGACAGAACTCCTAGAGTCTCCTTCCTGAGTGGTATGATGGCTGCGTGGTCCCATGATGTTTATACTTGCGTACTATTGTTTGTACAGATGAACGTGGTACCTTCAGGTGTTTGGAAATTGCTCCCAAGGATGAACCAGACTTGTGGAGGTCTACCATTTTTTTCTGAGTTCTTGGCTGATTTCTTTTGATTTTCCTATGATGTCAAGCAAAGAGGCACTGAGTTTGAAGGTAGGCCTTGAAATTCATCCACAGGTACACCTTCAATTGACTCAAATGATGTCAATTAGCCTATCAGAAGCTACTAAAGCCATGACATTGTTTTCTGGAATTGTCCAAGTTGTTTAAAGGCAGTCAACTTAATGTATATAAACTTCTGACCCACTGGAATTGTGATACAGTGAAATAATCTGTCTTTAAATATTTTTTGGAAAGATTACTTGTGTCATGCACAACGTAGATGTCCGAACCGACTTGCCAAAACTCTAGTTTGTTAACAAGAAATTAATGGAGTTTTAATGGCTCCAACATAGGTGTATGTAAACTTCTGACAACTATGTGTATCTCTTTTTTTTTTTATTGGGGCGTGGATCAGAAAGCCAGTCAGTATCTGGTGTGACCATTTGCCTCATGCAGCGTGACACATCTCCTTTGCATAGAGTTGATCAGGTTGTTGATTTTGTCCTGGGAATATTGTCCCACTCTTTCTCAATCGCTGTGCGACATTGCTGGATATTGGCGGGAACTGGAACACGCTGTCATACACGTCGATCCAGATCATCCCAAACATGAGGTGATGGCGGTGGATGAATGGCACGACAATGGTCCTCAGGATCTCTTCACAGTATCTGTGCATTCAAATTGCAATCGATTTAAAACTTCAATTGTGTTTGATGTCCGTAGCTGATGCCTGCCCATACCATAACCCCACCGCCACCATGGGGCACTCTGCTCACAACGGTGACATCAACAAATTGCTCACCCACACAACGCCATACACATGGTCTGCGGGTGTGAGGCCGGTTGGATGTACTGCCAAATTCTCAAAAATTACGTTGGAGGTGGCTTATGGTAGAGAAAGGAGCATTCAATTCTCTGGCAACCGCTTATTGGACATTCCTGCAGTCAACATGCCAGTTGCACGCTCCCTCAACTTGGGACATCAGTGGCATTGTGTTGTGTGACAAAACTGCACATTTTAGAGTGGCCTGTTATTGTCCCCTGCACAAGGTGAGCCTGTGTAATGATCATGCTGTGTAATCATCTTCTTAATATGCCACACCTGTCAGGTGGATGGATTATCTTGGCAAAGGAGAAATGGTCACTAACAGGGATGTAAACAAATTTGTGCACAACATTTGAGAGAAGCTTTTTGTGCATTTGGAAAAATCATTTATTTTTGATCAGTGTAGTTTGTTAACCAATTCAGTGGGAAAAGGTTATACGGACACTCCTGACCGGCAAACCAATATTTCATTTCAGAATTTGTTAAAATTAGGTTATGGTAAGGGTGAAGGATTGGTTAGGGTCAGTTTTAGATTTTGGTTAGTTGTTTTGCAGGTCCGCAGTGTCTATCCCAATTCAGTGTCTTAGAAGTGAAGAGGCCTCGATGAAAGAAGAGATGGGTAAAAAGAGTGATGTAAGCGAAATTAACACCGGGGGGAGCGTGGTATGTTCTTTAGCTCTGTCTCAATCTCAATCATGATCTGTCCTCTACTGTAGATTAATTTAAAGATTGCGGAGCACCGTGCATTTGCACGAAACAGGGGAGCTGCACAGCGAGGGAAATCAGGATAGTCTGAGCAAGCTTTTTCAAAACAAATGGTGTCCTATACCACTCAGGGTCCATTGGTATACTGAATATTTGCTTTCTGTGATCTGTCTAATTGTAGGGACATATTTGTTTCTCAGAGAATCGTATTGACAGGTAGTAATCCACTGTGTCAATGTAGCGATCATATGCGTTTTCAATAATTCCCATGGTTTTTCCATAAGTGGATCACACCTGTGAACAAGCGTAGATATCCTGATATCACCTATCTACTGAGGAAATAAAAAATATATATATTTTCCTGCCAGCACAGATCTTTCTGCACAGATCCCTCTGTGAACATACTTTGGATGGTGTATCAATACACACAGTCACTACAAAGATACAGGCGCCCTTCCTAACTCAGTTGCTGGAGAGGAAGGAAACCTGTAAATTACAGTGAAAAAAAGGAATCCTGTGCAGAATATAAAAAAATATTCCAAAACATGCATCCTGTTTAAGGCACTAAAGGAATAATGCTACATATGTGGCAAAGATAAAACTTTTTGTCCTGAATACATGCAGGTAGCCTCGTGGTTAGAGTGTTGGGCCAGTAACCAAAACGTTGCTGGATCGAATCCCCAAGCTGACAAGGGAAAAAGTTAACCCACTGTTCCCCAGTAGGCCATCATTGTAAATAAGAATTTGTTCTTAACTGACTTACCTAGTTAAATAAAGGGTACATTTATTTGGGGGGAAAATCCAACAACACATCACGGAGTACCACTCTTCATATTTTCAAGCATGGCGGTAGCTGCATCATATTATGCGTATGCTTGTCATCGGCAATGACAATGGAGTTTTTAGGATAAAAAGAAACAGAATAGAGCTAAGCACAAGAAAAATCATAGAAGAAAACTTGGTTCAGTCTGCTTTCCAACAGACTCTGGGAGACACTCACCTTTCAGCAGGACAATTATCTAAAACACAAGGCCAAATATACACTGGAGTTGCTTACTAAGACGACAGCGAATGCTCCCGAGTGGCCTAGTTACAGATTTGACTTATATCGGCTTGAAAATCTGTGGCAAGACTTGAATGTCTGTCTAGCAATGATCAACAACCAACTTGAGAGCTTAAAGATATTTTTAAAGAATGTACAAATATTGTACAATCCAGGTGTGCAAAGCTCTTAGACTTTACCCAGAAAGAGCTGTAATCGCTGCCAAAGGTGATTCTAACATCTATTGACTCAGCGGTGTGTATACTTATCTAATCAAAACATATTACTGTTTTCCATTAATAAAAGTTAGATTTTTTTCTACTTTGACAGTATTTTGTGTAGATCATTGACAAGGAATGACAAAAAAAAGTCAAGAGGTGTGAATACTTTCTGAAGACACTGTAGCCTGTATCTCAGGCCTAACACAGTGGTTCATACGTATATATATATATATGTGTGTGTGTGTGTATATATATATATATCACAGAAAAGGCTGGCAAGCGACTGTCAGATGGCATGATTGAATTGTTCCGTCTCACTGTCACCAGAGAGGCTATTACTTCAAATTAGCATACACATTCAAACCAGAACAGATGGATTTGTCACATTCCAGTCGCCATCTTCCTGTGAGATTGGCTGCTCTTGTGCTGCGTGATGGAGATAAGACACCTGTCTGGGTTTGGATCGGGAGGAAAGGCTAGTGGAAAATACCCCTCCCAGCCCCGCCCAACGCCCGACCTGATGAGGCCTCCATCCAGCGCCCCATGGGAGGTCCAGAAAAGCAGTCGTTCCAATACAAAGTGGTGATTTGTGTGCCGATTGGCTAGTGGGGAACAAAGCCATTCCATCAGTATGTTTGTCTCAGAGTTTGTGATTTTGGGAAGTTATGTTTGAAGACAGCTCTTGAACGGTGCCTGTCCTCTGTCACATTCAAAAGGGGGCACATCAGCAAAGGCTGAGAATGACTGTGTCAGCAGGTGAGGGTTGGGTGAACAGTGATGCCCAGGCAATCTCTTTCCTCTACATAATAATGCATCCATGGCTTCTTATCACCCAAGACTCAAGGTTAAGCCTCTAAAAAATGCATTTGCTGAAATTATACAACTCCTTTTCTATTGAAACATGAGATTACTGAACTTCGATCATGCATAAATGCCTAGGCATAAATGTGTGATTTAATTTATTTATTTTTTAAAGTGAAAATATAAGCTAGTACGTGGACCGGCCGTGTTGTCATGCAATTACAATTCAGACACAATCAAAGAAAACACCTGTGTTTACCTAAAACATATTTCACCATTGGAATGAACTGTACACACCATTGTCTTCCGATTTGATGGCGTCACTCTAGCGCAACAAACGTCTGACTGACGTAAGACAATGCTGTACACACTAGAAAAAGGAGATACAGTGGATGGGTCTAAAAAGGAAATTGGTTAAATATATACATTTTGCTTTCACTGTGATTCATTAGCCACTCACTAATAAAATGATTTTTTTCGATTTTTCTTTTGTAATTATGTATGACAGAATGGATCAATTGGAAATATTGAGAATGAAAAATGCTCTTAGCTACCCGAGGATCAATACCATATAATTTCCAGATCAGCTTAAACTAATGGGTTTTCTATTGGCTTCAGTTAAGGGTGATAATCTCCCTGGCACCATTTTCATGGTTACATTTACATTCCTTTGCAAAAAGCAGTCAATTTAAAAACTGAACCGCTTGCCTCCTAACAGTCTGAAAATATCAAAATAAACATGCTAATCTCCTGCCTTGCATATTGCGCAAGCCATAGCAACTCCTCCCTCAGTCGTACATAGGAAGCCATATTCCTCTCCTCTCGCTAATAAAGACAGCTCAGAGAACACTTCAATTGCTCCTCCCCACTTAGTTGACTTCGCTTTGAAATGTCAAATCGGGGCAAATGTTAAGGGCCGCTTATGAAGTTCCCATGTCCTTCTCAGTCATGCCTCATCGTACAAGACTCATCCCTTCTCGGGCACGCATGGCCGAGATATATATTATGCCATAGGTGGTCCTCATCTACGATTAATGGATCAACACAGAGTTAAAACAAAAAGACCCCCAGGGTGCCCTGGAAAATCGTGTTCTCTTACAGTCCGCTGCATAAACATCAACTGTGACTCTGCAAACGCTTATGTTTTGGCCCAGCAACAAGACACAAAGGCAGACTTTTTTCTTTTTTTTAAACAAATGGACAAAGTAACTGAAATGGCAGAGGTGAGCCGGTGGAAACTAGACCACCTACGCAGACCAACTGAGAATATGCAATGAGGGACAGGAAGATAAATGTCACAAGCGAAATGTCCCGCAACGGCCAGAGTGCATAAAGCACCATATTTGGAAATAAGCACTAAGTTTCAAAGACCAAATCCACAACCATTGACATTTTTCTTAAAGCATAATCCACCATGGGGAGACAAAAACGCTAAAGTTCATATAACTGTCAGGAGGCTTTAACTCTGAATAATACTGAGATTTTATGGAAGTCAACGAGCTCAGACAGAGCCAGTCGAAGCTGCCTTGAACACACGCTGTGAAACGTCCCTAACCCAAAGCAACCATGAGGGAGCCTTCAGGGGTGAAAGGACCCAAGATGCTCTCCCAGTTGGGCTAGCCTTATTTGGGACTTGGGCTGACCTCAGCCTGTGGGACAACCCCGGCTTCATGGCTGTCTTCTTTGAGGAGTCCTTCTGACGCCCAATTCCTTGTGGCTTTATGCTCTGCCTCACACTGCAGTGTGCTTTATTTAGGCTCCTGACCCATAGGACGACAGGGGAGCTCTCGAAGAAACTTCTCCAGGGCTCATCCAACTTCCTTGGATAGGGAAGTAAAGAAATGTTTGGTTCATTTCTGTTCAAAGTTTGATCATAAGAACTAGTTGTCCAATCCTGATGACAAATCCTGAAGAATGTTTAGGGAATGTTTATGGGTCATACTACAGCTCGCGGCTGGGCTTCCCTTTGTAGTCTGTAATAGTTTGCAAGCCCTGCCACATCTGACAAGCGTCAGAGCCGGTGTAGGATGATTCAATCTTAGCCCTGTATTGACGCTTTTCTGTTCAAAGTTTGATCATAAGAACTAGTTGTACAATCCTGATGACAAATCCTGAAGAATGTTTAGGGAATGTTTATGGGTCCTGTTTTTAATGATTATGCAGCCTCGTCAGTGGCTTGCCAAAAACGTGAAAAATGTTATGCACCCTATGATCCTACCACTCCGAGAGAGAAATACATTTTCATATCGATTTTGCTTTCAAACATTTTTAATTAACCCGACTTTCAAACTAACAACGATCAAATCAAAGTTTGTCACGTGCGCCGAATACAACAGCTGTCAACCTTACAGTGAAATGCTTACTTACAGGCTCTAACCAATGGTGCCAAAAAAAAGTTTGTGTGTGTGTGTGTCGGTAAGTAAATGAAACAACAGTGAAAAGACATTTGAAAAAAGAGTAGCAAGGCTATATACAGACACCTGTTAGTCAGGCTTATTGAGGTAGTATGAACATGTAGGTATTGTTAAAGTGACTGTGCATATATGATGAACAGAGAGTAGCAGAAGCGTAAAAAGAGGGGTTGCGGGTGGTGGGACACAATGCAGATATCCCAGTTAGCCACTGTGCGGGAGCACTGGTTGGTCGGGCCAATTTAGGTAGTATGAACATGAATGTATAGTTAAAGTGACGAAGCATATAAGATAAACAGAGAGTAGCAGCAGTGTAAAAGAGGGATTGGGGGGACACACAATGCAAATAGTCTTATGGCTTGGGGGTAAAAACTGTTGAAGCCTTTTTGTCCTAGACTTGGCACTCCGGTACCGCTTGCCATGCGGTAGTAGAGAGACCAGGTCTATGGTTGGGGTCTTTGACCATTTTTAGGGCCTTCCTCTGACACCGCCTGGTGTAGAGGTCCTGGATGGCAGGCAGCTTTGCCCCAGTAATGTACTGGGCCGTACGCACTATCCTCTGAAGTGTCTTGTGGTCGGAGGCCGAGCAATTGCCATACCAGGCAGTGATGCAACCGGTCAGGATGCTCTCGATGTTGCAGCTGTAGAACCTTTTGAGGATCTCAGGACCCATCCCAAATCCTTTTTAGTTTCCTGAGGGGGAACAGGCTTTGTCGTGCCCTCTTCACGACTGTCTTGGTGTGTTTGGACCAATCTAGTTGATGTGGACACCAAGGAATTTGAAGTTCTCAAACTGCTCCACTACAGCCCCATCGATGAGAATGGGGACGTGCTCGGTGCTCCTCAGGATCCAGTTGCAGAGGGAGGTGTTTAGTCCCAGGATCCTTAGCTTGGTGATGAGCTTTGAGGGTACTATGTTGTTGAAAGCTGAGCTGTAGTCAATGAACAGCATTCTCACATAGGTGTTCCTTTTGTCCAGTTGGGAAAGGGCAGTGTGGAGTGCAATAGAGATTGCATAATCTGTGGATCTATTTGGGCGGTATGCAAATTAGAGTGGGTCTAGGTTTTCTGGGATAATGGTGTGGATGTGAGCCATTACCAACCTTTCAAAGCACTTCATGGCTATGGACATGAGTGCTACAGGTCTGTAGTCATTTAGGCAGGTTGCCTTTGTGGCCTTGGGCACAGGGACTATGGTGGTCTGCTTGAAGCATGTGTTACAGACTCAATCAGGGACATGTTGAAAATATCAGTGAAGACACCTGCCAGTTGGTCAGCACATGCCCGGAGCACACGTCCTGGTAATCCATCTGGCCCCGCAGCCTTGTGTATGTTGACCTGTTTAAAGGTCTTACTCACATCGGCTACGGAGAGCATGATCACACAGTAGTCCGGAACAGCTGATGCTCTCATGCATGCCTCAGTGTTGCTTGCCTCGGAGCGAGCATAGAAGTGATTTAGCTCGTCTGGTAGGCTCGTGTCAATGGGAAGCTCGCGGCTGGGCTTCCCTTTGTAGTCTGTAATAGTTTGCAAGCCCTGCCACATCCGACGAGCGTCAGAGCTGGTGTAGTATGATTTAATCTTAGCCCTGTATTGACGCTTTGCCTGTTTGATGGTTCGTCGCAGGGCATAGCGGGATTTCTTGTCAGCTTCCGGGTTAGAGTCCCGCACCTTGAAAGTGGCAGCTCTACCCTTTAGCTCAGTGCAAATGTTGCCTGTAATCCATGGCTTCTGGTTGGGGTATGTACGTTCAGTCACTGTGGGGACGACGTCCTCAATGCACTTATTGATAAAGCCAGTGACTGATGTGGTGTATTCCTCAATGTCATAGGAAGAATCTCGGAACATGTTCCAGTCTGTGATAGCAAAGCAGTCCTGTAGTTTTGCATCTGCTTCATCTGACCATTTTTTTTTACTTTCACTGGTGCTTCATGCTTTAATTAGTGGTCGGATTTACCAAATGGAGGGCGAGGGAGAGCTTTGTACGCGTCTCTGTGTGTGGAGTACAGGTGATGTAGAATTTTTTTCTCTCTGGTTGCACATTTAACATGTTAATAGAGATTTGGTAGAACTGATTTAAGTTTCCCTGCATTAAAGTCTCCGGCCACTAGGAGCGCCACCTCTGGATGAGTGGTTTCCTGTTTGCTTATTTCCTTATACAGCTGGCTGAGTGCGGTCTTAGTGCCAGCATCTGTCTGTGGTGGTAAATAAACAGCCACGAAAAGTATAGCTGAGATCTCTCTAGGCAAGTAGTGTGGCCTGCAGTTTATCACAATATACTCTACTTCAGGCGAGCAAAATCTAGACTTCATTAGATTTCGTGCACCAGCTGTTGTTTACAAATATGCACAGACCGCCCCTCCTCATCTTACCGGAGTGTGCTGTTCTATCCTGCCCGTGCAGCGTGTATCCCGCTAGCTGAATATCCATGTTGTCATTCAGCCACGATTCCGTGAAGCATAGGATATTACATTTTTTTATGTCCCGTTGGTAGGATATTCGTGATCTCGTCTAGTTTATTGTCCAATGATTGCACGTTGGCGAGTAATATTGACGGTAACGGCAGCTTTCCTAGTTGTCTTCTGTGGGTCCGGACGAGGCATCCGGCTCTTCATCCTCTGCGTCGCTTCCTTTTGCCAATAATTGGGATGTCTGCCCTGTGGGTTGTTTGGAGAATATCATGTGAGTCCTGCTTGCTGCTGTTGTTGTTGAAAAAATCTTTGTCTGATCCGAGGTGAGTGATCACTGTCCTGATGTCCAGAAGCTCTTTTCTGCCGTAAGATACGGTTGCAGAAACATTATGTACAAAATCATTTACAAGTATTGTGAAGAAAAAAACACATAATAGCACAATTGGTTAGGAGACCGTAAAACGGCGGCCATCTTCTCCGGCGCCATCTTGTGTGTGATATCTGGAATTATCTGAAAAAAATCTCATAATCATATTCTTGTTATTCATTAGGGATAATGTCTTAGCCAGATAATTAAATTAAAACAAAAATGTGTAATTTTGGTATATCATTCTGAAAGTTTTGTTTGTACAAATCCAGGGATATGCATGTTCTTGGAACCATTTGAAAGGAAAAACTTAAGTTTGTGGAACTGTGAAAGGAATGTAGGAGAATAACACAATAGATCTGGTAAAAAGATAATAATTACCATCTTTGAAATGTAAGAGAAAAGCCATAATGTATTATTCCAGCCCAGGTGCAATATACATTTCGGTGGCAGCAATGTATGTGGAAAGTTTTAGACTGATCCAATGGACTATTGCATTTCTGTTCAAAGTTTTGTATCAAGACTGCCCAAACAGGCCTAATTTGTTTATTAATAACTTATGTTCAAAATTGTGCACTCTCCTCAAACAATAGCATGGTATTATTTCACTGTAATAGCTACTGTAAATTAGACAGTGCAGTTAGATTAACAAGAATTTAAGCTTTATGCCAAAATCAGATACAGTTGATGTCGAAAGTTTACATACACCTTAGCCAAATACATTTAAACTCAGTTTTTCACAATACCTGACATTTAATCCTAGTAAAAATTCCCTGTCTTAGGTCAGTTAGGATCACCACTATTTCAAGAATGTGAAATTATTTATTGCAGCTATAATTTCTTTCATCACATTCCCAGTGGGTCAGAAGTTTACATACACACGATTAGTATTTGGTAGCATTGCCTTTACATTTTTTTAAACTTGAGTGAAACATTTTGGGTAGCCTTCCACAAGCTTCCCACAATAAGTTGGGTGAATTTTGGCCCATTCCTCCTGACAGAGCTGGTGTAACGCTGTCAGGTTTTTAGGCCTCCTTGCTCGCACACACTTTTTCAGTTGTGCCCACAAATTTTCTATAGGATTGAGGTCAGGGCTTTGTGATGGCCACTCCAATACCTTGACTTGTTGTCCTTAAGCCATTTTGCCACAACTTTGGAAGTATGCTTGGGGTCATTGTCCATTTGGAAGACCCATTTGCAACCAAGCTTTAACCTCCTGATGTCTTGAGAGGTTGCTTCAATATATCCACATAATTTTCCATCCTCATGACGCCATCTATTTTGTGAAGTGCACCAATCCCTCCTGCAGCAAAACACCCCCACAACATGATGCTGCCACCCCATGCTTCATGGTTGGGATGGTGTTCTTCAGCTTGCAAGCCTCCCCCTTTTTCCTCCAAACATAACGATGGTCATAATAGTTATATTTTTGTTTCATCAGACCAGAGGACATTTTTCCAAAAAGTACGATCTTTGTCCCCATTTGCAGTTGCAAACCGTAGTCTGGCTTTTTTATGGCGGTTTTGGAGCAGTGTCTTCCTTGCTGAGCGGCCTTTCAGGTTATGTCGATATAGGACTTGTTTTACTGTGGATATAGATACTTTTGTACCTGTTTCCTCCAGCATCTTCACAAGGTCCTTTGCTGTTGTTCTGGGATTGATTTTCACTTTTCACACAAAAGTACGTTCATCTCAAGGGGACAGAACGCGTCTCCTTCCTGAGCGGTATGATGGCTGAGTGGTCCCATGGTGTTTATACTTGCGTACTATTGCTTTTACAAATGAACGTGGTACCTTCAGGCGTTTGGAAATTGCTTCCAAGGATGAAGCAGACTTGGAGGTCTACAAAAAAAAATGTTTTGGCTATTTCTTTTGATTTTCCCATGACATCAAGCAAAGAGGCACTGAGTTTGAAGGTAGGCCTTGAAATACATCCACAGGTACACCTCCAATTGACTCAAATGATGTCAATTAGCCTATCAGAAGCTTCTAAAGCCATGACATCATTTTCTGGAATTGTCCAAGCTGTTTAAAGGCACAGTCAACTTAGTCTATGTAAACATCTGACCCACTGGAATTGTGATACAGTGAATAAGTGAAATCATCTGTCTATAAACAATTGTTGGAAAACTCACTTGTGTTATGCACAAAGTAGATGTCCTAACTAACTTGCCAAAACTCTAGTTTGTTAACAAGACATTTGTGGAGTGGTTGAAAAACGAGTTTTAATGACTCCAACCTAACTGTATGTAAACCTCCGACTTCAACTGTATCTCTATGTCCTGGGAAATTTCCCATGGAAGGGACACTGATCCTGAAGAAGATAAAGTATTTGGCAACAAGAATAAATAAAAATCACAATTTCAATGGTCTTGTTATTTCAATAGTAACATCCTTCATGTCAAAAAAAACATAGGTAGTGTTCATAATGCTAAATAAGTATTCTGCAAGGTTTTTCCAAAATTCTAACACAAATTTACATTCAAAGAACAAGTGAAAACGCATATCATCAATAGCCATAAATTTAGACAACATTAGATATCAATGTAATTCTATGTATAAATTTAAAGTACACTTCCTTAAATTAGTTTGATTTAGAATATTTGTAAGGCCTTAACCAAGCTTTTTTCCAGACAGTGTCAGGAATAAGCATGTTCCCGAAAATGTTTCCTCGAGGCATAAGCTGGTTCCGTGAATGGAGAATTTGTTTTATATATTACAACAAGATTTCTCAACTAAGCCCACGCCTTCCAAACAAAGTTCTGGTTAAGCTTTGTGATCATCACCAAAGCTAAGATGAGTTTTCATTAGTGTAGTTAGACCACTGGGAATGGCTTTGATCACAGAAATAAACTCTCTGAAAGGTATTGGAAACTCATTAAATGTTATAAATTGTTCATATGTATGAATTTCACCCCTGTTGTCAAAAACCTCAAGAACAAAGTCAAAATTCCTCTCAAGATAGATTGGGTAGAACAATGACTTATTCCTTAGAGTTATGTCTGAATTATTCCACAAAAGAGCTTTCATTTTCCAGGCCATTAAAGCTTGTTGGTGAAACCTAGCCAATTTTGCAGGTAATCTTTCAGGAATATAATTACATTACAGTACAAATCTAAGACCTCCCAATTTACTAAACACATTATTTGGAATGAAATACCATATTGATCAAACATCTTTTCAACCAGTTGATCTTGAAAGTGTTATTTTATGTCAACAAAATCCAACACTTCCAGACCGAGTCTTGTTGATCTCTTTACAAGTAGAATGATTTACAAAAAAGATAATGAGGGGTACACAAAGCGAGACAGTCCCTCTGCCTTGGACAGAAGTACTCTTCCAAGTATAGAAAGATCCCGTTGTAGCCAATTATTATTAAATATATTTTTGGTTTTCTTAATTTTAGGAGAGAAATTCATATGTTGTCTAAGTGTTTTTTTGACAGAAGTATTCCTAAATATTTAACACAGTCCTTTATAGGTATATATTCTATTTCATCAGGCTCAAACTCAGCAAAAAAAGAAACATCCTCTGTCAACTGCGTTTATTTTCAGCAAACTTAACATGTGTAAATATCTGTATGAACATAAGAGTCAACAACTAAGATATAAACTGAACAAGTTCCAGAGACATGTGACTAACAGAAATTGAATAATGTGTCCCTGAACAAAGGAGGGGGGGGGGGGGGGGGGGGGTTGTTCTAAATCAAAAGTAACAGTCAGTATCTAGTGTGGCCACCAGTTGCATTAAGTACTGCAGTGCATCTCCTCCTCATGGACTGCACCAGATTTGCCAGTTCTTGCTGTGAGACGTTACTCCACTCTTCCAGCACCTGCAAGTTCCTGGACATTTCTGGGGGGAATGGCCCTAGCCCTCACCCTCCGATCCAACAGGTCCCAGACGTGCTCAATGGGATTGAGATCCGGGCTCTTCGCTGGCCATGGCAGAACTTTGACATTCCTGTCTTGCAGGAAATCATGCACAGAACGATCAGTATGGCTGGTGGGATTGTCACACTGGAGGGTCATGTTAGGATGAGCCTGCAGGAGGATGTCTTCCCTGTAACAGACAGCATTAAGATTGCCTGCAAACAAGCTCAGTCCGATGATGCTGTGACACACCGCCCCAGACCATGATGGACCCTCCACCTCCAAATCGATCCCACTAACTCTCATTCCTTTGACGATAAACGCGAATCCAACCATCACCCCTGGTTAGACGAAACTGCGTCAGTGAAGAGCACTTTCTGTCAGTCCTGTCTGGTCCAGCGACGGTGGGTTTGTGCCCATAGGTGACGTTGTTGCCGGTGATGTCTGGTGAGGACCTGCCTTACAACAGGCCTACAAGCCCTCAGTCCAGCCTCTCTCAGCCGATTGCAGACAGTCTGAGATGGAGGGATTGTGCGTTCCTGGTGTAACTCGGGCAGTTGTTGTTGCTATCCTGTACCTGCACCGCAGGTGTGATGTTCTGATGTACCAATTCTATGCAGGTGTTGTTACACGTGGTCTGCCACTGCGAGGATGATCAGCTGTCCTTCCTGTCTCACAGTACGGACATTGAAATGTATTGCCCTGGCCACATCTGCAGTCATCATGCCTCCTTGCAGCATGCCTAAGGCACATTCATGCAGATGAGCAGGGACCCTGGGCATCTTTCTTTTGGTGTTTTCAGAGTCAGTAGAAAGGACTCTTTAGTGTCCTAAGTTTTCATAACTGTGACCTTAATTGCTTACCTTCTGTAAGCTGTTAGTGTCTTAAGGACACTAACAAGTGCATGTTCATTAATTATGGTTCTTTGAACAAGCATGGGAAACCAGTGTTTAAACCCTTTACAATGAAGATCTGTGTAGTTATTTGGATTTTCAAATTATCTTTGAAAGACGGTCCTGAAAAGGGGACGTTTCTTTTTCCCCCTGAGTGTATAAACACAAGATTTCACATATAGAAGCATTCATATCATTAAGGGCATGGGCGACCTGGTCTTTGTCTATTAAAAAAGAGCAGTATCATCAGGCAGTTGGGAAATGTTGATTTCTTTGTTAAAAATGGTTATGCCATGCAGATTTGCATTATTCAGAATATCTAGAGATTGAAGTTCCACAACCAAAATGAATTAAAATGGCGAAATTGGGCATCCCTGTCGTACACTTCTGTTGATATTGAATCTTTTGGATGTATTAAGGTTTAGTAACACAAAACTATTTATATATGTGTAAAACATGCAAATTACTTTGATAAACCTTTTGGTTTCGGTGAATTATAAGTGACCTAAAGAGAAATTCATGTTCAATTGTGTCAGGCTTTACACAAGTCCAAAAATAAGACAACCACATCTGAATCAATTGCATCTGAATAATCTAGAAGGTCCAAAACTAAATGAATGTTAAAGGTTATGTGATGGCCCTTCATAAATCCCGTTTGAGTCTAATTTATAATGGTATCTATTCCATTCTTTAATCTTTTGGCATAAACAAGAGCAGTCGATTTGTAGTCAGTATTTAATCAAGTAATTGGTCTCCAATTGTCAGAGAAGGGGCTTTATTGGGCTTTGGAATCACTGCAATAATAAGGCCCTGTTTCATAGTGGAGACCAAAAAAGCAATCTTGAAACATATAAATTCAGAGCCTCTTTCTTCAATTGACACAGGTGAATGGCAAACTGAGTGGAAATCATCAATTACAGGGACATAATTCTGAATGTGGCAAATGTAGCTTTCACAACCATCTTCCTGAAATTGTGAGTTGTAAAGGTTTTCATAAAAGGAATTGAAAAATGTTGATTGTAATGGGGTCTTTGCATTACGCATCCTTCATTTTGAGTGCAGTTAGACTTTCTTTTGTAGCTTCTCTTTTCAAGTACAAAAAAGTAACTAGTGTTTCTTCCCTCTTCAATCCATTTTGTTCTTGATCTGACAAAGGCATCCTTTGCCAGATCTGTGTAAAGCTGTTCTAATTCTAGTTGTAAAGATTTAAATACAGACTCTTCTTCTTGAGATAGATTGTCTTGCTTTAGAAAACTGGCAAGTGTGCTCATCAACTCTTTTTCTCAAAGTGCAACAGCTCTTTGGCACATTTAATGGCTACAACTCAGACTTTATATTTCAACATTTCCCAAGTCTTTTCTTGCAACAATATCTTTGGCTAACGATGTGATGTTTCCAATAAGAATAGGATCTTTAAGAAGTGTGTTGTTTAATTTCCAATATCCTCAAGTACCTTTTTTTTTTAAATAAATTTACTAGCTTGTAAATTCAGGGATATCAAGTGATGATCAGAAAAGGGAGCCAACTGGTGATCTATAACTGAAGCAGTTCATCCCCTAAAGTCTCGCTGCGCGACTTACGTCATAAACTTTGGTCACCAGGCGTGTCCGTGTTGCCTCTCCCTTGCGGAAACAAGCAAGATGTTGTAGCAAAGTCTTTTGTAGCAAAGTCTTTGGTTGCCTAGGCAACACCTCCCACAATGCAGCAGTAGCATACATTGAAATAGAATGGCTTGGAACCTCTAACCCTGACAATTTGACTGGTAAACTCATGGGTACACTCGCAATCATTTCCATGGTAATGTAGAAGGTTCCTTTAAAATATGCTAACTGCTGCCGCTCAAGCAATGGACGGTGCGGTTGAAAATTCACTCCGATTTCAGAGCACTCTCGCCTGAGTGTAGAATAACTGATTCATGAATTTACGAACG
Source organism: Oncorhynchus kisutch (assembly GCF_002021735.2). Classification (NCBI taxonomy): domain Eukaryota; kingdom Metazoa; phylum Chordata; class Actinopteri; order Salmoniformes; family Salmonidae; genus Oncorhynchus; species Oncorhynchus kisutch. The sequence continues at coordinate 31,394,521 of NC_034182.2, forward strand.
CTCAACACCGGTTGAATATGGCCAGTGTCAGTAAACATCGACAAAAAAGTGTAAATAAATTGTTGCCAGCAGCAGTTAGTCACCAAGGATCTGGATAACATAAAAACAGCCTAACCAGCTCTGCTAGGGCAGGTAAAATGGTCAGTCAGCTGTTCTCTAATTTGTGTCTGGGAGTAGCTAGCCAACATTAGCCAGTTAGCGCTAGTCAAGCACTCAAGCTGAGGTCAGAACACTCGGATCAACCCTACTCCACGCCCAGAGTGTCCAGTGTGCGTTCTGAATTTACCAACGGGCAATCTGCAAAGCTCTGAATTTAAGAACGCCCAGAGCGCACTCTCTGGCACTCCAGATTAAATTTACAAACACACCTGGAATGTATTTTTTGTAATGTCATTTGAGTTGAATCATACGATCACAGCCGATATTGATGGGTACACTTCCTTCTTTTACTTCCTGCTTTGCTGCTATTAAAATACATGTAATATTTCAACCTTCTGAGCTCACCCCCCCACCCAATACCAAAGTTTGGTAGCTGTCTGAACAAGCAAGAGGGTAGGTTCTAAACCGTCAAAGCTGAGATGTATTTTTTTCCATTAATTGAAGTCAAAGTTTGTTCAATGAATTAGCATGGACATTCTGTACCTAAGTACATTTTGGTAAGAGTTGACACGTTCTAAAAAGGAAAGTCAACATCTACATAAATGGTTATGCTTTAACATGGTCAATGACGGTAATGGTGTTGACCGCTCACTCCCAACCCGGATCAACCGCAATGCCAACCACCTGTTAATCACAATGACCACAGGTGGTAAAAAATAAACAAAATTCAAGGCTCAGATGAAGAGTTCAGAGTTCCTTAGTGCTGGTGGTGATGGTATTGTTCTCGTGCACACTACAGTGTTAGTACAGAGTATTCCTTGGTTGAGAGTTTAGCGACGATGCGCTACAACTGTCTCTTGGCTTCACAGTTGGGGAAGTTATCCATCTCTTAGTACTGCGGGGCGATTTTCACCAGCCTGGGAAAGGAGACAAGTAAACATATTAGTCATGACGTGTGTGTGTGTGTGTGTGTGTGTGTGTGTGTGTGTGTGTGTGTGTGTGTGTGTGTGTGTGTGTGTGTGTGTGTGTGTGAGAGAGAGAGAAGGCTTTCTCTCCCGCATTCGCACACAGAGATTGCCGCAGACACTTCATCCGACACATAAATGTGCAAGCACACACAGACAGATGAACAAACACCCACGTAATCCAACAATGTGCACACGGTCTCTCTCACACGCGCGCACACACACACACACACACACACACACACACACACACACACACACACACACAAGGAGCAAGCTGACTGCTTGTCTAGAGGAATATCGGAGCAGGCGGGTTGACTGCAGGCAAGCACATAGACACACACCTAGCAGAATGTAGGAGAGGACTGACTATAGGCCTGCACACTCACTAGACAAGATGGATATAGGGCTAGGCAGCCAGTAAGCTGCTGACAGCTTACCAAATCTAATTTTATTGGTCACATACACATATATTTTACAGAAAGGTGCAGTGAAATGCTTGTTTCCAACAGTGCAGTATACCTAACAATGCAAACAATACACATTTGTTTTCTAAATACCACTCTGGTTTGATGTCGGTGCAGGTGAGGATGTAGTTCTTGGTGGTCAGCACAAACTCATTGTATATCGCACACAGGACTGGTGCAGCTGGACCACCTGGTTGTCCTTCACCATCAGGTACTGGCCTGTGTGCTCCAAATGGGCTACCTGGTAGACACACAGACAGACAAGAAAAAGTAGGCTAGATATTAGCCAGACAGGGCACACAAGACAAACTACAGTACATGTCAAAATCAATTCCACAGACCTGTATTATCAAAATCCAACCCATACAGTATCATAAAGTCCATACGCATTTAACACGTTTCCTGACCCAGTGCTCCTCTTATGTAGGTTTGTTTTCTAGCCTGGAGTGATGCAACAATCGAACAGTTATTACCATGTAGGATACTTGATGCCAAATGGGACTAGTATGGTTGAACAACACTGACCTCATGGAATGTAGTGCCTTCCTTAATGTACAATGAACATCAATTCCACAGAAAAGGGGTGGGGAAGCGGCAGCTCTGGGCATTGGCGATTTTAAACTTCGCCAAGTTATGAGGGCGGTGACTTTTGTTTCCTTTCATGGTACTTTAATATGCAGACGACGGCTGTTGCGATTAACCAGGGCAATCAGTCTCAATAAAGACCTCTCCGAACAAAGAGGTGCGTTCAAACGCCCCTAAACTGCAACATGAGCTACAAATTTGTCTTTGTGATAAAGGTTAATGTTGACAAATATTTAAATATTAATGTCGTAATTCAACTTGTCAGGTCGCATGTTTTCAGGTTCCCTCCGGAAATGGACTTTCAACAAAATGTCATTTATTTTCCCTGAGTGGGCAGCAAATTGACTTGATTTCTTATTATGTGTTTAACTGGTAGCGCCTGTGTGTGCACACCTAGGGGAGGCTATCCATTACAATAAGTATCTTGACTTGTTGTGTTTCAACGACTGACATGCATTTTTTTTGCAGGCTGATACCGATTTTAAAATAAAGAAATTGGGGGGGGGGTCAAGGAGGCCGATGTCGGTCTGATATTTTATGCCGATATTCAATATCATTACATTAGAACATTTTGATAAATTGGTCCAGAGATTTTTTTTTTTTAAATAAACCAAATGTAACTTTGTCTTACCTAATCTAACAACATAATGGTAATAATTAGATTTCAATGGTAAATCTCTATTGATAGACACTGTACATCCTGATTTACCAAGTTTAAGGAAAGTATTCAGACCACCTTAACTTTTTCCACATTTTGTTACGTTACAAAATAGCTTTTTCCCTCAATCTACACACAATACCCCATAATAACATAGCAAAAACAGGTTTTAAAATGTTTTGCTAATTTATTAAAAATAAAACTCATGTCACATTTACATAAGCATTTAGACCCTTTATTCAGTACTTTGTTGAAGCACCTTTGGCAGCGATTACAGCCTCGAGTCTTCTTGGGAATGTGGCTACAAGCTTGGCACACCTGTGTTTGGGGAGTTTCTCCAATTCTTCTCTGCAGATCCTCTCAAGCTCTGTCAGGTTGTTTGGGGAGCGTTGCGGCACAGCAATTTTCAGGGCTCTCCAGAGATGTTTGATCGTGTTCAAGTCCGGGCTCTGGCTGGGCCACTCATTGGACATTCGGACACTTGTCCCGTAGGCCACTCCTGCATAGTCTTGGCTGTGTGCTCAGGGTCATTGTGCTGTTGGAAGGTGAACCTTCGCCCCGGTCTGAGGCCCTGAGCGCTCTGGAGCTCTCTGTACTTTGCTCCGTTCATCTTTCCCTCGATCTTGACTAGTCTCCCGGTCCCTACTGCTGAAGAACATCCCCACAGCATTATGCTACCACCACCATACTTCACCGTAGGTGTAACCGATGTGAAATGGCTAGCTAGTTAGCGGTGGTGCGCGCTAATAGCGTTTTAAATCGGTGACGTCACTCGCTCTGAGACCTTGAAGTAGTTGTTCCCCTTGCTCTGCAAGGGGCGCGGCTTTTGTGGCGCAATGGTTAACGATGCTTCGTGGGTGTCAGTTGTTGATGTGTGCAGAGGGTCCCTGGTTCGAGCCCAGGTAGGGGCGAGGAGAGGGACGGAAGCTATACTGTTACATAGGGATAGAGCCAGGTTTCCTCCAGACGTGATACTTGGCTTTCAGGCCAAGGAGTTCAATCTTGATTTCATCAGACCAGATAATCTACACTAAGTTTCTCATTGTTTGAGCGTCTTTAGGTGCCTTTTGGCAAACTCCAATTGGGTGGTCATGTGCCTTACTGAGGAGTGGCATCTGTCTAGCCACTACCATAAAGGCCTGATTGGTGGGATGCTGCAGAGATGGTTGTCCTTCTGGAAGGTTCTCTCATCTCCACAGATTAACTCTAGAGCTTTGTCAGAGTGACCATCAGGCACTTGGTCACCTCCCTGACTAAGGCTCTTCTCCCCCGATTGCTCAGTTTGGCCGGGCGGCCAGCTCTAGGAAGAGTCTTGGTGGTTCCAAACTTCTTCCATTTAAGAATGATGGAGGCCACTGTGTTCTTGGACCCTCAAAGCTGCAGAAATGTTTTGCCACCCTTTCCCAGATCTGTGCCTCGACACAATCCTGTCTCGGGAACTCGACGAACAATTCCTTCGACCTTATGGCTTGGTTTTTGCTCTGACATTCACTGTCAACTGTGGGACCTTTATAGACAGGTGTGTGACTTAACAAATCATGTCCAATCATTCACCATAGTCACCATAGGTGGACTCCAATCAAGGTGTAGATACAGCTTGTCTCATAGCAAAGGACCTGAATACTTATGTAAATAAGATTTTAATATTTAATAGATTTGCAGAAATTTCTAAACCTGTTTTCAATTTGTCAATATGGGATATTGTGTGTATATTTCTTTAAGACTGTGTCATGACGTTGCCCTCTTTGGGTGTGGCGAGCCCCCCCCCCCCCCCCCCTCTGCCTCCCCCTTTCCTCCTTCAACTAGACTGCTGTGGTCAGAGACGTCGTACATTCCTGATGATCTCCTCATGGACACACAGTATAGAGAGAGTAAATTTTCATAGAGCACAAAGGAATTTCTTCCACCTCACAGAACTTGAGGTACGAACAAATTTCATGTTCCGGAGAAAGTATAAAAGATCGGTGAAGAATCCAGCTACGAAATGGTCCATTTGTTACAACTTGGGGAAGCTCATAGGAGACGGTGTGGCCACATTACCATAACGCTGTTTATATAATAGCCTCAGATATGAGGTTTACATCTAATTGTTGTATAAGATGAATGAGTGAGTATGATACTGTTTACACAATTTTACAATGTGATTTTGGATTGTTTAACGAAGGAAAACTCAAAAAGGGAATTGGAGTTAACTAAATCAGAGGACCGCCCTTGAGCCCAGTTAGGGTCAGGCACCCTGGGACAGCCCCTTTTCTGTAATTCCGAATAAAACCCAACTTTGAGAAATGATCATCAGACCATGTTTTTCTCCATTAGGAGAGGACAAAGGTTGTAGACCATTGCTGAATCTTTTAACCATACCACGTGGTTAATTAAACTCTTAAGACTATCGATACCGACAGAATAAGAACAAGTCTTTGATATTAATTACTAGTCTGCAGCTAGGAATTCGGTATCATTGAACACGAAGAACAACCACCGCCGACACATCCATTCCAAAACGAAAATTATGAATTGTCACTCTGAACTATTCACTATAACCATGACACAATTCTACAAAAGAAACAAACTTTTCACCAGCGATCAAGACAAGACACACTGAGCGTAAATATATATATATTGATTGCAATTGTTCCCGAATGAGTGAGCGTTCATGTGCAAATGATTAGCATTTAAATTGTTATAATTATCACTTTGTAGTGACTTCTTAGTCGACCCCCACTTCCCCTTTTTGTCTAACAAGCCGCCATGCCGGTTTAGCCCACTAGGGCACATTCTCCTATCATTTCTTGTAACCATATTTACTGTTTGTTTATGCATTTCTGTGAATTACTTAGTTAGTAATAAATCACACGCATTGGTTTGTCAAGAAAGTGAGATACCAGTCATGGAACCCAGTTAACGTTTTTGCAGCCAATCAGCATACTTTGCGTTATGGTTTGCATTAAACAAAAGGTTTTAGGGTGACGTGATAAGCCAGCTAGCAAAGTTAGCTTTCTGTGACTGAATGTAACCTATTTAACTTACTTCATACTGGATGCAAATACATAAAAATGGTATCCGTGAGTTCATCTGACTCTGGGGAAGTAGATAAAGGGCTTTATTGCCAAAATTCCAAAGTATCCGGTATCTTGTTTTGTTAAGTGCTATAGCCTGTGTATGGGCATTTTTGTTTTTCACCAAACAGTACAGTTAATAAACACTGTCTATTTCTACATGGTGTGTTATTATTCAGCTGTTCATAAGCTTAACTAGACGCACCAGCTAGTTTATTAGATTCACTACACCGTTCACGAAAATGGATCACTTATACAGTCAGTGAGTCATGTGGACATGGCTTGCTACATAAAGCTGGCAGACTGGCATCGAGGCATTCAGTTACAGTTCGATTGAACATTAAACTGGACAAAAAGAGTGACCTAAGTGACTTTGAGCGTGGTTTGATCGTCGGGACAATTTGAGGAGTGGAAAAATATCGCCTGACATCGAGGTCAGTTTACTTGGGTGGCCTGCGCAGTCCCCAGACCTCAACCCAATAGAGCATCTTTGGGATGAGATGGAACAGGCTGTTCACAGCATGAATGTACCGCCGTCCAATCTGCAGCAACTGCATGATGCCATCCCGTCAGCATGGACCAACATCCCTGTGGAACGTTTCCGACACCTTGTTAAATGCCCTGAAGAACTCCGGCTGTTCTGGAGGCAAAGGGGGGACTGACCCGGTACCTAGACAGGTGTACCCAATAAACTGAGTGCGTATCTAACAAGATGCAGTCTCCAGCCAGAGGTTCCTCATCAGCTTGCAACAGTTTGTGACAAGAGGCAAGGGCACTCGTACTACAAGTTGTCGAAAGCATTCCAAAGGGATATTGGCCCATGTTGGATGGATGTCTTTTGGGGTGTGGACCATTCTTGATACAAAGGAAACTGTTGAACGTGAAAAACCCAGCAGCTTTGCAGTTCTCGACACACTCAAACCAGTGTGCCTAGCACCTATTATAACCATTCAAAGGAACTTTTATCTTTTTTCTTGTCCATTCACCCTCTGAATGGCACACATAAACAATCCATGTCTCAATTGTCTCAAGGCTTAAAAATGCTTATTTACAGACAGGTGTCTCCTCCCCTTCATCTACACTGATTTGAAGTGGATTTAACTAGTGACATCAACAAGGGATCGTAGCTTTCACCTGGATTCACTTGGTCAGTCTGCAATGGAAATCACGTGTTTTGCACACTCATTGACTAGGGCTGTGTTCGAATACCCAGACTAACATACTACATACTTAATGAGTTTATACAGTATCTACTATATACTATTAGTTAATTTTAGTATATTGTAAACAAACTATCAATTCAGTTGAGCATACTAGCGCTATGCTTGCCTACCGGAACTTGATTATGTTGCTATGCAACCTCTTGTGAGCATAACAAATTACTAGCTAGACATTTTTGTGTTCATAAATTCAACCCTGAGTGTCAGAGTGTGCTCTGGGCATTCTTAAATTCAGAGCTTTGTCAGATTGTCCATTCGTAAATTCAGAGCGTTTCCCCTTTCAGAGCGTTCAGTGCGCACACTGGCCGAGGAGTAGGGTTGAGCCGAGCGTTCTGACCATCACAACTGCACTGAAGTCAAGCACACAAGCTAACTGGCTAGCTACTTTCAGACACAAATCAGAAAATACCTCACTTTGACCATTTTACTCACCATAGCAGATCTGGTTAGGCTGTTTCCACATTATCCAGAGCGTTGGTCACTGTAACTGTGCTGCTGGCAACAATTTAATAACTTTTTTTTTTTGCTGACGTTTACTGACACCGGCCATATTAAACGGGTGTTTGTAATAACCGACGAGCGTTTGTTCGTCGGTTATTCTGCGCTCTGGCACAGTCAGACGAGAGTGCTCTGAAATCGGAGTAGATAGCCAGAGCAAATTTATGTCCATTGAACGCACAACGACTATACCACTGAGCTAAGAATGACATGAATATTCAAGTCAATAAAAGTTGGATAGCTAGTTAGATAGCATATAGTTAATATACTGGCAAGTTCAATGTATTAGTAGCCAACTAACGAGGTAGCTAGCTAACATACCAGTAGTACCTACTGCTGTAATGATATGCTATACGGTTTGTAAGGATAGCGTAGCCAACACATTGTCAGCCAACATAACGTGAAGCGTAACTTATTTGAAAGGAAATACTTTATTACATTTCTTAACATTTGTCATAATTAGTTAAAGCAATTAATTTATGTACATTTTTATTTTATTTTACTAGGCAAGTCAGTTAAGAACAAATTCTTATTTTCAATGTCTGCCTAGGAACAGTGGGTTAACTGCCTGTTCAGGGGCAGAACGACAGATTTGTACCTTGTCAGCTCGGGGATTCGAACTTGCAACCTTTCGGTTACTAGTCCAACCCTCTAACCACTAGGCTACCCTGTTGCCCCATATCTCTTCATCTTTGGCTGCATATTTCTTCAAATGTGGAAATATTGTGAAGCTGTGCCCATTTCTTGAAGAATTGCATTATGGGCCCTAAAAGTACAGAAATAGTGTCCACTGCGTGTATACTTCATATTTTGGTGAATTTAGTACGACATCCGGGAACATTTGGCATACAAAATCGATCCATACTATGACCAATAAGCATACTCAATTTAAGTCACAAATAGTATGGCTAGTATGGTTAGTATGAGTATTTGAACACAGCTATGATGTAGCTGACTAATCTACATACTCCACTCTGGTCGGTGATGTTTTAGGAACAAGGGACGTCTGCCTAAAGGTCAAAACCAAGTGCTGTGTTGTTTGGGAACATAATGGCACCGTCGAGCATGATGACACATACTGAGACAGAACCCTCTGGGCACTTTCTCTGTTTGACCGGTGAACACTGACCTGCATGAAGAATCCGGCAGGGCAGGTTGAAGAGGTCCATGATCCGGGACAGCTGCTGGTGCACGTTGTCAGCGACCGGTAGTTCACAAAGTTGTCGTAGCACCACTGCGCCAACTCGTGGTCTGTGAGAGTCGAGATTTATGTTAGGTGACATTAAGGTTGGTTTACCGGAGACAGATTTAGTCTAGTCCTGGGTCACAAAGCATGCTTGATGGACATTTTAGTGAAGGACACATACTCTGTTTGAAGGTGTGATAGACGTTGAGGAGGGTCAGGTGATTTCCATCAATGTGGGTGAACCTTATCTTGGACTTCTCGGCCGTCTTCCTTGCCTCCGTGGGTCACACGAAACACTGTGGGACTAAACGAGGTTGGTATGTACTCCAACACAGCCACCCATAGGTATGATTTAATCAATTCCCATAGAGAGGAAGAAGGTCAGAGAGCACTTCACAGGGCATACATGTGCATATTGGAACAGGAGGTGAAGGGAGGTGGGAGAGTGTGAAGGAGGGATGGCTTTCTCCTGCTTTGCGCAGGACTGAGTTTGGCTATTTGATGAGCTGTGTACTGCATAACCGAAACTCCCCCCCCCCCCCCCCCCCCACAAAAAAAAGTATATTTACTCAGTTGTTGGCAAAAGGACATCTATGAAACTAGCCTGCATCTGACTGAACCTCTTTAAGCGGTGGTGCAGAAAGAGACCAAAGGCAAAGTGTCCTCCTAACCACTCAATCTGCGCCTGAGCAGTTAAGAGAGGGAAAACCCTGATCTTGCACCCAAGCGGAAAAGCACTCGTACATCAAGATTGCATCAAACACCTCCCGCAACTTGCTAGGAGCCGCCTCACGTCAAAGCATGCTCCGTCATGGACTTAACCGGTGAAAGCTGAGTGTTTAACGAACCCCTGCACTTGGTTGCCTGTGCGACGCTAGGCCTAGGTTACACTGCTGACTCAGTAGTGAACTCAGCAGAAAACTGGGTTCCCTGACACACCCGTTATAAATGTGTGGTGTGTCCAAACAGCTAGCTAGTTAAATTCCCTTTCCCCCCATTCAAAAGTATCGGATTAATCTCAATGAGGAGCATTCTGCTTTGGCAAGCCTAAAGTGCAATTACTGCCAGAGCACATTGGTCCTGCTGAGACTAGCCTATAAACTCATTAATTTACTGTAGACACAAATGTTTCCTGCCTGACAAATATTAACTGACTGACACCTCTAGCTCCTTTTGCTATCCCTCTTTTCAATATAGTGCCTTGCAAAAGTATTCACCCCCCTTGGCGTTTTTCCTATTTTGTTGCATTACAGCCTGTAATTTAAATAGATTTTTATTTGGATTTAATGTAATGGACATACACAAAATAGTCCAAATTGGTGAAATTGAAATGGAGAAAAAAAATCATGATTTTAAAAAATGTATTAAAAAACAGAAAAGTGGTGTGTACATATGTATTCACCCCCTTTGCTATGAAGCCCCTAAATCAGATCTGGTGCAACCAATTACCTTCAGATTATTCTCCCAATAATTAGTTAAAGTCCACCTGTGTGCAATATAAGTGTCACATGATCTCAGTGTATATATATACACATGTTCTGAAAGGTCCCAGAGTCTGCAACACCACTAAGCAAGAGGAACCACCAAGCAAGCGGCACCATGAAGACCAAGGAGCTCTCCAAACAGGTCAGGGACAAAGTTGTGGAGAAGTACAGATCAGGGTTGGGTTATAAAAATATCCAAAACTTTAAACATCCCACGGAGCACCATTAAATCTGTTATTAAAAATGGAAAGAATATGGCACCACAACAAACCTGCCAAGAGAGGGCCGCCCACCAAAACTCACGGACCAGGCAAGGGGGGCATTTAATCAGAGATGCAACAAAGAGACCAAAGATAACCCCGAAGGAGCTGGAAAAATCCAAAGGACCACTTTAAGCCGTACACTCCACAGAGCTGGGCTTTACGGAAGAGTGGACAGAAAAAAGCCATTGTTTAAAGAAACAAATATGCAAACACGTTTGGTGTTCGCCAAAAGGCATGTGGGAGACTCCCCAAACATATGGAAGAAGGTACTGAGATGAGACTAAAATGTAGCTTTTTGGCCATCAAGGAAAACGCTATGTCTGGCACAAACCCAACACATCACCCTGAGAACACCATCCGTACAGTGAACCATGGTGGTTGCAGCATCATGCTGTGGGGATGTTTTTCATTGGCAGGGACTGGAAACTGGTCAGAATTGATGGATGTCGCTAAATAGAGGGAAATCCTTGAGGGAAACCTGTTTCAGTCTTCCAGAGATTTGAGACTGGGACGGAGGTTCACCTTCCAGCATGACAATGACCCTAAGCATGCTGCTAAAGCAACACTTGAGTGGTTTAAGGGGAAACATTTAAATGTCTTGGAATGGCCTAATCAAAGCCCAGACCTCAATCCAATTGAGAATCTGTGGTATGACAAATATTGCAGTGCAACAGCAGGAACGCATCCAACTTGAAGGAGCTAGAGTAGTTTTGCCTTGAATGGGCAAAAAATCCCAGTGGCTTGATGTGCCAAGCTTATAGAGACATATCACAAGAGACTTGCAGCTGTAATTGCTTCAAAAGGTGTCTTGTTTATTTCACAAATATTTAGCATCTTCAAAGAGTTAGGCATGTTATGTAAATCAAATGATACAAACCCCCAAACTATTTGAATTCCAGGTTGAAAGGCAACAGAATAGGAAAAATGCCAAAGGGGGTGAATACTTTCGCAAGGCACTGTACATCACTGTGCCCAGTGGGGTCGTGGGCGAACCTTCATGCCCTCTCCCTTCTACATGCAGGGAGCAAAGACTAGTCTGTCTGTAGTAGGCAGATCTAAAGCACCATGAGATTACATTTGCTATCAGCTGCAGTCAAATCACATTCATCAACATCGTTACTGAGATTACACCTCCTTTAAACCGCTCTTGTTGGCGCTCATTGTAGTCTCAGTGCTAGAGAGATGGTATTGCTACACTGACAAAGAGGCATGGTTTTCCGATCTTTCCCAGACAAATATATGTTTTTCTAATGAAACAACTGGTGTGAAATGGACCAGCTCTAGACACCATACAAACAAATTGAGTGTCAACAAATGTTGTTTGCAAACCTAAGCACATCAAAATATTAGGTTTCAGGAGAAGTTCATTACTTGAACATTCTAAATTATCTCCAAAAACTGTCTGGTCAAATAGACTAAACAAGAAAGGGGTCAAGGTTGAAAGGGAGCATCATCTGGATAACTAAGGGGAAAAGTAGCAACAGGTGCAGTTCACTGAATCTATATTTTGTGGGGGATGGAGGGCAAATTTGCCATGAATATACAACTTTTCACAAGACAGTGTATCGCTTACAATAGTGACGGACGGAGGCTTGTGATTGGCATAGCGCACTTTTCTCCCTGACCATTACCGGACAGCATGGCTGTGATGGACAGGATCTCATTGGAGCAGTTGAATACATTTTGAAATTGGAGAATAAGGAAGAAGGAAGAATAAGGGATGGCAGAGAAGGTAAAGAAGAACAGAAGGAAAGCACCTCTGTGTGTGTATATGATGGCCGTTACCCTGGATGCCAATTTTGTAACCGTGGCGGGGAGGCTCATTTTTAATCCTCCGCTCCCCCGATTCAAAACAACTAATGCAATTACAGGGGAACGCTTAACTTAATGCATCAACACAAGGCTCCCAATGTTTGGTTAAAAGATTTTTCCCCAAGATGCAATTATTGACCTTTGGCTCGGGAGAATTGAAGCCTAATGACCAGTTGCATGTTAACTGAAAATTAGCTTCAGCTGAGGGCCATGTTGTTCCCTTTCATCTCTCTCAAATAAGGAAGAAAAAAGCCTCTTTCAAAATGCAAGGGGGTATATTCTTATGATGAACAAATATTGATTTGGGGCATCAACCCTACTTTTTATACTAAAGGTGAGAGCTAGCTGCATCACTGGGCACAGACGTCAATTCAACGTTGGTTCAATTTAATTGCTTTTGTCAGTTAAGAACAAATTCTTATTTACAATAATGGCCTACCGGCCAAACCCGGACGACGCTGGGCCAATTGTGTGCCTCCCTATCACAGCCGGATGTGATGCAGCCTGGATTTGAACCAGGCCTCTTGCAGTGAGATGCAGTGTCTTAGACCACTGCGCCACTCGGGAGCCAATGTGAGTTTAATGATGTTGATTCAACCATGTTGATGCCAGTGTGTTACTACACCAATGGCTTGTGGCTCACCCACTCCTTGTCGACGAAAATCAGATTTTACAGATTGTGTGGAAATGCAATCTATGGCTCACCTCATCAGAAAGAAACTATTGACCGCCTCAATACACGAGAATCCAATATATTAACCAAGGGCCAAATCAATGGGACTAAAGGCTAAAAGGTACATTAAACTCACATAGGCTTTGAAATGTACTACTCTGCAAATGTCACGAAGCAAATGAATCCCACCCAGGGCTGGTCCTTCCTGTAAATAGCTACTGATTTCTCTTAGATTTTCCATATGGGTTCACGCCACGGTACTTTTTGAGTGTGGCGCGAGGCAGGTCAACAGAGAAATAGACAGGCCGTTCATGTGCTCCCTGGTTACAACGAGGAAACTAAATTCCACCCTAAGATTCAGGCCGAACTCCAATCTAGCCTAACACAGACTAAAGGCCAATGGCCTTCATGCCTGGGTTCTTTGATAACCCTTGATAATCCTAGCCCACTTCTAGGTATCAGCCTGCCTGTTCCGTTTCATGAAATACAGCCACAATGGACAGCAGCTCCATAACAATATTCCCACTTTGTCTTAATAACAGTAGCACAAACCCAAGTCATAATTAAATCCTTTTAATGTGCCCAAATGAATGACAAATTAAAACAAAAGGCTAATGTGAAGCATCCCCCACACCATTATCGAGCAACCAAGGTTTTCAATTGTCTCAAGGAAGCATTTCTTCTCTCAAGCCCTTTGTTGAGCAGACGCTTTGTTTTGTGCGCGTGTGTGTGTGTGTTCCCATTCCCATTCCCATTCTAATGAAGCGAACACCTGGACAATCAAACAGGCTAAGGAGAAAAACATGTTCCAATCATGCCCCTCTACCTGGAGATCCAATTCCATGGCTCTCTTTAACCAGGTCCAGAGATACACTTGGCTGAACCCACAACTCTGGCGTAGCCTTTCAGGGAGTGGTTCTTCTGCACCGCATGTCAAATTGACCTGTGTGCCAGCGAGATACAAAGGCTTTTCTTGGAGAAGCTTTGCAGTGCGTTGGAGCGATGGCACAGCCTCCTCCGGCTCTTTATCTTTCTATTCCAATCAGCTTGTGTACCCGGGGCGCTGAGCAGCTAGTTAGACAGACCCAGCGCCTCCACTGACAGCGTGTACAACTTCCATATATTCCATAATATAAACGCAACGTGGAAAGTGTTGGTTTCATGAGCTGAAATAAAAAAATCCCAGACATTATCCATATGCACAAAAAGGCTTATTTCTGAGGACTATGTGTGTCTGTAAAAAATCACTGATTGGCTGGGCCTGGCTCCCCAGTGGGTGGGCCTAAGCCCTCCAATAGCAAGTCATGTGAAATCAATAGATTAGGGCCTAATGAATTTATTTCAATTGACTGATTTGCTTTTATGAACTGTAAAGAGTTTTATGAACTCTGTAAAAAAAATATTTAAAAAAATGTTGCGTTTTATATATATTTTTCAGTATAGATGAATAAGGTCATCATTCCTTCCCCTCATTTCCAATTAGACTTAATGGACAGGGCTTGAGTGGGCCGGCGGGGGGCTAAAGCTTGCGTGCTGGGAGACGTATAGCGGTGGGTGAGGGGGGTGGGTGGCGGAGGTAGGGAGAGTAGGTCAGTCACGTTTCATTGGCGGAATATAAAGAGAAGGCAATAGCCAAGGTGATACCGGGGCTATTGATGTAACCAATTTCATTCTCAAAATGGCGTTTGCCGCAGCGGATGGGAAGAGATGGGTTTAATCTCGGAGGGGAGATGAAAACTGTATTAAGGTGGAGAGAGAGGGGGAGTGTGTGTGGGCTTAAGGCTAGGTAGAGAGAGACCGAGGGAAGGTGGGTTCTCCTTGGGGAGAGTAAGAGAACACACGGCGCATTGGCTCTAGGGCTGCTGGGAAGGGAAGGAAGTTAGTGGCCTGGCTTAGTGTCTCTCGAGTGTGACATTGGGATGAGACAAAGTGCCTCTGTGTGTTCTGTCCAGGCTCTGGCCCAGTACGGATGAACTGGGGGAGCGCCTGGAGAAGCGGTAGCCCAAACACACTGACCGACCAACCACAAACTACACCATGTACCCACAAAGAGGATAGAAACAGACTTCTTTTGACAGTGGAGTTTAACCACCTATTCTGACAAAAGAGCAAAGAACCACAAGGTCCAATCCCACCACTCTGCTCAACTTTCAAGACTTCTAAATTATAATTTATTTATTATTATCTACTCCAGAATGTGATTTATTTTTTTATTTTTTAAGATTTAAGCTCTCAAGTGACCTAGCTGATCCAGATTGCGTGTCATACATCAAACATCTACAGCTAAACAAAAGGTTCTGTGGACATCAGAGCAACAGTTTCTACCGGTCTATGTCTGTTCATTGGACCTTAACAGATGGTTCTGTGGACATCAGAGCAACAGTTTCTACCGGTCTATGTCTGTTCATTGGACCTTAACAGATGGTTCTGTGGACATCAGAGCAACAGTTTCTACCGGTCTATGTCTGTTCATTGGACCTTAACAGATGGTTCTGTGGACATCAGAGCAACAGTTTCTACCGGTCTATGTCTGTTCATTGGACCTTAACAGATGGTTCTGTGATCAGTGAGACAAATTCACCATGATGTCATTTATCAAAGCCCACAATATACAACTTCGGGCCAATTCAATCAATCTCCGTAACAGGGTTTCCAGGATGAGTCAAGAACATTCACCTTTTTTTCTGTGAAAGAAATGCATGTTTGGCTTTGTGATTTCCACTGTGAAACAAACTGTCAGCAACGTATGCAATCACACTGTATACACGCAATGCACAACAAGAATGTTCATTTAGCGTCGACTGAGATTGACTGGATAGGGCCCCTAGTATCACAAAAACAAAATGGATCCCTTTAGTCTAAATGCAATATAAGACCTCTTACCTGGTGGGTCCATAAAGTCGAAATGTACCAAGTCGTCGGTACCTAGCTTCTTGAGCTGCAGCACGACCGAATCCAGGTTGGACCTCAAAATATCTGGATACGTTTTGTCCTGTCATAGAGTAAGAAGCGGGGAAACCGGAGGGGAGGGGTTCAAATCAAAACGAATTAGTCAGGGTGCCGATTATCTCGTACGTCAAAGTGAACAGAAAATGGAAGTCTGGGGCTGTTTTGAAGGGCTATTTAACTTGTTTTCAAATCCCTCTGCCAGTCGGTGTGACGTGAAAGAATTACCCTGTTAAAGTGGAGGACTGGGTCTTTCACGTGTTAATTTGTCACAGGGGGGGGGGGGGGGGGTCCGTGTCACTGGCGCAGGTTATTAAAAAAGGCTGTGGGTGATTGGTGGGGAAACCAGTTCTCAGAGTGAAAAGGGCTGAAAAAAGAAAAAGGCGACTTTTAGTTCTGGGTGGAAATACTGGATAACTGGGAATGGAGATATTTCTATGTACATAGGCTTTTTCTCTGTATAGCCTAGAGGTACAAGTGCACTACGCTTATATGAATCACGGATGTGAGTCAGCGATAAATTAAAACTCTGGAAATAATGTATGATGTAGGTATGGCTAAACCACCGGATATTAGCATTCCTATGCCCTAAGCTTTGAAGAATCAATCGGTTGTAGACATCAATTCATCTGGGAACAATGTGATTCTTCTGGCCGTGCCACGACGAACCTGCATCTCAGTCTTGTAGGCCTTTTCTGTGTTGGGCCGATGCTTTGCTGATGGCCCTCACCAGGAGGGACTCCACTCCGATATGAGGATTATACACCTGGCAGAAACAGCAAGGCAGACAGGTGCGGCATAGACTGGATTCAAATCACTCTTTCATAAACAAACACAGGTAGAGAGGGTAGCAGAAATCTGGGAACTTTTAAAAAGTTCCCTGGTTTAACAGAAATCCTGGTTGGATAATTCCGGATTTTCTGCTTATTCCCTCCTGATTCGAGGAATTCTCCAACAGGGATTTTGGGGAAAATCAGGGAATCTTTTTGCAACCCAAAACACAGGTACACTAACATCTAGAAACGGGATGCGGCATAGGGAGCATCAAGGTTACGAGGTGGAGAAATAGACCAGCGTTTGTGTGCAGGATACAGGGGGATTTGAGTTTCACACACAAACACACATTCCCAAATCACACACGCACAAACACGTACACAAACACACAATCTGCCGGGTGCATATATCAACTCTGATTGAGCCACATGTATGACTTGGCTCCGTGCTGGAGAAATGTCAGCGGAATTAATAACTGGCTTCTCTATCTCTGCCGCTGTCAGGTGCAGCGCTGCTCTGTTTATCTGGGGATTTTCAGGCAACAGAGGCAGACGATCGGAGGAGATTAGGCTGGGGAGGGTGGATGGAGAAGGGGGGGGGGCAAATCCGAGATCAATAACAAACACCACGCCGTCGATGGTCAGGGAAGTCTCTGTGATGTTTGTCGACACCACGTCCTGCGGAAATGAGCACAGCTGGGTGTAGTCAGTCGTTAGGGGAGGGGTTGTGGAAGAGAGTGTAACTTGGGTTGAGGCCCTGCAATGTAATGGCACTATTCACTCATACAGTATCTTATGAGATGGAGAGAGCAAAAAAATTTTTTTATAAAAGGAAGAAGGATCATTTGTGGCCCTATACATCCTTTAGTGGATAGGTGACTTGAAGCACTGCTCAACACTCACTAGACACTACACTTCCGTAACGAGCAAGCTGCAACATCAAAATTAATTAAGTCCTGCAGATACAGCTGTGGTCTATCGCAGGCTCACTGTTTAATAGATCCAACAGGAGAGTACCGTAACAGTTGCTGCAATCAAGTCGAATGAGGCGTCTGCAAACTGTGGCAGGCTGCCTCGCCGCGGAGTGTCCCTTCCGCATGCATTAGCGCTGCCCGTTTTTGAGGGGGTGCCGCTGTCGACTCGCAGCATGCTATCCGTCTCCACGAGATGTCATCCTCTCTCTTCTAAAAAGCCCTTCCCACAGGTCTTCGAAATTAGAACAAATCATTTATGTAATAGTTCCTTTTCCAGCAGGTGGTCTGCATTTAAAGTGCAGTCCTTTCAGAATCACTGTGTGCGTTCATCCTCCGTGATGATAGTTTGACAAGACTGGAGGAATTTGTTTTAGGTGAAAAAAATGAAAGGAAATTCAATTCTGCTTCGCTTGTGAGTAACCGTGCCTGTCGACTTCGACAAACAAAGCAAAACACGCGGATGATTCATGCGCCCCAAGGTGCAGGCATCGTGTGTCAGCGCGAGAGCGCCCACCAAATTAAAATCCCTGACAGAGTGCTCCAAACCCACCTCGAAATAGGAGTTAAGTTGCATTAAAATTAATAAGCTTGGAGGATTGCTGCAATTATGTTTTGAGTCACAATAAAATGAGTCACGACAAATGAGGCTCTAAACTAGAGCGGATGATGCGAGCAGAGGGTTTGTTTTCAACTGCCTCAAAGACAAGGAGGAGACTTGTTTCCTACATCTTTTTCTATGAATCACCATTTCCGAGTATAATTTTGGAAACATTACGACTGGGTTTGCCAGTAGTTCTGAAAGTAGCACTCACAAGCCAAAAGTGGTCCCTGTACCGCGTCACATAATGTGCAGATGTGTGTGTCTGTCTCTCTCTCTCTCTCTCTCTCTCTATTGGATAACACTGGGCAGGCCTCTTGCTGTCACTCAAATGCAAGGGGCTGAAGCTCATTGGCTAGAACTCTAATTGCTAAGGGGCTGGCCCACGTCGGGGGAAATGTCAGGAAAATGGCCCGGCACAGCTTAAAGAAAACAGTCGCTTACAAACTAGGGATTTCGTGGCTAATTTAGGCACTTCTGCTCATAGATTATACATGTATGAACTACACATTGACACATTGTGGGAGGTTTAAAAAAAGACTTTCTTAGTTGCCAAAGTACCAGAGCATGTCTTTAAGAGGCAGCACATAGTAATACAGAGCTGAGAAGAAGAAAAAAAACCACTCCTCAGCTGTCAGAAAGGTGCGTCGGTCGATCAAAGCATCATGGCCGGCTGCAACATTCATTCTTTCTCAAATGTAATAGGGCCTAGACAAATACTGCATAAGGGATGAGAGAGGGGGAAAACACTGAAATTAAAAGCTGTTTGGGTTGTGGGAGAGACGTGAGCCGCGAAGCTGCTGTGGAGTCGCGCGTCTCCCAGTCCCATATCTTTTTCTATTACAATTATCCCCTGTAGCAAGGCTGTCTATGAGAAATGACAGCTGAATCAGAGCACCCGAAATAATAAAATGAGTCATATCACCCTATGGGTCTCTGTCAGCGTTTACACAAACGGGGGAGAGGGAGGAAGACAGATCTGCAGCTGCTCTCAAGCGAGCCTTGACCGCCGCGGGGGGGGGTTCTCGTTATGTAACGGCGGAGCCTGATTGGCCCCAGAAAGCATCGGAGTATGTTGTGCACCATGACACTGTCGGACAGTCTGAATCCTACTGTAGTGGGAACTTCCACTCCAATGTCTCAGCATAATGTAAAGGGGTGTTAATAAAACTGCCTCGTCACTGTCCCTTACATATATAGAAAAGCAAGACCAATACAACTGCAAGCACAGGAAAAATGCAAATGAAGGTAGGTATTTGTATTATATCTGCAAAAGCGTTGAACAGACACTTCCTTGCAAAGGAAGGATAGGCGTGAAAAAATGTCTCCAAAGAACAAAAAAAAAAAGAGTATCCCTTTTCTCTAAACAAAGTGATCACAAAAGTGATAGTATTTTTCCTTGGGAAAAATATGCAAAATTCACACACACAAAATTCACATCTCTTGATCAAAACACTTCTCTGTGAGTCGTCATCCATCGATACATGTCCAGAACAGATTCATAGCTCGGTTTCTATTGGCTGTCTAAAGCTGTGAGCCTCAAAGGCTTTTTAAAATCCTACCTTTTTAAGTGTGGATTTCTCTCCAGCCAGAAAATACCTGACTGTTTTTTAGTTATTAATGCCTTGGGAGTTTTATTTCTGCTCAGCCCTTGGCCTTGTGTAATTCTGCCGTCAGATGTAGAACCATTCTGTTTTGTATTCACGCTGAGGAGCGAGGCAGCAGTCAAAGACGGCCCATTTCAAACCTGTCAACAGGCAGCCTGCTCAAGCCAATGGTCGCTTTGATTATAGGGCCGGGACGACACCAGTATCGCAGTATATATTTTTTTTCCATAGCAAAAATGAAAACACGAAGCAGACCAAACTCTTTGTTCCTTTGAAAACCTACTGTATATAAAATATTGTGTGCTATAGCTTGTATCGCGGTACTGGTAACGTCCCGGACCTAATTGATTTGTTTACACCTCCCCCACAGGAGGGATGTACATCTTGATCTGAGTGAACACTAGAGGTGTCATCCAATAATATGTTTGAGTGGATCTCTTTGAACTAAGAGAATCAATCTACTATTACAAATGTACAAATGTAAACGCTGAAGACCAAAGCCAATTGCTTGGCAAAGTGTTCAAGACATTAAGAATGCTCAGCCACACTCAGTGTCCCGTAGGTGTTTCTGGAACAAAGACGGCTAGCCTAGCAGATACAGGCAGCTTGGGCCATCGCTCAGAAAATGTCTGCCAACATTTTCCCCAAGAGGAACGGTTGGCAAGGAGCAGCTCCCTGTTCAATGGGACAACCCAGCTCCCTGTTCAAAGGGAGCTGGGAAAGGTTCAATGGGGTGAGTCTTAGTGATGGGGGCAATATTATTTTGGGACCCAATAATATATCAATACTTTGACTCCAAGTAAAACATTTGTTTTTGCTAGGTAGCGTTAGCATGCGCCAGTCGGATATACCCGATGCTAAAATGCAGGTATTTGTCATCCTATAGCTTGTTTTCCATCTTTTTAAATAGCAGAGCCAACGTGTTTTCAGCACCTTTTTTTTTATTTCCATGACTGATCAAAGCAAATGTTCTCATTCTCTCTCGCCTCTCTGCAGCAGACATGGTGATCAATATGTTTGGAACATTATCACAATAAAATCACAGTATCGAATCCTAATACATATAGAATCGTGAGAATCACAATACATATCATGAGGTCACTGGCGATTCCCAGGCAATAACCTGTATGTCAGGATTCAGCCAGTGTCCTAGCAGCTGCCAGAGTAGCTAGCCTGCCTCCTCACACGTCATAACCATATAGGAGGGCCTCTCATTGACTGCATTGATTCAGAATGTGTCTGGAGGCTGGGACCCAGTTGAGCGCAGGCCCGGCTCCTTCCTGTCTGTCTGCCGGCTGTATAGAGCTTTCCAGACTTTTCATCAGAGATATCATTAGAGCATCATCTCTGCACATTATTTCTGGGTTATTAACCTGCAGGGGGTGAGCACTGTGGCTAACACAGGCCATATTTCACGCCAACCCTCTGGGAGGAGCTGCCTGTTGACAAATAAAGCATTCCTCTGATTGGTAGAAATGGAGGGCACCTCGACCAATTTGGGCCCGGCCACATCAGCGGCTCACTGCTATGTTCAAGACCCTTGGCCAATCGAGCTTAGCGAGGGACCAGAATTGATGGTATTCATGAACCTGGCCATTGAGTAAAGGCAAGCCATATGGGGTTCAAGGATCGTTGTGACCAACAGGGTCATTCTAGCCTCAACTCCCTGTTTGTAATGTAGGGTTGAGACACCGACACCTCAAGCTCACCTCCTGAGACAACTGGGTTAAATGCAAAAGACACATTTCAGTTGAATGCATTCAGTTGTACAACTGACTAGGTATCCCCCTTTCCCTTCTCTCTTTTCAGGCCAGGCAGACGGACAAGAAAAACAGGCTACATGAGAGGTAGCATGCCATTCAGACACAGTCTGCAATCACCAGATAGGAGAGAGCTAGCACGTTGGGGAGAGGTCCAGTGTTAGGACTTCAGAGAATTGTTGGATGCAAATTTATAGCCGCTTACCGGTCCTCTCAACCACGCAAAACACCCTGTCACAATCTATCAAGATGTGGAGGTGACATCTGCTGGGACCAGGCGGTGTCCAAACAGCTCCCTGTGATACCCGTGCCCCTCTTTCATGTCAACATCCCTTTGAACAGCGAGAGCAAACATGGGGATCATGTTTGAACTTTGGAAAAGATCCCCGGCCCGGCTTAGGCTAATCAAACTGTTGAGAATGTTGAGCCTCCTTTAAACACTCACTCACACACCACACACAGCGTTGGAGGAGAGAGATGAAATGCTGCCAGACTGGGAGAGAGAGGGAGGGAGGGAGGCCGGAGTGAGCAGTTCACCCGCCTCGTCACGTACCACAGGAAAAGAGGGGCCTGTCAAAACGCTGTGGATCAAACCACAGTGGTAAAAAGAAGGTTGAGGCAGCAGCCTGGCTTGACTAGGCATTAAACATTGTGAAAAAAAAATATATATATATTAAAAAAAATAACTCTCGGGCTGTGACTTCATTATTCCAAATAAGTCATCAATAATCTTTCTGGGCTCCATAGAGGCAGCACACGATGAGTCATTCATCAAATCCCTGTCAGATGTTGAGGCAAATGTTTGCAAATTTACTGGCGGTGTGACGGGGTTTTGATATTCCGTCAGATTCCTTGCCAACGCCGTGGCCATCCAGGTGGTTCCACTGCTGTGATTATAGTGCGCCTGTTTGAACGCCGAGCTATAAACAAAACGCTGGACGCGTTTGCGGTCCGCATTAATAACAGAAACAGTACATTGCTGTGTGGGACCAGTTCAGGACAAGGGAACAAGAGGAGAGGAATGTTCACACATTCTATAGACAGGTTGGTTGTTTAGCAATAAAACCGACGCTTGTGCAACTACGGAGCAGAACCGACCAGGTTGGCTTAAATCAGTGTTTCCCAACTCCGGTCCTCAAGTACCCCCAACAGTAAATATTTTTATTGTGGCACCAGGTAAGCACACCTGATTCTACTTGTCAACTAATCATCAGGCCCTTGACAAGTTGAATCATGTTTTTTTTTCTCTGTGTCTACAACAAAAATGTGTTCTGTTGGGGATACTAGCTGACCGGAGTTGGGAAACGCTGGCTTACATTGTTGACATGTCAACTATATTTAGTCTCTAAATGTTTATTGAAAACAAATACAGTTGAAGTCAGAAGTTTACATACACTTAGGTTGCAGTCATTAAAACTCGTTTTTCAACCACTCCACAAATTTCTTGTTAACAAGCTATAGTTTTGGCAAGTCGGTTAGGACAAATCTGACTTTGTTACACCAGCTTTGTCACGAGTTATTGTGGGAAGGTTGTGGAAGGCTACACGAAACGTTTGACCCAAGTTAAACAATTTAAAGGCAATGCTACCAAATACTAATTGAGTGTAAGTAAACTTCTGACCCACTGGGTATGTGATGAAAGAAATACTTCTCTCTCCTATTATTCTGACATTTCACATTCTTACAATAAAGTGGTGATCCTAACTGACCTAAGACAGGGAATTTTACTCGGATTAAATGTCAGGAATTGTGAAAAACTGAGTTTAAATGTATTTGGCTAAGGTGTATGTACACTTCCAACTTCAACTGTAAATTGGTAGATATTTTTGCCATATTAGCATAGACGTGATGGTCAAAACATCTCAAAACAGACATGGTATGAAGAAGATTTTGAAAAACTAGCTAAAACGAGTCACCTATGATTCCCCACATGGCAGCTTCTTGTCATTATTGCTAGCTAGCTATCTGGCCATCCAGAATCACAACAAGTAAAGGATACACATCGTTTTCATGACGTTGTCCGCTAACCCATCTATTGTAGCTGAGCAATGAATTTTTCCCCCCTGCTCTGGTAGAGCATGCTGCCTTACCCTGGCACTGAGAAGACCAGATGACTAAGCGCGAGAGAGGCTGTGCCAACCAATAGAGGGGAAGAGGTGAAAAGACAGTGGTGCCGGTGCCTTATGCGCGAAGGGCATGAGTAATATCCACACCAGTTATAATTTAGAGCAGGGAATCGTATGCTGACAAAAGCAGCATATGGTGTGTGAGTCAGTCCTGCACCAAAGCTGGGAAAACAACAACTTTTTCTAACCCCCCCAACCCTCTCCATATCCATCCACCCCTCCCAAACCTCTCCATATCCACCCCCCAACCCTCTCCATATCCACCCCTCAACTGTCTCCATATCCACCCCCCAACCCTCTCCATACCCACCCCCCAACCCTCTCCATACCCACCCCCCAACCCTCTCCATACCCACCCCCCAACCCTCTCCATACCCACCCCCCAACCCTCTCCATATCCAACCCTCTCCATACCCTGTCAAGTCTCTCTGCATCTCTCCATTTCTCGCTTTCTTTAGCCCTCTTGCTTTCTAACTCTCACTCTCTCCTTCTCTGAAAGGGAGCTATTGAGTTGCTGGGATGCTCTGTGCTTCTGAGGAGTGATTGGGCGGCATTTACCTTCCTCCCAATAGCTCCGTTGGGCTTGTGTGGGTGGGGGCGGCTCAAAGAACCTCTGCTGATGCTGGGGCAGCAGCGTTGAGTACAGCGGGATGATTTTGATGTCCCCCACATCGGGTCCCAGGTCGTCGATTTCCTGAAAGATGAAGCGGAACCATTCAAAAGGGGCAGGCAGGTGATGGAAGGCTGCCGAGCAGCAGCGTTTGGGCGCACAGTCAGTCACCTGGGGCTTGGTCTGAATAACACCAGGAGAGAATCGGGAGAAGAACGTCTGAAGAGTAGAGTGGAGGGGTAGAAAGGAGAAAGGGCCAGGGAGATGGTGGTTCCCGCCACAGTACATTTGTTCTGCCTATCACTCCATCTGACTGAGGAAATTAAACCTGGACTGCCGCGTGCTTGGGTGAGCTCCCCATGGCTCCGTTGTCAAATGCAGCAATCAGGAAAACACACACACACACACACAGTTCATTATTCCATACTGCAATATTGTAGGAGAAATGTGAAATGAGGATGCTGCACTGATGCATAAACCAGAGGCAAATCATGGCAGATCAGTTTAGTGGAGCTGAACATTATAGAGCCAGTGGGCTCTCAGACAGAGGAGAGGAGGACCTGAGCAGCCAGGGAAATATGAAAACATGACAGTAGACAAGGCTAGGTCTCCGACTGAACTAGCCAGCCTGAACATAACGGACTACCATAATGTGACATTTGCAAATGCTACATATCAACTCGGTAAACGGCCCATGTATATTTAAGACAATTACATTGCTATCAACCATGTCCATGGGACCCCTAAGTGACTAGTCTACATTCTAGCCTGATAATAGTCTCGAATTCCTGGAATCTCTACACTAAATGACCACGCTTGACTTTTTTTCATCTCCAGACATTGGACAATGTTAGCTATGACAAGACCAGAAAAGGTACTGAAGCGATAACCGCTGCCTGATTAAGTCCATGTTTATGTCCTACTTAAACAAGTAGCCTAAGCCAACTTGTAAAAGGCCACAGCCTATGTTGTTGCACCACCTTCAGGCCCAAGTGAGCAATGCAGCTCCTTCGATAGATTGGCTGAGTGTCACGTGACACATACATGTACACTCAAACTCATTCCATGGAGGGCTGAGTGTCTGTGAGTTTTTGGTTTTTCCTTTCAATTTAAGACCTAGACCAAGAGGAGAGCACTTTACAAATGAGTGACCTTAATTCAATCAATCAAGGAAGGAGCAAAAACCCAGACAGTGACTTACAGCTTAAAATCATGTTTTATTGGAGTGCGAAGGGGGCTGGGACAGAAAGGGGTATTGGCTTGGCCTATTCTGAAATGAAGGGAACCATTTTTGATACGGTCATGTCAAGGGCACAATGTGACACCGACTGCAACCTACAGCTCCCCAGCAGAACGACTGCCCTCCTTTGTCCCAGAGCGTTTCCTCTTGACGTGGTATTTACTTTACTCAGGGTAAGAATTGGCAAGGCTTTGCCTTAGTTGAATACAGCACAAAAACAATGGCAACCTCTGTGTGTGTTTGCAGACAGTAATGTATTCCCAGACCAATATTTTTCCTGCTGTGTTCACTCAGTGCACATGTCAAATCCATTCCACCGATGGCTATGTACCTCATAATCAACACATTGACAAGTTAGAGTGGAAAATAGAAAATATGAATGGATTGATAAAATTAGCCTGGTTATTAATAGACCATCAACCCTCTGGATACAGCAGCTGTCATGAAAAATGGACGTCGTTGCCAAGGTGAGCTGGTGCGCCTGCGTCTGAAGGGAAATGGAGCACGTGCACAGCGGGGCAGGCGGCCAATGGGGGGAACCTGTCCACCAGCCGGTCCCCGCGACCCCAGGAGTGATGCGGTTGGGTGCCAGGCACCTAACCAGATGCAATGAGGCACTCGCCTCGGTCCACTTAATTAGCTGAGGCCTGGGCGTTTTGAAGTGAACCGCTGAAGGGCAGCTTAAATGGTAAGGCTTATCAGGGCGAGGCAGCGGTGATAAGCCTTGCCTCTCTTTTATGGGGAGTTTGTGTCTGTTTGTTTTTAATGGTTTGTGGCAGGAAAATATCCCCCAAATACTTGAGGGAGGGAGGGAAAGAATCCCACCCCCTTCGCTTTTCATTTGTCATGAATTAAAAACGGCTTAATCTCAAAGCCATATAAAAATGGGCCGTGCTTCGCAGCAGATCTGCGTCCCCGATCATTAGTCGACAATCAAAGTTGCGGGGACACTAGAGAGGTTAAGATACGCTCCTTTGAACGCTCATCTCCTCCAGACCAACCTCACATTAACTTCTTTAAACCAATTAGGAGTGTTAATGAAGTCGCCCTGGGAGTGTTCTCTGACTGTACTGTTTTGCCTCGGCAGCTTGACATTCAGAATTATCGAACTGGGAGGTGAGAAGGGAGGGGCATGCTCATCAAATGACGTCCACCTCCAAACAATGTTTAACACAAGAGGTGAACGTTGTTCCCTGGCCGTCAGTGCCTGGAAGGAGACCACTTCAAATACAATGCTCCTCTGGGACTTCATCCCTTCCCGAACCAGCCGGGCATCAGCGAATGAAAACAGATGTAAGTGCGCGGTAGCGCCGTCCCACCCGGCCGCTGAATGATGAATGACCACCGTTAATGAATAGGCTAATTGGGTGGGTGTTTGACGGATCTGATTTTGAAGATGGCTATGCTGCATGGCGACTCGGCTCTAACGCGAGGGAGAAGCGCGTTGACCCTATGAAATAAAAAAATCTGGACCAAAATCCATGCATTCCAAATGAAAAGCTCCAGGCACATTAACAGTCAAGCTCGGTCTTAAACTCAGTCTGGGGTTGCGTTCATAGTTCCCATGGCACAACCGTAAACTACACAAACTGTTAAATAGGGAGAGAATGGTGAGAATAGTAGTGTGGCGCTGCAGCAGTGCTGAGTCAGGAGACCGGCTGCCTCTCCCACTCATGATCTGAGGCCGACAGACGTTTCTGGGGGAAGGCAGGCAGAAGTGTGCCGCCCAGCTGTGATTAACCTAAGGTTGATGTCCGTGCCCCCGCGTATTCTAATTAGCATAATACTAAAATCCCCATCTATATCATTCAGATTAAGCGAGCGAGATCTTTTGCATTGTATACGTCTCAATACACCGCATCTGTCGATGTCGCACTTCCGCGTCTGCAGTGAAAGGTGCCAGCTAGAGCGGTGCTTGTCAGATCACGAGACATCCCGAAAACCGGCCTTCTCACCTGTCGTGTCTGAACGGTTTGGCCTACAAACTATTGTTTGTGGAAAGATGAGACGAACACGAAGGTGTTCTCCGTTGTGCTCTACGACCTCCACAAGTAAAGTTGATCTGCCAAATTCTGTCTGTAGTGTCCAAACCGTTTGGGCTACACACTAATACCCCTCTGTGCAAAAGTGAGACTC
Source organism: Oncorhynchus kisutch (assembly GCF_002021735.2). Lineage (NCBI taxonomy): Eukaryota > Metazoa > Chordata > Actinopteri > Salmoniformes > Salmonidae > Oncorhynchus > Oncorhynchus kisutch. The sequence continues at coordinate 31,422,257 of NC_034182.2, forward strand.
TCATGAACATGTACAGTACCCGTAAAAAGTTTGGACACACCTACTCATTCCTAATTTATTTGTACTATTTTCTACATTGTAGAATAATAGTGAAGACATAAAAACTATGAAATAACATATGGAATCATGAAGTAACCAACCATGTGTTAAACAAATCAAAATAGATTTTATATTTGAGATTCTTTCAATTAACAAGGTACACCTTGTTAATTGAAGTGAATTCCAGGTGACTTCCTCATGAAGCTGGTTGAGAGAATGCCAAGAGTGTGCAAAGCTGTCATCAAGGCAAAGGGTGGCTACTTTGAAGAATCTCAAATATATAAAATATATTTGGATTTGTTTAACACTTTTTTTAGTTACTACATGATTCCTTATGTGTTATTTCATAGTTTTGATGTCTTCATTATTATTTTACAATGTAGAAAACTCTTGAATGAGTAGGTGTGTCCAAACTTTTGACTGGTACTGTACATGTCGGATGTTTTGCTCAAGGACGCTCACAGGTCTCACAAGAATCATCTGAAGGTCTCTCGTACCAGTTAAAAATATTTATGGAAGTATATATGGAGACTGTTTAATGCCAAAAATATGGGGTTAAATACATGTTTTAAAATAATACAAAAATCCTGATCTTTCTTATATCTCCCAGATATAGGATGGACACTTCAGAACAAACTTCATTTTTTGATATATTTTGGGGACTATCTGTTCCATGTAGTGAATCTGTTATTTAATGCGTTTGTATGGGTTAATTGCAGGCCCAAAATAGTTTATCAAATATTTATTTTAGATTTTTTTGTCAAGGTCATTCCAAGGATAATTTAGCTTTCTTAAAACAATTCCAGATAGCTTAGTAGAACCCCTCCCCTCGGTTAGACAGGGTTTAGACTCTGATGGGTTAAATTAATCATTTTGAGCATGAACCTCGCCCTCCATTACACATCAGTGGACAATATTTGCAGGATCGAAACAAATAATAAATTACTTAATTTCAGGGATTCATGAGGGCAGAATCTGGGTCACTGTCTTTTTTCCCCTCCAACCTGGTAGGTTCCAAAAAGGCAAGCCCACATGCATGAAATATCTATTAATCTAAGCATTGATCGTCTTGGTCGTGTGTGTGTGTGTGTCTCTTTGGAAATCTGGAATAGTGACAATGAGTACAATGTGTGAGTACAACACAATGGGACAAGATGGGTGAGTGTGTGTGTGAGAGACTGTGTGTGTGTGTGCACGTCATTAGCACTACACACGTTTATATGCATTTGTATAGTACTGCTACCCAACGGTATTCCGTATATCAGCGTTCCGTACACTTGACCTAATTTTAGCACCAAAAAAATGTACTACTTCCAGGTCAACTGTAATATTAATACCATTGTAAAGCACAAGCGAAGGCTACTGAGCAATAGTGAAAGGGGCAGATATGTCGTGTGGGGAAACAGCTTTTATCACCTCTAAAATGTCAATAAAACACTATAAAGAGTTTATATTATGTCTCATTACATACCTATTTGAAGGTGGGTGTCAAATATGAATATGGGAGTTAGGGAGGTGCTAAAGTTAACTGTGGCTGTCACGGCTTTTGAGAGTCATGACGACTCGCAGTGACGACGCGAAAAATTAACTATTGGTTAACTCACAAGTAATTCACTTTACACTCACCATTGATAATGTCTTAATAAATAAATATTGTTCAATATATGAGTTCCACAAAGTAGGGAACTTTTTATTTTCAGAGTCGAAGGATGTGATTCTGTTCAAAGTGAGAGATGAAGGACAATGTTAATGAGATTGATTAGGGTTAATATTATAACTTCCAACAGCACAAGATGAATACTTAACATTACTATATAAAGCAACAATGTTAATATATTTTTTTTAATCGAACAGTTGTAACAACAACTCACCTCTTGTCCTCTCACTCTATCATATAGTGTGTGTACATGAACAACTGCTCTTTCCATGAAATATACAATAATGTCATGTTGAATTACACAGAAATCATATCCACATTGGTGAGTGCATTTCCTGGGAACTATCTTAAAATGTTACATACTTTTTTTAAATGTAATATAATAATTGAATTATGACAGGAAAATGTCTGGGAAGGGAAAGACCCAACGAGAGCCCAAGAAACGGCGCCTCCACACCTGTGAACAGCGGCAGGCTGCTAACGAGGAGGTGAATGCAGGGAGGAGCCTGAGGGAGGTGGCTCGTGCATCCTGTCAGTAGTTGTTTACAGGGAAACCAAAATGGTCCAAAAACATTCCACATAGTTCCTAACTATTGCAGTTTGGTTACAAGCTGTCTTTTAGGGAGTCCTGTTCATTTTCTTAACCTGGGCACAATCAAGAGCAGTAAGAGAGGCACGCAGGAATGTTGCGTCTCAGTTTGCGTTAGAGCATGTTTTTTGCAAACAAGTTGAATAGATATCCTACATTTCTTACGTGTGCTATACATTATTGGCATATGTTATTGTAACACAGCGATGTATTATTCACAGAGCTCTCGTGAATCGGGTTGGCACGGCAAAACAAAAGCTCTGTCAGCAGGTGACGGGTTTGCTTGTTTAAATGCAGATCAGAGGATGGCGCAGTGGTTTTCTTTTTAAGATTCTGCACATCAAAGTCTTATGCAATTCATTATTGATTGATTCAGTGTTTGTTATTGATGACCACATTGCTATTAGCACCCAACTCATGAAAAATGTGTTTAATATTAGCCATAATAATACTAATACTAATGCTCGTTTAAATGAAAATCATGAATAATTAAGGTTTCTTACAAGTGTATTTGGTTAAGTATGTTTTTTATCTGCGAGAGAAGCACTACCCCTGATGGGAAGACGCTGTACGGCCACAATGAGTTGCATAATGCTTGCCGTATGGTACGTCGTGACACGCCACGGTGTAACGTACAGTGTCGGAGGGGTGCGTTTTTTCATATTTTCTCGAATACTATTGGTCTAGTAAATCAAATTTTATTTGTCACATGCGCCGAATACAACAGGTGAAATGCTTACTTACTTAAATGCTTACAGTGAAATGCTTACTTACAAGCCCTTAACCAACAATGCAGTTTTAAGAAATTGCCTAATAAAAGTAATAGATAAGAGAATAACAAATAATTAAACAGCAGCAGTAAATAACAAAAGCGGGCTATATACAGGGGGTACTAGTACAGAGTCAATGTGGAGGCTATATACAGGGGGTACTGGTACAGAGTCAATGTGGAGGCTATATACAGGGGGTACTAGTACAGAGTCAATGTGGAGGCTATATACAGGGGGTACTGGTACAGAGTCAATGTGGAGGCTATATACAGGGGGTACTGGTACAGAGTCAATGTGGAGGCTATATACAGGGGGTACTAGTACAGAGTCAATGTGGAGGCTATATACAGGGGGTACTAGTACAGAGTCAATGTGGAGGCTATATACAGGGGGTACTAGTACAGAGTCAATGTGGAGGCTATATACAGGGGGTACTGGTACAGAGTCAATGTGGAGGCTATATACAGGGGGTACTGGTACAGAGTCAATGTGGAGGCTATATACAGGGGGTACTAGTACAGAGTCAATGTGGAGGCTATATACAGGGGGTACTAGTACAGAGTCAATGTGGAGGCTATATACAGGGGGTACTGGTACAGAGTCAATGTGGAGGCTATATACAGGGGGTACTAGTACAGAGTCAATGTGGAGGCTATATACAGGGGGTACTAGTACAGAGTCAATGTGGAGGCTATATACAGGGGGTACTGGTACAGAGTCAATGTGGAGGCTATATACAGGGGGTACTAGTACAGAGTCAATGTGGAGGCTATATACAGGGGGTACTAGTACAGAGTCAATGTGGAGGCTATATACAGGGGGGTACTAGTACAGAGTCAATGTGGAGGCTATATACAGGGGGTACTGGTACAGAGTCAATGTGGAGGCTATATACAGGGGGGTACTAGTACAGAGTCAATGTGGAGGCTATATACAGGGGGTACTGGTACAGAGTCAATGTGGAGGCTATATACAGGGGGTACTAGTACAGAGTCAATGTGGAGGCTATATACAGGGGGTACTAGTACAGAGTCAATGTGGAGGCTATATACAGGGGGTACTAGTACAGAGTCAATGTGGAGGCTATATACAGGGGGTACCGGTACAGAGTCAATGTGGAGGCTATATACAGGGGGTACTAGTACAGAGTCAATGTGGAGGCTATATACAGGGGGTACCGGTACAGAGTCAATGTGGAGGCTATATACAGGGGGGCACCGGTACAGAGTCAATGTGGAGGCTATATACAGGGGGTACTGGTACAGAGTCAATGTGGAGGCTATATACAGGGGGTACCGGTACAGAGTCAATGTGGAGGCTATATACAGGGGGTACCGGTACTGAGTCAATGTGGAGGCTATATACAGGGGGTACCGGTACAGAGTCAATGTGGAGGCTATATACAGGGGGGTGCCGGTACAGAGTCAATGTGGAGGCTATATACAGGGGGTACCGGTACTGAGTCAATGTGGAGGCTATATACAGGGGGTACCGGTACAGAGTCAATGTGGAGGCTATATACAGGGGGTACTGGTACAGAGTCAATGTGGAGGCTATATACAGGGGGGTACCGGTACAGAGTCAATGTGGAGGCTATATACAGGGGGTACTGGTACAGAGTCAATGTGGAGGCTATATACAGGGGGTACTGGTACAGAGTCAATGTGGAGGCTATATACAGGGGGTACCGGTACAGAGTCAATGTGGAGGCTATATACAGGGGGTACCGGTACAGAGTCAATGTGGAGGCTATATACAGGGGGTACCGGTACAGAGTCAATGTGGAGGCTATATACAGGGGGTACTGGTACAGAGTCAATGTGGAGGCTATATACAGGGGGTACTGGTACAGAGTCAATGTGGAGGCTATATACAGGGGGGTACCGGTACAGAGTCAATGTGGAGGCTATATACAGGGGGTACTAGTACAGAGTCAATGTGGAGGCTATATACAGGGGGTACCGGTACAGAGTCAATGTGGAGGCTATATACAGGGGGGCACCGGTACAGAGTCAATGTGGAGGCTATATACAGGGGGTACTGGTACAGAGTCAATGTGGAGGCTATATACAGGGGGTACCGGTACAGAGTCAATGTGGAGGCTATATACAGGGGGTACCGGTACTGAGTCAATGTGGAGGCTATATACAGGGGGTACCGGTACAGAGTCAATGTGGAGGCTATATACAGGGGGGTGCCGGTACAGAGTCAATGTGGAGGCTATATACAGGGGGTACCGGTACTGAGTCAATGTGGAGGCTATATACAGGGGGTACCGGTACAGAGTCAATGTGGAGGCTATATACAGGGGGTACTGGTACAGAGTCAATGTGGAGGCTATATACAGGGGGTACCGGTACAGAGTCAATGTGGAGGCTATATACAGGGGGTACTGGTACAGAGTCAATGTGGAGGCTATATACAGGGGGTACTGGTACAGAGTCAATGTGGAGGCTATATACAGGGGGTACCGGTACAGAGTCAATGTGGAGGCTATATACAGGGGGTACCGGTACAGAGTCAATGTGGAGGCTATATACAGGGGGGTACCGGTACAGAGTCAATGTGGAGGCTATATACAGGGGGTACTGGTACAGAGTCAATGTGGAGGCTATATACAGGGGGTACTGGTACAGAGTCAATGTGGAGGCTATATACAGGGGGTACCGGTACAGAGTCAATGTGGAGGCTATATACAGGGGGTACCGGTACAGAGTCAATGTGGAGGCTATATACAGGGGGTACCGGTACAGAGTCAATGTGGAGGCTATATACAGGGGGTACTGGTACAGAGTCAATGTGGAGGCTATATACGGGGGGCACCGGTACAGAGTCAATGTGGAGGCTATATACAGGGGGTACTGGTACAGAGTCAATGTGGAGGCTATATACAGGGGGCACCGGTACAGAGTCAATGTGGAGGCTATATACGGGGGCACCGGTACAGAGTCAATGTGGAGGCTATATACAGGGGGTACCGGTACAGAGTCAATGTGGAGGCTATATACAGGGGGCACCGGTACAGAGTCAATGTGGAGGCTATATACAGGGGGTACCAGTACAGAGTCACTGTGGAGGCTATATACAGGGGGTACCAGTACAGAGTCAATGTGGAGGCTATATACAGGGGGTACCAGTACAGAGTCACTGTGGAGGCTATATACAGGGGGTACCAGTACAGAGTCAATGTGGAGGCTATATACAGGGGGTATCGGTACTGAGTCAATGTGGAGGCTATATACAGGGGGGTACCGGTACTGAGTCAATGTGGAGGCTATATACAGGGGGTACCGGTACAGAGTCAATGTGGAGGCTATATACAGGGGGTACTGGTACAGAGTCAATGTGGAGGCTATATACAGGGGGTACTGGTACAGAGTCAATGTGGAGGCTATATACAGGGGGTACCGGTACAGAGTCAATGTGGAGGCTATATACAGGGGGTACCGGTACAGAGTCAATGTGGAGGCTATATACAGGGGGTACCGGTACAGAGTCAATGTGGAGGCTATATACAGGGGGTACTGGTACAGAGTCAATGTGGAGGCTATATACAGGGGGTACTGGTACAGAGTCAATGTGGAGGCTATATACAGGGGGGTACCGGTACAGAGTCAATGTGGAGGCTATATACAGGGGGTACCGGTACAGAGTCAATGTGGAGGCTATATACAGGGGGTACCGGTACAGAGTCAATGTGGAGGCTATATACAGGGGGTACTGGTACAGAGTCAATGTGGAGGCTATATACGGGGGGCACCGGTACAGAGTCAATGTGGAGGCTATATACAGGGGGTACTGGTACAGAGTCAATGTGGAGGCTATATACAGGGGGCACCGGTACAGAGTCAATGTGGAGGCTATATACGGGGGGCACCGGTACAGAGTCAATGTGGAGGCTATATACAGGGGGTACCGGTACAGAGTCAATGTGGAGGCTATATACAGGGGCACCGGTACAGAGTCAATGTGGAGGCTATATACAGGGGGTACCGGTACAGAGTCAATGTGGAGGCTATATACGGGGGGCACCGGTACAGAGTCAATGTGGAGGCTATATACAGGGGGTACCGGTACAGAGTCAATGTGGAGGCTATATACAGGGGGGCACCGGTACTGAGTCAATGTGGAGGCTATATACAGGGGGGTACCGGTACAGAGTCAATGTGGAGGCTATATACAGGGGGTACCGGTACAGAGTCAATGTGGAGGCTATATACAGGGGGGCACCGGTACTGAGTCAATGTGGAGGCTATATACAGGGGGGCACCGGTACTGAGTCAATGTGGAGGCTATATACAGGGGGGTGCTGGTACAGAGTCAATGTGGAGGCTATATACGGGGGGGCACCGGTACTGAGTCAATGTGGAGGCTATATACAGGGGCTACTGGTACAGAGTCAATGTGGAGGCTATATACAGGGGGGTGCTGGTACAGAGTCAATGTGGAGGCTATATACGGGGGGGCACCGGTACTGAGTCAATGTGGAGGCTATATACAGGGGGGTGCTGGTACAGAGTCAATGTGGAGGCTATATACGGGGGGCACCGGTACAGAGTCAATGTGGAGGCTATATACAGGGGGGTGCTGGTACAGAATCAATGTGGAGGCTATATACGGGGGGGCACCGGTACTGAGTCAATGTGGAGGCTATATACAGGGGCTACTGGTACAGAGTCAATGTGGAGGCTATATACAGGGGGGTGCTGGTACAGAGTCAATGTGGAGGCTATATACGGGGGGGCACCGGTACTGAGTCAATGTGGAGGCTATATACAGGGGCTACTGGTACAGAGTCAATGTGGAGGCTATATACAGGGGGTACCGGTACTGAGTCAATGTGGAGGCTATATACAGGGGCTACTGGTACAGAGTCAATGTGGAGGCTATATACAGGGGGTACCGGTACTGAGTCAATGTGGAGGCTATATACAGGGGGGTGCTGGTACAGAGTCAATGTGGAGGCTATATACGGGGGGGCACCGGTACTGAGTCAATGTGGAGGCTATATACAGGGGGGTGCTGGTACAGAGTCAATGTGGAGGCTATATACGGGGGGGCACCGGTACTGAGTCAATGTGGAGGCTATATACAGGGGGGTGCTGGTACAGAGTCAATGTGGAGGCTATATACGGGGGGGGCACCGGTACTGAGTCAATAGTGAGGCTATATACAGGGGGTACCGGTACAGAGTCAATGTGGAGGCTATATACAGGGGGGTACGGTACAGAGTCAATGTGGAGGCTATATACAGGGGTTACCGGTACAGAGTCAATGTGGAGGCTATATACAGGGTGGGGGTACGGTACAGAGTCAATGTGGAGGCTATATACAGGGGTAACGGTACAGAGTCAATGTGGAGGCTATATACAGGGGGTACTGGTACAGAGTCAATGTGGAGGCTATTACAGGGGGGGTGGGGGGTACCGGTACAGAGTCAATGTGGAGGCTATATACAGGGGGGGGTACCGGTACAGAGTCAATGTGGAGGCTATATACGGGGGTACCGGCACAGAGTCAATGTGGAGGCTATATACAGGGGGTACCGGTACGGTACAGAGTCAATGTGGAGGCTATATACAGGGGGGGTACCGGTACAGAGTCAATGTGGAGGCTATATACGGGGTACCGGTACAGAGTCAATGTGGAGGCTATATACAGGGGGGGGGGTACCGGTACAGAGTCAATGTGGAGGCTATATACAGGGGGGTACCGGTACAGAGTCAATGTGGAGGCTATATACAGGGGGTACCGGTACAGAGTCAATGTGGAGGCTATATACAGGGGGGTACCGGTACAGAGTCAATGTGGAGGCTATATACAGGGGTGGGGGTACCGGTACAGAGTCAATGTGGAGGCTATATACAGGGGGTACGGTACAGAGTCAATGTGGAGGCTATATACAGGGGGGTACCGGTACAGAGTCAATGTGGAGGCTATATACAGGGTGGTACCGGTACAGAGTCAATGTGGAGGCTATATACAGGGTGTTACGGTACAGAGTCAATGTGGAGGCTATATACAGGGGGTGGTGGGGGTACCGGTACAGAGTCAATGTGGAGGCTATATACAGGGGGTACCGGTACAGAGTCAATGTGGAGGCTATATACAGGGGGGGGTACCGGTACAGAGTCAATGTGGAGGCTATATACAGGGGGTACCGGTACAGAGTCAATGTGGAGGCTATATACAGGGGGTACCGGTACAGAGTCAATGTGGAGGCTAATACAGGGGGGGGGTACCGGTACAGAGTCAATGTGGAGGCTATATACAGGGGTACCGGTACAGAGTCAATGTGGAGGCTATATACAGGGGTACGGTACAGAGTCAATGTGGAGGCTATATACAGGGGGTACCGGTACAGAGTCAATGTGGAGGCTATATACAGGGGGTACCGGTACAGAGTCAATGTGGAGGCTATATACAGGGGGTGGGGGGTACCGGTACAGAGTCAATGTGGAGGCTATATACAGGGGGGTACCGGTACAGAGTCAATGTGGAGGCTATATACAGGGGGGTACCGGTACAGAGTCAATGTGGAGGCTATATACAGGTGGGGGGTACCGGTACAGAGTCAATGTGGAGGCTATATACAGGGGGGTACGGTACAGAGTCAATGTGGAGGCTATATACAGGGGGTACCGGTACAGAGTCAATGTGGAGGCTATATACAGGTATTACGGTACAGAGTCAATGGGGAGGCTATATACAGGGGGGTACCGGTACAGAGTCAATGTGGAGGCTATATACAGGGGGGCGGGGGTGGGGGTACCGGTACAGAGTCAATGTGGAGGCTATATACAGGGGGGGTACCGGTACAGAGTCAATGTGGAGGCTATATACAGGGGTACCGGTACAGAGTCAATGTGGAGGCTATATACAGGGGGGTACCGGTACAGAGTCAATGTGGAGGCTATATACAGGGGGGCCGGTACAGAGTCAATGTGGAGGCTATATACAGGGGGTACCGGTACAGAGTCAATGTGGAGGCTATATACAGGGGGGTACGGTACAGAGTCAATGTGGAGGCTATATACAGGGGGGGTACGGTACAGAGTCAATGTGGAGGCTATATACAGGGGGGGTACCGGTACAGAGTCAATGTGGAGGCTATATACAGGGGGTACGGTACAGAGTCAATGTGGAGGCTATATACAGGGGGGGTACCGTACAGAGTCAATGTGGAGGCTATATACAGGGGGGTGGTACGGTACAGAGTCAATGTGGAGGCTATATACAGGGGGTACCGGTACAGAGTCAATGTGGAGGCTATATACAGGGTGTTACGGTACAGAGTCAATGTGGAGGCTATATACAGGGGGGTACGGTACAGAGTCAATGTGGAGGCTATATACAGGGGGTACCGGTACAGAGTCAATGTGGAGGCTATATACAGGGGGTACCGGTACAGAGTCAATGTGGAGGCTATATACAGGGGGGGGGGTACGGTACAGAGTCAATGTGGAGGCTATATACAGGGGGTACCGGTACAGAGTCAATGTGGAGGCTATATACAGGGGGGGTACCGGTACAGAGTCAATGTGGAGGCTATATACAGGGGGGTACCGGTACAGAGTCAATGATGGAGGCTATATACAGGGGGGTACCGGTACAGAGTCAATGTGGAGGCTATATACAGGGGGGTACGGTACAGAGTCAATGTGGAGGCTATATACAGGGGGGTACCGGTACAGAGTCAATGTGGAGGCTATATACAGGGGGTACCGGTACAGAGTCAATGTGGAGGCTATATACAGGGGGGTACGGTACAGAGTCAATGTGGAGGCTATATACAGGGGGTACCGGTACAGAGTCAATGTGGAGGCTATATACAGGGGGGGGGGGTACCGGTACAGAGTCAATGTGGAGGCTATATACAGGGGGTACCGGTACAGAGTCAATGTGGAGGCTATATACAGGGGGTACGGTACAGAGTCAATGTGGAGGCTATATACAGGGGTTGGTGGGTTGAGGGGGGGGTACCGGTCGGTACAGAGTCAATGTGGAGGCTATATACAGGGGGGCCGGTACAGAGTCAATGTGGAGGCTATATACAGGGGGGGGGCGGTACGTACAGAGTCAATGTGGAGGCTATATACAGGGGGGTACCGGTACAGAGTCAATGTGGAGGCTATATACAGGGGGGTACCGGTACAGAGTCAATGTGGAGGCTATATACAGGGGGGTACCGGTACAGAGTCAATGTGGAGGCTATATACAGGGGGGGTACCGGTACAGAGTCAATGTGGAGGCTATATACAGGGGGGGTACCGGTACAGAGTCAATGTGGAGGCTATATACAGGGGGGTACCGGTACAGAGTCAATGTGGAGGCTATATACAGGGGGGGTACCGGTACAGAGTCAATGTGGAGGCTATATACAGGGGGTACCGGTACAGAGTCAATGTGGAGGCTATATACAGGGGGGTACCGGTACAGAGTCAATGTGGAGGCTATATACAGGGGGGGGGGTACCGGTACAGAGTCAATGTGGAGGCTATATACAGGGGGTACGGTACAGAGTCAATGTGGAGGCTATATACAGGGGGGTACCGGTACAGAGTCAATGTGGAGGCTATATACAGGGGGTACCGGTACAGAGTCAATGTGGAGGCTATATACAGGGGGGGTGGGGGGGGAGGGGGGTACCGGTACAGAGTCAATGTGGAGGCTATATACACAGGGGGGGTACCGGTACAGAGTCAATGTGGAGGCTATATACAGGGGGTACCGGTACAGAGTCAATGTGGAGGCTATATACAGGGGGGGGGGTACCGGTACAGAGTCAATGTGGAGGCTATATACAGGGGGGGTACCGGTACAGAGTCAATGTGGAGGCTATATACAGGGGGTACCGGTACAGAGTCAATGTGGAGGATATACAGGGGGGTGGGGTACCGGTACAGAGTCAATGTGGAGGCTATATACAGGGGGGTACCGGTACAGAGTCAATGTGGAGGCTATATACAGGGGGGGTACCGGTACAGAGTCAATGTGGAGGCTATATACAGGGGGTACCGGTACAGAGTCAATGTGGAGGCTATATATACAGGGGGTACCGGTACAGAGTCAATGTGGAGGCTATATACAGGGGGGGTACCGGTACAGAGTCAATGTGGAGGCTATATACAGGGGGTACCGGTACAGAGTCAATGTGGAGGCTATATACAGGGGTGGGGGGTGGGGTACAGAGTCAATGTGGAGGCTATATACAGGGGGTACCGGTACAGAGTCAATGTGGAGGCTATATACAGGGGGTACGGTACAGAGTCAATGTGGAGGCTATATACAGGGGGGGTACCGGTATGCGACAGAGGTAATGGTAGGGTAGGTATACAGGGAGGGAGGGGGGGGGGGTACCGGTACAGAGTCAATGTGGAGGCTATATACAGGGTATTACGGTACAGAGTCAATGTGGAGGCTATATACAGGGGGTACCGGTACAGAGTCAATGTGGAGGCTATATACAGGGGGGTACGGTACAGAGTCAATGTGGAGGCTATATACAGGGGGGGGTACCGGTACAGAGTCAATGTGGAGGCTATATACAGGGTATTACGGTACAGAGTCAATGTGGAGGCTATATACAGGGGGTACCGGTACAGAGTCAATGTGGAGGCTATATACAGGGGGTACCGGTACAGAGTCAATGTGGAGGCTATATACAGGGTATTACGGTACAGAGTCAATGTGGAGGCTATATACAGGGGGTACCGGTACAGAGTCAATGTGGAGGCTATATACAGGGGGTACCGGTACAGAGTCAATGTGGAGGCTATATACAGGGGGTACCGGTACAGAGTCAATGTGGAGGCTATATACAGGGGGTACCGGTACAGAGTCAATGTGGAGGCTATATACAGGGGGTACCGGTACAGAGTCAATGTGGAGGCTATATACAGGGGGTACCGGTACAGAGTCAATGTGGAGGCTATATACAGGGGGGGGGGGGTACCGGTACAGAGTCAATGTGGAGGCTATATACAGGGGGTACGGTACAGAGTCAATGTGGAGGCTATATACAGGGGGTACCGGTACAGAGTCAATGTGGAGGCTATATACAGGGGGTACCGGTACAGAGTCAATGTGGAGGCTATATACAGGGGGGTACTGGTACAGAGTCAATGTGGAGGCTATATACAGGGGGTACCGGTACAGAGTCAATGTGGAGGCTATATACAGGGGGGTACCGGTACAGAGTCAATGTGGAGGCTATATACAGGGGGTACCGGTACAGAGTCAATGTGGAGGCTATATACAGGGGGTGTGGGGGAGGGGGTACCGGTACAGAGTCAATGTGGAGGCTATATACAGGGGGGGGGGTACCGGTACAGAGTCAATGTGGAGGCTATATACAGGGGGGTACCGGTACAGAGTCAATGTGGAGGCTATATACAGGGGGTACGGTACAGAGTCAATGTGGAGGCTATATACAGGGTGGTACGGTACAGAGTCAATGTGGAGGCTATATACAGGGGGTACCGGTACAGAGTCAATGTGGAGGCTATATACAGGGGGTACCGGTACAGAGTCAATGTGGAGGCTATATACAGGGGGGGCCGGTACGTACAGAGTCAATGTGGAGGCTATATACAGGGGGGGTACCGGTACAGAGTCAATGTGGAGGCTATATACAGGGGGTGGTACGGTACAGAGTCAATGTGGAGGCTATATACAGGGGTACCGGTACAGAGTCAATGTGGAGGCTATATACAGGGGGTACCGGTACAGAGTCAATGTGGAGGCTATATACAGGGTATTACGGTACAGAGTCAATGTGGAGGCTATATACAGGGGTACCGGTACAGAGTCAATGTGGAGGCTATATACAGGGTGTTACGGTACAGAGTCAATGTGGAGGCTATATACAGGGGTACCGGTACAGAGTCAATGTGGAGGCTATATACAGGGTGGGGGTACCGGTACAGAGTCAATGTGGAGGCTATATACAGGGGGTACCGGTACAGAGTCAATGTGGAGGCTATATACAGGGGGGGTACGGTACAGAGTCAATGTGGAGGCTATATACAGGGGGGGGTGGGGGTACCGGTACAGAGTCAATGTGGAGGCTATATACAGGGGGGGTACCGGTACAGAGTCAATGTGGAGGCTATATACAGGGGGTACCGGTACAGAGTCAATGTGGAGGCTATATACAGGGGGGGTACCGGTACAGAGTCAATGTGGAGGCTATATACAGGGGGTGGGGGTACCGGTACAGAGTCAATGTGGAGGCTATATACAGGGGGGGTACCGGTACAGAGTCAATGTGGAGGCTATATACAGGGGGTACCGGTACAGAGTCAATGTGGAGGCTATATACAGGGGGTACCGGTACAGAGTCAATGTGGAGGCTATATACAGGGGGTACCGGTACAGAGTCAATGTGGAGGCTATATACAGGGGGTACGGTACAGAGTCAATGTGGAGGCTATATACAGGGGGGTACCGGTACAGAGTCAATGTGGAGGCTATATACAGGGGTTACGGTACAGAGTCAATGTGGAGGCTATATACAGGGGGGTACGGTACAGAGTCAATGTGGAGGCTATATACAGGGGGGTACCGGTACAGAGTCAATGTGGAGGCTATATAGGGGGGGTACGGTACAGAGTCAATGTGGAGGCTATACAGGTGGGGGGGGGGGTACAGAGTCAATGTGGAGGCTATATACAGGGGGTACCGGTACAGAGTCAATGTGGAGGCTATATACAGGGGGGTACGGTACAGAGTCAATGTGGAGGCTATATACAGGGGGTATACGGTACAGAGTCAATGTGGAGGCTATATACAGGGGGGTACCGGTACAGAGTCAATGTGGAGGCTATATACAGGGGGGTACCGGTACAGAGTCAATGTGGAGGCTATATACAGGGGGGGGTACCGGTACAGAGTCAATGTGGAGGCTATATACAGGGTATTACGGTACAGAGTCAATGTGGAGGCTATATACAGGGGGGGTACCGGTACAGAGTCAATGTGGAGGCTATATACAGGGGGTACCGGTACAGAGTCAATGTGGAGGCTATATACAGGGGGTACCGGTACAGAGTCAATGTGGAGGCTATATACAGGGGGGTGGGGGTACGGTACAGAGTCAATGTGGAGGCTATATACGGGTATACGGTACAGAGTCAATGTGGAGGCTATATACAGGGGGGTACGGTACAGAGTCAATGTGGAGGCTATATACAGGGGGTACCGGTACAGAGTCAATGTGGAGGCTATATACAGGGGTTACGGTACAGAGTCAATGTGGAGGCTATATACAGGGGGTACCGGTACAGAGTCAATGTGGAGGCTATATACAGGGGGTACCGGTACAGAGTCAATGTGGAGGCTATATACAGGGGGTACCGGTACAGAGTCAATGTGGAGGCTATATACAGGGGGTACCGGTACAGAGTCAATGTGGAGGGATATACAGGGGGGGGGGTACAGTACAGAGTCAATGTGGAGGCTATATACAGGGGGGGGTACGGTACAGAGTCAATGTGGAGGCTATATACAGGGGGTACCGGTACAGAGTCAATGTGGAGGCTATATACAGGAGGGGGGTACCGGTACAGAGTCAATGTGGAGGCTATATACAGGGGGTACCGGTACAGAGTCAATGTGGAGGCTATATACAGGGGGTACCGGTACAGAGTCAATGTGGAGGCTATATACAGGGGGTACCGGTACAGAGTCAATGTGGAGGCTATATACAGGGGGTACCGGTACAGAGTCAATGTGGAGGCTATATACAGGGTGTTACGGTACAGAGTCAATGTGGAGGCTATATACAGGGGGGGGTACCGGTACAGAGTCAATGTGGAGGCTATATACAGGGGGGGGTACCGGTACAGAGTCAATGTGGAGGCTATATACAGGGGGGGGGGGTACGGTACAGAGTCAATGTGGAGGCTATATACAGGGGGTACGGTACAGAGTCAATGTGGAGGCTATATACAGGGGGTACCGTACAGAGTCAATGTGGAGGCTATATACAGGGGTACCGGTACAGAGTCAATGTGGAGGCTATATACAGGGGGGTACCGGTACAGAGTCAATGTGGAGGCTATATACAGGGGGTACCGGTACAGAGTCAATGTGGAGGCTATATACAGGGGGGTACCGGTACAGAGTCAATGTGGAGGCTATATACAGGGGGTACCGGTACAGAGTCAATGTGGAGGCTATATACAGGGGGTACGGTACAGAGTCAATGTGGAGGCTATATACAGGGGGTACCGGTACAGAGTCAATGTGGAGGCTATATACAGGGGTTACGGTACAGAGTCAATGTGGAGGCTATATACAGGGGGGGGTACCGGTACAGAGTCAATGTGGAGGCTATATACGGGGTACCGGTACAGAGTCAATGTGGAGGCTATATACAGGGGGTACCGGTACAGAGTCAATGTGGAGGCTATATACAGGGGGGTACCGGTACAGAGTCAATGTGGAGGCTATATACAGGGGGTGGTACCGGTACAGAGTCAATGTGGAGGCTATATACAGGGGGGTACCGGTACAGAGTCAATGTGGAGGCTATATACAGGGGGGTACCGGTACAGAGTCAATGTGGAGGCTATATACGGGGGGTACCGGTACAGAGTCAATGTGGAGGCTATATTACAGGGGTGCCGGCTACAGAGTCAATGTGGAGCTATATACAGGGGTTACCGGTACAGAGTCAATGTGGAGGCTATATACAGGGGGTACCGGTAACAGAGTCAATGTGGAGGCTATATACAGGGGTGGTGCCGGTACCAGAGTCAATGTGGAGGCTATATACAGGGGGGTATCCGGTACCAGAGTCAATGTGGAGGCTATATACAGGGGCTACCGGGACAGAGTCAATGTGGAGGCTAATATACAGGGGGTACGGTACAGAGTCAATGTGGAGGCTATATACAGGGGGCACCGGTACTGAGTCCAATGTGGAGGACTATATACAGGGGGTCTCGGTACAGAGTCAATGTGGGAGGCTATATACAGGGGGTACGGTACAGAGTCAATGTGGAGGCTATATACAGGGGGGTATCCGGTACAGAGTCAATGTGGAGGCTATATACAGGGGGTACGGTTACAGAGTCAAGGTGGAGGCTATTACAGGGGGTACCGGTACGAGTCAATGTGGAGGCTATATACAGGGGGTACCGGTACAGAGTCAATGTGGAGGCTATATACAGGGGGTACTCGGTACAGAGTCAATGTGGAGGCTATTATACAGGGGTACGGTACAGAGTCAATGTGGAGGCTATAACAGGGGGTCACCGGTACTGAGGTCAATGTGGAGGCTATATACAGGGGGTACCGGTACAGAGTCAATGTGGAGGCTATATACAGGGGAGTACCGGTACCAGAGTCAATGTGGAGGCTATATACAGGGGGTACGGTACAGAGTCAATGTGGAGGCTATATACAGGGGGTACCGGTACAGAGTCAATGTGGAGGCTATATACAGGGGGTACGGTACAGAGTCAATGTGGAGCTATATAAGGGGGTACCGGTACAGAGTCAATGTGGAGGGCTATATACAGGGGCCGGTACAGAGTCAATGTGGAGGCTATATACAGGGGGGTACCGGACAGAGTCATGTGGAGGCTATATACAGGGGGTACCGGTACAGAGTCAATGTGGAGGCTATATACAGGGGGTACCGGTACAGAGTCAATGTGGAGGCTATATACAGGGGGGTACCGGTACAGAGTCAATGTGGAGGCTATAGTACCAGGGGGTACCGGTACAGAGTCCAATGTGGAGGCTATATACGGGGGTACCGGTACATGAGTCAATGTGGAGGCTATATACAGGGGGCTATAGGTACAGAGTCAATGTGGAGGCTAATATACAGGGAGTACCAGGTACAGAGTCAATGTGGAAGGCTATATAAGGGGGTACTGGTACAGAGTCAATGTGGAGGCTATATACAGGGGGTAGACTGGTACATGAGTCACATGTGGGAGGCTATATACAGGGGGTAACGGTAACAGAGTCATTGAGCTATCAGGGTAGCGGTACAGAGTCAATGTGGAGGCTATATACAGGGGTACCGGTACTGAGTCAATGTGGAGGCTATATACAGGGGGTACCGGTACAGAGTCAATGGGGAGGCTATATACAGGGGGATCCGGTACAGAGTCAATGTGGAGGCTATATACAGGGGGTACGGTACAGAGTCAATGTGGAGGCTATATACAGGGGGTACCGGTACGAGTCAATGTGGAGGCTATATACAGGGGGTACCGGTACAGAGTCAATGTGGAGGCTATATACAGGGTATTACGGTACAGAGTCAATGTGGAGGCTATATACAGGGGGTACCGGTACAGAGTCAATGTGGAGGCTATATACAGGGGGGGTACCGGTACAGAGTCAATGTGGAGGCTATATACAGGGGGGGGGTAGGTACAGAGTCAATGTGGAGGCTATATACAGGGGGGGTACCGGTACAGAGTCAATGTGGAGGCTATATACAGGGGGTACCGGTACAGAGTCAATGTGGAGGCTATATACAGGGGGGTACGGTACAGAGTCAATGTGGAGGCTATACAGGGGGTACCGGTACAGAGTCAATGTGGAGGCTAGGCTATACACAGGGGGGGGGGGTACGGTACAGAGTCAATGTGGAGGCTATATACAGGGGGGTACCGGTACAGAGTCAATGTGGAGGCTATATACAGGGGTTACCGGTAGGTACAGAGTCAATGTGGAGGCTATATACAGGGGGTACCGGTACAGAGTCAATGTGGAGGCTATATACAGGGGGTACCGGTACAGAGTCAATGTGGAGGCTATATACAGGGGGTACCGGTACAGAGTCAATGTGGAGGCTATATACAGGGGGTACCGGTACAGAGTCAATGTGGAGGCTATATACAGGGGTACCGGTACAGAGTCAATGTGGAGGCTATATACAGGGGGTACCGGTACAGAGTCAATGTGGAGGCTATATACAGGGGGTACCGGTACAGAGTCAATGTACCAGTGTTGAGGTATTTGTGGTAATATGTACATGTAGGTAGAGTTATTAAAGTGACTATGCATAGATAATAAACAGGGAGTAGCAGCAGCGTAGAGGGGGGGGAAATAGTCTGGGTAGCCTTTTGATTAGATGCTCAGGACTTTTATGGCTTGAGGGTAGAAACTGTTTAGAAGCCTCTTGGACCTAGACTTAGCTCCGGTACCGCTTGCCGTGCGGTAGCAGAGAGAACAGTCTGTGACTGGGGTGACTGGAGTCTTTGACAATTTTTAGGGCCTTCCTCTAACACCGCCTGGTATAGAGGTCCTGGATGGCAGGAAGTTTGGCCCCAGTGATGTACTGGGCCGTACGCACTACCCTCTGTAGTGCCTTGCGGTCGGAGGCTGAGCAGTTGCCATACCAGGCAGTGATGCAACCCGCCAGGACGCTCTCGATGGTGCAGCTATACCATGTCAACGTTGCTAACACCCCGGATTTTGATGCCAACACAGTCGCTACATTCCCATTCGTTTTCATTGCAGCTTCATTTAAATGCTCCAGTTACGCAAAATGTGTACGGAACACCGTTAGGTAGCAGTAGAAACACACTTACTTTTCATCATGATTCCTGCTAATTACAAACTAATTGTGAAAAGTGTCAAATCGGCCTACCTCGTTTGTTGAGGAAGAGATCTGGATGACCGTGCTGATGGCTGCCTCCAGGTAGTCCCTCTCAGGCTGGTCAGCAGCAGACAGCTGTCTAAGTACACCTAGAACTTGCCGGCGTCCAGCGTGACTCTCATGACGATGACCTGACCAGACGAGACGAGGGAACAAAGAGAGAAGACAGTGAGACGTGGACTGGGAAGAGAAAATGGCTGCCGATGGGGTTATAGGATAAAGTCGCCCCTAAACACTGATCTGAGTTCTAGATTGTAGTTCGCTCCTAGTGGTTCAGGTAAGGATTAGCTTTATCTTAGATCGGTGCCTAAGGGCCAATCAGAAACAGCAGCTCAGAGCAGGAGGGAAGAGCTGACAGACAGGCATGGGAGAGTGACGTTAGTATAGTGCAAGTAGATAAGAGGTATTTAGAAGTTGGAGAATGGTATGGTCTGGTGTACTCTCACCACAGGGTTGTTCAGAGTGACAGCCGATGCAGGTGACAGATGAAATAAATCATTATAAACTGGGTGGTTCGAGCCCTGAATGCTGATTGGCTGACAGCCATGGTATATCATTAATATATCATGTGTTTTTACTACTCTAATGACGTTGGTAACCAGTTTATAACAGCAATAAGGCACCTTGGGGGTTCGTGGTATATGGCCAATATACCACGGCTAAGGGCTGTATCCAGGCACTCCGCGTTGCGTCGTGCTTAAGAACAGCCCTTAGCCGTGGTATATTGGTCACATACCACACCTCCTCGGGCCTTATTGCTGTTATAAACTGGTTAGCAACGTAATTAGAGCAGTAAAAATACATGTTTTGTCATACCCATGGAACAGATCATAGACAGCATGAGCCAGAAAGAGGGTGTAGATTGGACACAGGCCAAGTGAGAGGAGCCAAGATGGTGGATATATCACAGGAGGACAGAACCCCTGACACATGAGGATCATGGCGCTCAACGTCCGAATAAGTCTGGGCACACCATGTTCTCCCCAGGGCCCATTAGATCAGAAGCACATTAGGATTCTGATGGGAGGCGGCACGCCTCTCTGCTCTTCCATTTTCGCTCAAATAGTTCGGCCCAGCGTCTCGCCACCATTTCGCTTTATGCACTGCGAGACATAATTGCTCTTAATCAAGGCAAATTAAACTTCAAATTTGGGAGAGGGGGGGCAGGGGGACATGAGCGGGGTCGGGCCAGGAGGATGGATGCCAGTAACCTAGACCTTATTTAACAGTCCCTTATCTCTTGTATAACCTTCGATGCCATTCCTGACAACAACTAGTCATTACCCATCTGCTTTATGAGAATTGTGTCCGGCACATTCGGCCTATAAAAAACTGCATGCCTCTGGTCTCCTCCCACTCCCAACCCCCTCCCATCCTTGGCTGATTACCTCAGAATGGGCTGACCCGGGGAGCAATCTCGGTGCTGCTGCAGAGGGGACTCGCTGTGCATTTCTGAGCTGAATGGCTGCCGTTTGTCTTTTCCTCAATAGACACTCCGCTGTCAGCCCGTGGAGAGACTGTCAGCAAAAGGTGAAAAGATGAGGAGGAAAAAATGGGGAGGGAAACTAACACTGTCTGCCACCAAAGATTTTTTTAGAGGGGAGTGGGAGTGTGTGTGTGTGTACTCACGCAAGTAGGAATGTGCACACAGAGAAGCAGACTCTCGTATAGGATAGAGCAGGAGTACCTAGTGGAAGGTAGTAATTGAGTCTAGGAGAGTGGACAAAGGAAAGATGCGCTGGTATGGTAACATGTAGCAAAGGCAGGAGAGAAGCCAGTAGGATCAGACAGTACAGACAGAAGCAGTAAAGAACACCGTATGACTCTATGAGATGATGTGGAATGTAGACTGGCGAGTGGGAACTGTTGGCAAGGCCAGGGTTCCATTCAGCAAGCACACGCGTGAAAGCCCAGATCGCTTTCAGTGGGGCACAAAGTTAACGAAACGTTCAGATAGAACTGACATGTTCCTCTGACAATTAGAAATCAGGTCTGCTCTATTCAGGACATTTGTACCCACACCACTCAGTACATTGCACCCGGGGGTATGGAGGTTTGACATGTACCTTGAGGTCGGACTTCTGCGGACCCACCTCTTTGAGGACGCCCATGAGGGTGTCTGTGGCCCGTGTTCATGAGGGTGTCTGTGGCCCGTGTTCATGAGGGTGTCTGTGGCCCGTGTTCATGAGGGTGTCTGTGGCCCGTGTTCATGAGGGTGTCTGTGGCCCGTGTTCATGAGGGTGTCTGTGGCCCGTGTTCATGAGGGTGTCTGTGGCCCGTGTTCATGAGGGTGTCTGTGGCCCGTGTTCATGAGGATGTCTGTGGCCCGTGTTCATGAGGATGTCTGTGGCCCGTGTTCATGAGGATGTCTGTGGCCCGTGTTCATGAGGATGTCTGTGGCCCGTGTTCATGAGGATGTCTGTGGCCCGTGTTCATGAGGATGTCTGTGGCCCGTGTTCTCTCGTGGGCCTCGTCCCGGATGACGCCGTAGCGCGCCAGCAGGGGGTCGTTCACGGCCTCCCGCAGCAACATACCATCTGTCATGTGCATGCACCGAGGGAGAAAACACAACACAAAGTGGACATTTTAATCAAACAACTGAAATACTGTGTCCTGCTATGTTAACCAGGTCTATCTTGTTAAAGATATTTAGAATTTGACTTTTTGGCTAACAGAGAGACAAGACAGGGAGGTGCTTTCTGAACTTCTCCAATAAGAATGCTCATTTTGGTTTTCCGTTGAAAATGGTTATTGCTACGATGTGCCCCCACTGAACAACCCCAGTTTTTGGCTTCAGTAGACTAGCTCTTACTTGAGGAATGTCTTGGCCGAGCTGCAGTCCTTAAATCTAATTGAGTAACCCACCTCCTTGCCACCCCCTGGGCCACGCTCATGGCTTCCTCCCTAATGGGCTGGGTACAGGTCACTGCCTTCTTAGGGCCGCCCAAGAACTTCACCTTCTGAGGAGGGGGGAGAGGGACAAAAGGAGATGGAGAGAGGAAGAGGTCATTCAAGCACCCTCATTTGTACTCTTTACCTTCCCCACCTTCCACAAATCAGGAGCCAAACCAATACCATTCAAAAGCACTTTACAAAATGATACTGACGATAGCTTTGAGTAAGAAACACAGACGTTTTGATAGCACAGATGTTTTGAAGAGCAAAGCATTAATAAACTACCATTTACTGTCTGTAAACCCCATGGCAGCATCCCCGATTGCCCACCCCCCTCTCCTATAAAATAGACAGCGAGCTCCAGAGATGCTGCGATGATAGCTTGTATTAGACAGAGTCTGACAGCTCTCTACTGATGTGCACGCCCGGTGGGGATCCCCCTACTTGCTGTTCAAAACACGAGGAGACCTAAAGTTAGAAACTGTTCCTTCCGCTGGATAGCCTTGGGCTCGGATGAGTTCCCGTTAGTAGCAACCAACCTCTTTGCCACGGTTAGGGAAAACACACACTCTGCATTTAACATGTCAACAAATCAAGATGGGGGGGGGAAGGAGATGGGTTTCAGCGGCAGGATGAGTCTGCAGTAAATAAAGAGTGGGAGAGTGTGAGGACACCCAGGCATCTCATTATTGAGTTATCAGTTGGCTTTTCTTAGCTGTGGACACGATTTGGAAAGGCACACACCTGTCTATAAGGTCCCACAGTTGACAGTGCATGTCAGAGCAAAAACCAAGCCATTAGGTTGAAGGAATTGTCCGTAGAGCTCTGAGACAGGATTGTGTCGAGGCACAGATCTGGGGAAGGGTACCAAAACATATCTGCAGCATTGAGGTCCCGAAGAACACAGTAGCCTCCATCATTCTCTAATGGAAAAAGTTTGGAACCACCAAGACTCTTCCTAGAGCTGGCCAACCAGCCAAACTGAGCAATCGGGGGAGGAGGGCCTTTGTCAGTGTCACACTGTATAATGATAGGAGACAGGCGCAGTAATATGTTTTTTATTTCTCCACCCAAAATAAAGTACATCATGAAAACTATGGGGACGAAGACCAAAACAAACACTTATAAACACTACCATTCAAAAGTTTGGGGTCACTTAGAAATGTCCTTGTTTTTGAAAGAAAATCACTTTTTCAAATTGATCAGAAATACAGTGTAGACATTGTTAATGTTGTAAATGACTCTCGTACCTGGAAATGGCATAGTTTTTTATGGAATATCTACATAGGCATACAGAGGCCCATTATCAGCAACCATCACTGTGTTCCAATTGCACTTTGTGTTAGCTAATCCAAGTTTCTAATTTTAAAAGACTAATTGATCATTAGAAAACCCTTTGCAATTATGTTAGCACAGCTTAAAACTGTTGTCCTGACTAAAGAAGCAATAAAACTGGCATTCTTTAGATTAGTTGAGTATTTGGAGCATCAGCATTTGTTTGTTCGATTACAGGCTCAAAATGGCCAGAAACAAAGAACTTTCTTCTGAAACTCGTCAGTCTATTCTTGTTCTGAGAAAGTAAGGCTATTCCATGCGAGAAATTGCCAATAAACTGAAGATCTCGTACAACGCTGTGTACTTCTCCCTTCACAGAACAGCGCAAACTGTCTTTACCCAGAATAGAAAGAGGAGTGGAAGGCCCCGGTGCGCAACTGTGCAAGAGGACAAGTGCATTAGAGTGTCTAGTTTGAGAAACATACACCTCACAAGACCTTAACTGGCAGCTTCATTAAATAGTACCCACAAAACACCAGTCTCAACATCAACAGTGAAGAGGGCGACTTGGGGATGCTGGCCTTCTAGGCACCAAATACAGGTGTATTTATTTATCGGTACGTTACTACACTAAAGATCACTGACAAGGGATTGAATTTGAAATATTTTTTTATTAATAGCAAGGCAAGATTACAGAATTGTACATTAAATTTAGCTAATTTTAGCTAATCAGCTGGCTTGTTAAAGATGCACTATGTAGAAATCGTTTCGCCATTTCCTGGTTTCTAAAATTCTAAGAGTTTGCATAATTTCAGTTTATGTGACAAAACAAGCAATTATAGTGTAGAGACACAGGCACCTTAATTGGGGATTACGAGCTCATAGTAATAGCTGGAGCGGAATCAGTGGAATGGTATAAAATACATGGTTTCCATTCTATTCGCGCCGTTCTAGCCATTATTATGAACCATCCTCCCCTCAGCAGCCTCCACTGGTAGAGAATCATTGTACCATGTAAACCACTGAAATATATTTTCCATAACCAAAGATATAGTATTTTCAGCTGTTTGAAGCTGGTGTACAAAACCCAAAGTAAAAGATGCAAAAACAAAACTTAACGGGAAGCATAGAAATAGTGATCTACTGCTTCTTAAGACTTGCTTTCATTGAGAATGACAGATCTATAACTCACATTTCTATGTGAATTTGGTCAGGTCGCCCAAAAAGTTACTTATTGCAGCTTTTAAATAGCAACTTTCGTAAATTTACATTTTGACCCAAAAATATGCAGAATATTTTTTTTCTCTAGCTACAATAACTAACATATTCCTCTTAACTGTACTTTTTTTTGCATGATTCATTATGAAGTTCTAATTACTTACAATTGCTTACATCCTAGTATTTTTGGTAGAAATCTTTCTGAAGCAATTTGGGTCGCCAAGCTTTATGGGAGTTTTGATAACCACTCGATAGGAAGTCTGCATGTCTAGGGCCAACTAGAGGGCTGAAATTGAACTACCCCACGTTCAGAGTTGAATTGGAACACCACTTCTGATGCAGGATCGTGCAAAATGGAGGGTGAGGGTTACAACTCATTTCATTTTATTTGAAGGGGGGGGCGGGGGGGGGTATTAGGATTGAGCCTTAGTAAGTAACTAAGTAAAAGACTGTGTGTGTGTGTACCCCCATGCACGAGTCTACCCCTTTCCCTGCTTACCTGTGTGGTCTTGCCCGAGCCTGTTTCTCTGATGAAAATGTAGCTCTAGTGGCATGCCAGGACTTGTTTGAATTGATCCTTGTACTCCCACATGGGCAGCTGCAGACTCTTCTTCAGGATCTCATAGTAGCATGCCGTGTGGGCCAGGTTGGTGAACGAGTTGATCTGCTGCTGTATGGCTGTCTGCTTGATGGAGAGAAGGACCGCACTGCTGCCGCAGACAGCTGGGTTCAGGGCCATGCCAAAGTGCTTGACGTCCCGGTCGGTCTCAGTCCCTGTCCTTCGACAGCTAGTCTCGGTCCCTGTCACGGTCTCACCTGTGGTGGAGGTTACATGTTAGTAGTGTGTCAGACAAGCTTTTTTACATCAGCCAGGCCCCATTCCCATCTCCTACGTCTTACATGCTAAGGGCTAGAGTAAGGGGTATGGAACAAAATAGAATGACGCCAACACAGAAATAGAACTCCGATCCGAGAGGGTAAAAGTGCACCGCGGTTCGGCTATGACGTGTCCTTTTCCTCAAATAACATGAAAAGGTTACTGCGCATTTCCCTTTCACGCTACAGAAGAACGTAATCAAGTGTAGCATTCAAAGGTCACATTAATGAAGAAATTAAGTCTAAAATATCACAAGTCAAATGGTTAACACTTTCCTTTCACAAATGGGCGACATCTTTATTTCCTTTTTATCATGCTACAATGCATGTCTGGCCCCAAGAAGTCTTGAATTTCCTTCTTTGACAAAACCAATGTTGAAAACAGAGTGATGCTGACACTCAGATGTGTTCCTTTAGAATGTATGCCAAAAAATATAAAAAATGACTGCAAACCATACAAATTTGTTCAAAAACACATTTATTGAAGAACAGTGCAAATGCAGTTTGGTAACAGAATGATGGGTTGAGCTGTTTGTTCCCATTTTGTTACCAAACTTTGCATCTGCACTGTTCTTCAAGCAAATGTGTTTTTGTAAAAACACGTTCAGTGTAAATTGTTAAAAGTAGTCCTTGTTCAGAGTGAAACGGTTTGTTAACTTGGCAATCATTGGTTTTTGCTTGAAATACATTTTAAAGGAGAAACATCTGAGTCACGCTGTTAAAATGGAATTGCCCCCAATGTAGCCTATGTCATGTCTCTTGAGCAATGCACTATTTCCTATAGCTACTGAATTGTAAAGGGAAATATGATGCTCCAATACAGTTTAGCTAGTGTAAAGCCTCAGAAGAGATTTCTGAACTAACTTGTTCTTGGCTGACCTTCTTCGTTCTCGATTTGGAAGAAAAGTGTATCTTAGGGGGGATTTGATTTGAACTTTCTGAATATTCTCTGGTTTTCGGTGAACCACCTGCAACTGGACAATTATAAGATACACTTATTCGGAATCGAGAACAAAGAACGTGTCACGAAGAACAGGTTAGTTGAAATATTCCTTCTAAGGCTTTACACTAACATAGCTCAACTGTAACGGATAATGGAGCATCACATATCCCGTTACTGCAGCTAACTAGTTATATTTCCTATGAACATCAGCAGACCATCGTGTTGTCTTGGGTACACCACCTCAGAACTCATGTCCTTATGGGCCTGGAATGTTGGCATGACACTCGGTACCCAATTCCACGGAAGGATTTCAAGAATGTCTGTTCTGCCAACAAAGTTGGCCATGTAGTTTTGACGTCCACTGACTGAATCATTGGGTGACATGCAAATGAGACATCTTGGTTATTGGTTTGGTTATTTTCCTTTTCAGTTGCAGAACGTTAATGACAACGCTGTGATTTAGCTAGCTATCGGGCCAAATAGTTCGCTAACTAGCTCGTAGTATCTACAGAACAGAGCCAGCTTCAGATAGTTTCAATGAACTAGTAATGAGCTAGCTAGCTAGCATGCTAACGTTAGTTGCAGCTAAAAATCTCCTGCGCTGTAGTGCCGACAAAACACAAATCCAAAGGATCCTCTCTCCATATTATTCCATATACATAACCATTAGAAGACGTTATCGTTTAACTCGATGAATCATCATCTCCCAAATCCAACCAATATCGTTTAGACATATCTTTTTTTTACACGTACATAACTATCCAAAATAAGGAACAAAAGTAGGTTGATTATGATTTATGCCATGCAATGTATGCACAGTGCTGCTAAGCACCACAAATATGGCGACCGGAAGCACTTACCTCAATCATTGTTAGATATATTCAGTATTTGTGCCACCTGAAACTGTAAAGGACAGCTGCTGCCGTGGAGTCGGTGGTTGCCTGTCTTGGGGATGTTCTGGCTGACCAAATGCAGCCTCCCCCTAATAAAAAAAGAGGGTCCATGTGTAATACCAAATTGGCCTATGGTGATAACATAGAAAAGATAAACAGAGTTGTAGAATCCATCCCAAAGCCAAAAATGTGAGAACTCACATTTGTTTATAAATAACATGTATATGATAAATATGTATTTGAAGAGGGCTGTCCTTTTTTTTGTTATGCCAAAATGTGGATGTCAGTGATTATTTCAAACCATGTCAATCTTTCAAGAACATATGAAAAACCCCATCCACATGAGACATTTTCAGTGCATAGATCTCTTCCAAGAGATTTCTTGAATGTTTCAACCTATAATCAAATCAAATCAAATCTAATTTTATTTGTCACATACACATGGTTAGCAGATGTTAATGCGAGTGTAGCGAAATGCTTATGCTTCTAGTTCCGACAATGCAGTAATAACGAACAAGTAATCTAACTAACAATTCCCCCCCCAAAAAAACTACTGTCTTATACACAGTGTAAGGGGATAAGGAATATGTACATAAGGATATATGAATGAGTGATGGTACAGAGCAGCATAGGCAAGACACAGTAGATGATATCGAGTACAGTATAACATATGAGATGAGTATGTAAACAAAGTGGCATAGTTAAAGTGGCTAGTGATACATGTATTACATAAGGATGCAGTCGATGATATAGAGTCCAGTATATACGTATGCATATGAGATGAATAATGTAGGGTAAGTAACATTATATAAGGTAGCATTGTTTAAAGTGGCTAGTGATATAAGAGTGATATAAGATTATGTAGTGATGAATCAGCTGACACTGGAAACAATAATTTTCATCGACAGAGGTAATTACAAGCTAACAAGCATCATCATGGCAAATGGCTCATTGCTTGTAACCAGGGATTGATGGTGATGGGGAAGGAGAGGTCAACGTTACAACAAAGCCTCGCTAATGCTCTATATCCAAGGCGAATTTAAAATACCAGGCTGTTTTCTCCCTTTCTTTCACAGGCAATTAAATAACAGTCCAATTGTGTGTGAAATAGGCCTGCCAAGCAGAGCTGCTGACAGACATAGAGAAGACCAATACCATACTGACACAGGAGAGGAATAGCCCTTTTATCTAACTGTGAAAAGGGACAATAGCCTGCTACCTGAATGGAAAATCCTCTCGATAATATCAAGATGTCAGGATTGCAGGGCTGCACTCTAAACATCAAGTAACTGTATAACAATTGACAATAAAACTGGTATTGTTCAAAATAGTTATTTCAACAGATGTGCAAGATCTAGAGTGTATTTTAATTTATTTTGCACCTCAGCTGTTCAAGTCACCAAAATGAACATTGACATCTTAGAGTAGAATCAATAGAACGTAAGTGGACGAGGTATTGAATGCATGTTTATCTGGTTCTAAATATAGATTATTATTGTTGTTGTTATCATTGTGTCTGTAAAAATGACAGAAGATAGCATCAAGCCAGTTACAGAAATCTATTTACAAACTATTCCTTAATCTAATGCTGGTCTCAGGAGACAACTGGTCTCCTGCTGGTCTCGTGTTTGCCTGCTGTGTCATCGGAGTGAGCAGTCCTACTCTTTGGGATAAGACAGTCGAGCCGGAATGGGAAAAGCCCATTAACTGCAATCGATCCCTAACAGAGAGTCAACTACAGACAATGAGAAGTGTTGGATCATGATACGGCATGAACGTTTGAATGATGTAGTAGGGAATCACTTAACTCATTCTTACCTTACACAATTTATGTGATTTCATGACAAAAGTTGCTGCTTTTAAGGAAATTGATGTCTTTTGATATTTTGAAATAGATTCTACAAACACTGAGATCTGTGAAAATGTAAAAGCTGCAAATAAATGATTGAAATAAACATGTATTTAATGTAAACATATAGTATTTTTTGATGTATAGTCCTGATATGTTTGTTTAGTATCTGAATGCATTCATACACTCTTAAGAAACAACAAAATATCAGCATAATATACAATTAAATAACAAGAACATTATCACAATATCACAGTACCACTGAAGGAGACAGACATCTTTGGGAAACAACTCACAGATCACAGTTTAAACTGCATGCCTTGTGAGCTACTCACTTTACAATAAATGGATGTATTGTACCTAGGGTTAGTTAAAGCACTTCTTTAGCCAATCATAAGTTATAAACATTTAATAAGTCCAATCACTGTGGAAAATAAGTCACAGTTTGCCCATACACGAAATACACCATTATTTGACAAAGTGGCAGCGATATTTAGAGCCATGGTTTAATCACAAAGTTAGACACGTGGAATGTTAAAGGTCAGTGCTGATGACCATCTTAGATGGGGAAAGCACAGAAATTTCCAAACTGTCAATTAGCATTTTTCACCCCTTATCCTTTCAGATCTAGATAGAACAGGTTTTTATATGCTGGTGTCCCGACTCCCCTCATAATTATAGACACACACATTGTTGATGCTATAAGTGAGCTAAAGCTGGTTGACTCATATACATTCACTGTTTCTCTCTCTCGGCAACTGTGTGGTCTGGAATGATGTGGTCGCTCAATGTGTCGCCCCCTAACCTGCTTTTAAAGGCTTAATGCTCATGCAGGTGTGTCATTTCAATCAACAGAAATAGCTCAACCATTACCCACGGTTGAAAAATAATATTTTCCCTGTAACATTTAGCTTAAGCTTTAGTTATCCAAGTCTTTTTTCCCCCTATGGGATAACAAAGCGAGTGACTAACCAGGTTGTTGGATGGCTCATTTTGCCTGAGTGAGACAGCGGTGCATTGATCAAGAGGGAGTGTGTGGGAGTTGGAGATGACAAAGCTGGCAGTTTCTAAAGATGGTTGTCACACACTGGAGTAATGGGGACCCTACAGGTAGTGATGCCCTGAGGTGATGCACTGGAGCAGCCAACTCCAACTTGAAACGCTCTTGACGACAATTTGCATGATGGGGCTTCTCCCAGCAAGGAGAGGCACACAAACAAGCACAATTCACCATTTCAATAGTTACGCCCAAGATTGAGTAGGAGTGTTGGAGGATGCTCCATCTAACAACACGTCAATTGACTATCATGCAAACACTCCAAACATTTGAGTAAATGCTTTTAACTGAAGACGACCTCATTACTATCCAGACCTGGGTCGAATGCATATTGTGTGCTTGATTTAGCTTGTCAGGCACAATGGAACCAATAGAATAGTCCCAAAACTGCATACTCCGGGAGAGCATAATCAACATGCCAGGTGAGCTAAATCAAGAGCACTTTAAGTATTTGAAAGAAAAGAAAATACGTATTTGACCCAAGTCTGTTACCATCCAGGAGAGGACAACTTTACCCAAGGTACAAGCCTGTCCAGAACAGTAATGTCTATCCCCTTACTGCATATATCAGTGGCTCCTGTCTCTTCTTATCTCTCCGGCCCACCCTGTTATCTTAATAGAGATCACACTGTACACCTCGACAGTGTGCTGACCCCCGGCGTGGCCTCTCTGCTTATCGGCCCACCACAACTCTCCATCCCTCCCTCCACAACATCATCTGACGCCGGCTTCACAAGGGGGCCTCGGGAGCCATTTTGGTGCAGCGGTAGATTGTTTCCTCAAAGGAAAAGCGGAATCTGTGAGATACACTCTTAGGAAAAAAAAGGTGCTATCTTGAACCTAAAAGGGTTCTTCAGCTGTCTCCATAGGAGAACCCTTTGAAGAACCATTTTGAGTTACATGTAGAACCCTTTACACAGAGGGAGCCTAAAGAGTTCTACCTGTAACCAAAAAGGGTCCTCCTATGGAGACAGCCGAATAACCTTTTTGGAATCCTTTTTTCTAAGAGTGTAGGTCACAACGGACAAAGAACCATCAACAAAGTGGAATAGTGAACCGGATGTAGGTGTCTGAACTCGACTCAACGCGAGTAGCTACTCAACTTGGGTGATTTTACACAAAGTATTTGCATGACTGCCCACGGATTCTCCACCTCAATTCCCTGTGCATAAACAAATCAAATGGAATATAAATAAGGCCATAAAAAGCAACAACCCGAGTGGTTCCGCATGTTGTTTCCCCCGTGACTTTGCCCTTGTGGGGAAGCACAACACGTAATTGGACGTAGTAAATAACAGTGAAGAGATGTAACTCTACCATATATCTAGGGCCTTTGTGGAGAGGAGAGGTTGTTTGATTGTTTGCTGTTGGGTTCAGGTGATTGATACTAACGCTAATGCTAGCGGGCGGCAGCTTTATTTGCTTCTTTAATCAAAGATAGCATCATCAAAAACATTGCACTGACATATGGGGATCTGAACGTATAGACACAATGCAATAATCACAGCATCATTCAATAAGCAGACGCTCGCACAAGGGTGGGAACGAGTTGAATGGCTCATCCATGAGTGGGTGTCAAACAAACAGGAAACACGATATCCGACAAGACATTTCACACAGTTTTTTTTTTACCCTCCCCATCAGAGATAATGACAGACCTGTCACCCACTGAACAGAAAGTTACACTTTCAAATCACAACACCAGGCAACGACCCCGTGGGCTCGCTCGGTGCACTCTGATTGGCTCTCTCGCCCAGGGATTGCTGATAGAAGTCAGGTAACGTAAAGAAGAGAGAACTGAATGAGACGTGGGACACAGACACACTGCCATTGGCCATCGGTGGCCAGGACACCTGGCTGGTAAAGTAATTAACCCCGCCGAGTGGTTGGCATGGAAACCGCTGACTCCAAGTGTCCCCCCCCACCCTCTGCTCTCCCCCTAGTTCCCTGGCGATGATGGAGTGTCAAATCCCACCACATCCAGCTGCCTCCTGCCTCCTCCAATCACACCTATTAGAGCTGGCAGGCTCCGTGGTGACCCGGCTGGGCCACTGTGTCTGTTTTTCCAGGGTAGTGTGTGTGACGGTGTGTGTGTGTCTGTCCAGGGTAGGAGATGAGGGGGGGCTAGGCTGAAGTGTTTGGAGCAAAGCATCTCACTGTCGCTCCCTATGTGAGAATGTGATTAGATTGTAGTGCTGCCAAAATCCCCACACTTGATCTCAAAACAAATTTACTGACAGGTACATATAATAAGGCACAACTGTACACACACACACACACTCACAGTTTTTAACATATAGTATTTTAAACAAAACTACGTAACTATTCTAAACAAATTCATACTTACTAAAGAACCCAGGCAGACTCACAAACTGACACCCACACATGAACACACACATCCACACACACTCCCTTTCACACTCTCTTGCACACACACACAGAGTGGGGTAGTGGAGGGTATACGCAGGTTTACGCCATATACCCACATGTTTTTCAGTGGGCATTGCCTATACTCACTTCTTAATCCCCAGGATGCGTATCAAAGTAGTGTAATGGAGGTATCCTCCATATCAATTAATAAGGCTGATGGAACAGATCAGAATGCTTAAAATAAGCTATTGATAAGCTATTATTTCTTCACATTCTAGGCACAGCAATGTGCCCATGGCGGTAGGACTACGCGTGAATGTTCAAAAATGCAATTAGCTGGAAAACACCTTTCTAAAATGCATATCGCACATGTAAGCGGTTTTATGGACAGAGATGGAAATATCTGTTGGAAATGTGGAAAGAAAGGAGCTCTAAAGATGCAACAACTATCGTGGGTTGCTAATATAATTAGTATAATGTCTTTGGCTGCTGGACCATGAAAGAAAGAAAACCAATCGAACAGGAGAATGCACATGAAGAAGTCTTTGTAAAACAACTGCCTCCACGTTTCTATGGTGAGATTTTGGCTATAGGCTACTTTGAAGCAAGGTAAGATATGGTCATAATATGAAGGAAAATGTCCAGCTTTCAAACATTTAAGGAACTGGAAAAATATAGCCATGCTAATGACTGGCCTAACCATACTCTGGTAGATGGAAAGGCTTTCCCAAAAACCTTCTCAATTAAATGTTAACTAGCTACAAAGTAGACTATGCCTGCCTGGCAGAATGATATCATGATTATTTGCATCAATCCAGTGGCCATCTGTAAAGCAAACTCCATCTCATGTACAACAGAAACACCCCTAACCAATCAACAGTACTAGGTGTCTGTACTACAGAAACACCCCTAACCAATCAACAGTACTAGGTGTCTGTACTACAGAAACACCCCTAACCAATCAACAGTACTAGGTGTCTGTACTACAGAAACACCCCTAACCAATCAACAGTACTAGGTGTCTGTACTACAGAAACACCCTTAACCAATCAACAGTACTAGGTGTCTGTACTACAGAAACACCCTTAACCAATCAACAGTACTAGGTGTCTGTACTACAGAAACACCCCTAACCAATCAACAGTACTAGGTGCCTGTACTACAGAAACACCCCTAACCAATCAACAGTACTAGGTGCCTGTACTACAGAAACACCCCTAACCAATCAACTGTACTAGGTGCCTGTACTACAGAAACACCCCTAACCAATCAACAGTACTAGGTGCATGTGCACTTGAATTATGGGTAACTACATTTCTGAGACAAAGTTGTCTCCTGATGTGGTTTAAGTGTTGTTATGGACTTAGAACATCCAATGTTATTTTTCTATTAAAAAAGCAAAAACCTGAAAAATATTGGGAAAATTAGAAACCTGTGAATTTCTGACTCAGTTGACAGCCTAATTTATCTGTTTCAATAGTAAGCCTACTATTAGACTAGTTGCACAGTACAGCTTGGGTTGGTCTGACTGAAAGACCAATATGGGATTTAGAATTTTAGGTCATTCAGAGTGTGTCACTGTTTCTCATAGACTTTTTCCCACAGGGAGCCTTTTCCTTAGCCGGGGCGGGCTGCTTGGAAAATTATTGGCAACATTAGAGTATACCCACTTCTCCAGGCACCACTACACCACTAAAGCGCACTGCACCACTACACCGCCTCATCACTACACCGCACCGCACCACTACACCGCACCGCTACACCGCACCGCACCACTACACCACTGCACCGCACCGCATTGCACCACTACACCACTACACCGCACCACTACCCCACTGCACCACTACCCCACTGCACCACTACACTGCACCACTACACCGCACCACTATACCACTGCACCACTACACCACTGAACCACTACACCGCACCACTACACCACTGAACCACTACACTGCACCACTACACCACTACACTGCACCACTACACTACTACACCGCACCACTACACCACTGAACCACTACACCGCACCACTACACCACTGAACCACTACACCAATGCACCACTACACCACTACACTGCACCACTACACCACTGAACCACTACACCACTGAACCACTACACCGCACCACTACACCACTGAACCACTACACCACTGAACCACTACACCACTGAACCACTACACCGCACCACTACACCACTGAACCACTGCACCACTACACCACTGCACACACACACACATTTTTTTTTTGCTGGCTGGCTGGCTGGCTGGCGATTGGGTCGTGGATGTCTCTGTCAGAGATGTGGGGCTGAGATTAGTTTTGGCAGTGGTGACCATGGCCTCATTTTACAACATGCCCATTCACAGGGGGCAATATCAAACTAGCCTGGTAGCTCTCTGCTCTGAGACCACCACCTGGCAACCACCTGACAACTAATGGGAGTCTCCTAGGTAATTCTGTCACAGAGAGTGGAGGAAGAAGAACATGTCATTGGCCAGCAGGTTTTTGCTCTAACATACCTGATTTAGCTGCAGAACATTGATTAGCTAAATCAGGTGTGTAAAAGCAGGGCTGGAGCAAAAGCCTGCATACCGGTTAGCTTATTTACATTAACGTATCTGTCAGAAGGGGGAATGGGGATGGCAAAGAAAGTGAAATGTCACCAATCCATGTCAACTCAAGCAACCCCATGAGAGCTGCTGACATTGCTCACTTCTTCCCAATGCCCAGCCGGCTGGGCACAGACACCAATTCAACATATATTCCACGTTGGGTCAATGTAATTTCATTTAATTACGTGGAAACAACGTTTATTCAACAAGTGTGTGCCCAGATGGAGGTCTCTCTGAGCGGCAGTCAGTTTGGTTGACTACCAAAGGGCAAGGCTCACATTGTAGGCTCCCATCTCACTTCTAGAACAAGACAACAATCAACTCTACACCACTGCCCTGAATTGAACAAAAATGCTAGTTTCAACTTTTTTTCTGTCCATTTGTTCATTTCAAACATAGAAAAAGTCCAAATAGGCGAGACACCTGAGGATGTCATTAATACACCCCCTTATCGTGGTGAACTGGCACGCTGTTCGGGCGTTTTGCTAAAGCCCAAGGCGCCACGTCGCTTCACAATTTCATTAGCGACAAATCCCATCTGCTTTATAAAGTCATCAGACTCCTCGAAACACCTCGCCAATATTCCAAATCAGCTGGCTGGCAGCGGGCCTACACTCTGTGTGTACGTGTGTGTGTGTGTGTGTACGTGTGTGTGTGTGCACGCCAATGCTTCTATTTTACACCAAAGATTTAAAAATAGCAAGCAGCCTTCTGCAGAATAAGCACTTCATGGATTCTGGCTTTGATGGTATGCTTGCATGGAGAGGCCAGCTGCCACCTGAATGTGGAGAGAACTGAATCAGAATACCGTAGCAGGGTCTGGACTTTTGTTTTAAGACAAGCGAATGTGTGTGTGTGTGTGTGTGTGGTTATGCAGCCAGTATACAAAGCTTGTATAAGAATAGACAACTATGATAATCAGTTAATTGTGAAAACAAGGACTTTGACATTCCTCGTGCAGCACTGATGCCCATTTTAATCACAAGTCTATGCTCCTACGCAACAAGTTGGACACGTGACATTGAAAGATAGTCATGCAGGTTCATTCAAACAACTATCGCAAAAAAAATATACAGCATATCACGTGTTGGTGTGTAAGGTGCATGCAGTCACAGGTCATTTTCTATTTGTCGATTAGACAAAATGATGTGTAAATGGCACCAAAGCTGATCTGTGACTGGAACCATCATCTATATACATAAACATATATCAATACAGAACAAATGCATTCTTCTGTGTTTCCAAACTCTGGAACAATATCTTTCGCAGATTTCCGTACAAATCTAATATATTCATCACATTGGGGCTCCTCTATGTGGGAACGGTAAAAACAACCAGCTCTCATTTTACTAGCAACCCTTAGGAATAAGCAGGACGCAAACAAATGGGATTATCGTATGATGGGAGATGGTTTGGGGGGGGCTTTGTTATCTTCATTATTTTCTGTAGGGCATTAGGCTTGCAACTGGATTGATTTCAAGATTGTCTGCTCTTTTCAGAGCAACAGCACTGTTTAGATGCTCTGACTGTGAATGGGAAGCTGAGGGAGAGTTCTCTCTATCCGTTCTATAGACTCACGCAGATAACGGTTGGGAACACAAACGGGGGTGTGGTCTACGTTGCAGAAACGTCGCTAGTGAGTAGTAAAGCAACTGCCAAGATAAACATCACTTTTCAATGACTGAATTGACTCTCAATGAATCTTCTGAATTGCAATGAATGTAGGGTCAACCCTTGTACCTGACTATGCCAAGCTATCGCCATGGCCTGATTGACAGTGCAGGTCCCACCCCTCTCTGACGCCCCAGTTTTGGTTCTTGAAAACGGAAGCTGGCTTAGAGGCATCTTCTGTCTCAGTTCGAATGACCTGCCTCAAGGGTGTGGTCTATGGTAGCTGTGGAAGGTTAACCAAGTGTGAGTCCTCCTCTAAGGGTGGGGTGTTAAGTGCCCAGTACATCCTCCTCCACCACTTCCACCTCATGCCCCTCATCCTCCACAACCCCCCCCAGACGCAGTTAGGCCCCGCCTCTTTGTTGAACCCGGGGGCGCCCTCCCCGCTGCTGCCATCTGCGCCAAAGGTTGCCGCCAGCTGTGGCCCGTTCCCACGACGACGCTCCTGAACTTCCCGTTCTGTCATCTGGTCACATTGGGAGAAGAGGTCATGGTGAGAGTGCACTTATAATTAAGTTGTAACTCCCTCTAAACCTCTGGAGTGGTCAACCGTCCTTCTGAAGAGCTACTTGGTGTGCAGGTTTTTACTCAAATACATTTGTATTCATACTCCTGCTCTGCTCTAACACAGCTGATTCAGCTAATCAAGGTTCTGATGAGCAGCCGAGGAATAGTCTAATCATAAGAATAATTGAATCAGGTGTGTTCGAGCAGGGCTGTAACAAAAGTTCCCCAAAGCCCATTGGTGAACTAGGTTGAGCTGTTCCTACTGCAGTACCTATACCTGAACAGTCTCAGGCAGCTAGTGGTTACTTTTGTACAGGGTAAATGTCCAACTGATATTTGTATGTCGCAGGCAGCAATGCTTAATAGTGGTCAAAGACTCTGGCTCTTTCTCAATTTATCTTTCTGCAATCTCCTCGCCTCCTTTCAATTGTATTGGAGGAGAAAGTCCAAGGTCCCTCCCCTCAGACCTTCTCATCCAATGCCTTTTGAGAAAGAGGTGAGGGTAAAGGATGGGAGGAATCGGGAAAAATGACTTGAGAAAGAGCCTATGAGTCATGACCCAACCAAACTCCTGTTGATCGTTAAGCCACATGCTACATCCAAAACAGTCTCGGTGCATGTAGTGCTGTGTAAACAGATAACGTATCAGTGTAAGCTTTGAAAATCACTCAAGAAAAGTGAGTGAGTCAATTTGAACGCTACAGACATTCAAAACACAACTCCACATCATATCATTCTCTCTGAGCGTCTGTAACAGTTCCTTGCTTAAATCCTCACTTTCAATTGAGAGAATGAAGATGACATTAGGGCTTTGCGTAACTAACTATTTCTCTTTGGAGTTGGGGGGCGGTGTCAATTGACAAAGTTATTTTGATTACTTATGTGAATGAAGCACTTCCATGGCAACAGGCAAAAACTAGTGTGGCGGTGATGAGCGCCCAGACAGGGGACAGGGAAGCGTGAAGCCCCACTATCCCAGCGATGGCAACAGCTTAGTTCTGCCACCTCTCCAAAATATGCTCCCATTCCGCGGATTACTGACCCATATTTGTGAATGTTCATCTAAAAAGGTTAGAGACAGCACACAGAGTACACCTGCCCCACCCAAAATAGGAAAATAACATTCACACTGGCATCCATATTTATGGGGCCCCTCCTTCCAAAAACACGCCCCAACTTTTTGAATGTTAGCAGGCGAGAATCGTGCACGCATTTCCAAAATGCCATGGCATTTGAGGAGCATTGGGTTCTTATTTGTCAGCACCAATGAGAGGCCAGGGCTGAGGGAGAGGCGGGAAAGGGGTCAAATATAGAGGGGTGTGGGGGGGGAGGAGCTAATTACAGCGTTTTAGCTGCTGGCCAAGGGAGCTGTTTAACAAACAGTGAAACCCAGTTACATGATTACATACTTCCCTTTGGGTGGCTGTGTTGTGGCGTGAACGTGGGGCTGAGGCAGGCACGATGTGGCAGTGGGCGAAAGGAGCTCGGGTCGCTGGCTCTCGCCCAGCATAATGGGGTATTTTTCTTCTTAACCAACAACTCCATTGGGAAGAAGAGTTACCTTCCACTAAGTTTTCCCCACAAAGTCACAAAATACAAAATACCCAACAGACACAGAAGCTAAAAACAGAATGACACGAGGGGGGGTTTTCAGGTGTAAGCAGGTAAGGACGGAGTGTTCTCCTACACACAGATAAAGTCATATTTATCCAAATGCGTGCGCACACACACGCAGAACTGTGCTCACAGGAAGCGGCTGCAGTTCCCTGTCATCCGTCTTCATTAGTGATGGCTGCACGCCTCCTGGGCTGACGCCATATGCTACTCATAGGGGACCGTGCACCGTATACCAGACATCACACACGCACACACATTGATGCGCAGACAAACACACACAATCACTGGACGCAAGACAAAAACCACTTCTAGGTGCACTGAAGTGTGAAACACAAACAAAAACAGAAGAATGGAAAAAAGGATGATGACACGTTTCAATATCATGTTTCAGTATCAAGTTTCAGTGGCACCTTTCAATATCATGTTTCAATGGCACATTTCAATATCATGTTTCAGTGGCACGTTTCAATATCATGTTTCAATATTATGTTTCATGAAGGGCAACCAAACAGTTATGTTATGAATGCAGGGCACTGCTCATCTTTATCAGGGGTTGGAGTCAATTCCACTTCAAATCAATCTGCTGTATGGCAATGGTTGCAGACAGTCCCTCGAATTTCTTGTACAGTTTACCCTTTTTCTTTCCTCTAAAGATGTTTATAGACGAAGACTCACCGCAATCCCTTTTCTGTACTCATTTCTTATGTTAGCATATTGAAACACCCATTGGGATCCTTGCAATGGCAAGGCATATCCTACATTTGACATTTATAAAGAAAAGGAATTTAGCAGACGTGCTTATCATTAGCGACAGAGTAGAGAGTACATACATTTTCAGACTTTTTCATACTGGTCCCCTGTGGGAATTGAACCCACAACCCTGGTGTTGCAAGCACCATGCTCTACCAACTGAACCACGTGCTAAAAACACCTCAGCATTACTTCAAACTTTTCTTGTGACAATATCCATTATACTGTCTGAGAGATTTTCTCTCTCTGAGTTGAAAGGGCCTTTGGTGACTTGTAAGTTGTTCAGGATGCTTTTTAAATCAGTAATAAGGTGGTTATTATGTATGCAGAGCAGAGCCCGGGCTGAGCACAGCAGGTCTTCAGCACACGCCGTGCTCAGGAGGAGGTGTGGAGGATTGGCTTTATACCCTCCTGACAGCTGCCCATCCATCCGTCCATTCCTCCTCACACACACACACTCACACACACACTCACACACACACACACACACAC
This sequence comes from Oncorhynchus kisutch, assembly GCF_002021735.2. Lineage (NCBI taxonomy): Eukaryota > Metazoa > Chordata > Actinopteri > Salmoniformes > Salmonidae > Oncorhynchus > Oncorhynchus kisutch. The sequence continues at coordinate 31,462,966 of NC_034182.2, forward strand.
ACACACACACACACACACACACACACACACACACACACACACACACACACACACACACACACACACACACACACACAGGCAGGCAGATACCCACACACTCTCGCATCTCATACACACACACACACACACAGGCACACACACACACACACACACACACACACACACACACACACACACACACACACACACACACACACACACACACACACACACACACACACACACACACACACACACACACACACACACACACACACACAATCATATACACAAACACACCAGGCATGCAGGGACACACTGAGACAGATATCCCACCAGTACGCACTATGCATCCAGATATGAATGTACACGCTCACAAAGTCGAGTGTCTACACTGACACCGCATCCTGCTTCTGCCCAAACATATCCTACAGCTCAAACAGGGATCTGTAAACACCCAGAGGCACCTTCTCCTGATACTGTATACAAACACATTCTAAAAGAAAGACAGCAGAGAGGTAAGTACCACCTCCACAAATAGCCATGTATCCACCTTTGAACTGACAACCAAATGATAAAACCCCATACTGTACGCCTATATCCCTCTTATTTTGACAAGGTGGCAGGTCTGTCACAACCGAGACACCGTCTTCACGAGACGCCGGCCCGCACCATCCCTGACGTTGATCCGCGGAGAGGTCGGCAGCAGCGACGGGGCAGAGAGAGGGAGCTCGGTTCAAATAGACCCTGGTAATGATATGTCGATCTATCAGGGCATTGGACCCTGTATCTTCTTCTCCAGTGTGGTCGGCTATGAGTCTCGCCCCGTTTTGCCGTCGAGTCTGGCTGATGCGCCCTGACAGGCTTTCAGTGTGTATTCCAGCGCTCCTTCAACAGGGGATCGCTCCCAGGGGGGTTTTGGGTAGTCGAGTCAATCACGAGTCTATTTGAGTGAGTCGCAGTGTTTCTTTCCTCCCTTTTTACTTGTCGTTCGGAAACAACGCACTGCACCTCTAATGTTTTGACTCAGGGCGTGCCCCCAATCGGCACCTCTAATGTTTTGACTCAGGGCGTGCCCCCAATCGGCACCTCTAATGTTTTGACTCAGGGCGTGCCCCCAATCGGCACCTCTAATGTTTTGACTCAGGGCGTGCCCCCAATCGGCACCTCTAATGTTTTGACTCAGGGCGTGCCCCCAATCGGCACCTCTAATGTTTTGACTCAGGGCGTGCCCCCAATCGGCACCTCTAATGTTTTGACTCAGGGCGTGCCCCCAATCGGCACCTCTAATGTTTTGACTCAGGGCGTGCCCCCAATCGGCACCTCTAATGTTTTGACTCAGGGCATGCCCCCAATCGGCACCTCTAATGTTTTGACTCAGGGCGTGCCCCCAATCGGCACCTCTTTCGTTTTTTATTTTCGCCCTGTCGTCTGTCCATCTTGACACGGCCACTCTCTCTTTTCCTCTCTCTCTCTCTCTTTATCTCTCTCGCCATCTCTCCCTCCCTCTGCCCCACGCCGACTGTGGTGGTGGACAGAGTCATGTGGCACTTTGGGCCTCGTCTCCAAATTCCCTAATAACAGCACATTCCCCTAAATGTGTTTGTAATGTGGGCAATCATTTTCAGTAATGGATGCTTGTCAGTTTTATGGCGGGGAGAATGACAGTCTCATGACAGGCGAGCTTCATCGAGCCGCTGCTCGCCACCTAAATCTTGCCAGTGGCACTTTAAATACAGACCAACACCCCCCTCTGGTGCATGCTGGACGTACTGTCTCATAATCTCAGGTCTGGCTGCCTTATCTCTTAATGGCACTATGTATTCCTGACTTGAGAACAGTTGTGTTAAACTAGTTCAGGTAGTAATCATGTTATTAAGAATTAATGTTATTAAGAATTAAGCTGTTGGTATTTGAAATATTTAATGAGCAGCGGGAACGACCCCTTCGACAGCCCTGACTTGATGCTGTTATGGGACGCGTCCTTACGGGGGAAATATCTCCCCAAATTACCTTTGCAATTCATCACAGGTAGTTTTGGGAACGCATCCCAAAGTTACCCTAATGCATGAGACACGGACAAATGCAGAGTTCCACAGACCATCCATCCTTCCCATATAAGTGAATGGATCTAGAAATATCCTGTGTAAATCCTAACACACTGAAACACCTGTTGCTAGAGGCTAATCTGACATTCAATGATCATCGACACTGCTCTAGCCGGGCGGCAGGTAGCATAGCGGTTAGGAGCATTGGACCAGTAACTGAAAGGCCACTGGTTCAAATCTCAGAGTCGACTCGTTGAAACATCTGCCGATGTGCCCTTGAGCAAAGCACTTAACCCTAACTGTTCTAGGGTCGCCATCAATAATGGCTGATCCCTGGCTCTGACCCAACTCTCAGGGGGAGTGGGATATGCAAAAAATGTACAATTCCAATTAGGACGTGTGACATAGATAATTAGGTGGGTGCTTCCATTTGTCCTATCTCAGCATATGGATCTGACTCATCCCAGTATTGGAGACTGTATTTGTACTAACATTGAAATATACACAAAGATGGATTCCCCCTCTAATTTTGATAAAAGGGAGCAGTAAGTAGACTCTCTCGACAAACTGTTAACACAAATGTTATGTATTGAGTAGCCAAATTGAGTAGGTGGACAGTGGGCATGATGTTGTTGCTCTGGGTTCAAAAGTTAAGCAAGTGACTACATACAGCCGGTGAGAAGATCCCAACAGTTGAGGTGAATACACAAGGTGTGAGCTGGCATCAGGACGGTGGGTATGAGCTGGCATCAGGATGGTGGGTGTGAGCTGGCATCAGGACGGTGGGTGTGAGCTGGCATCAAGACGGTGGGTGTGAGCTGGCATCAAGGCGGTGGGTATGAGCTGGCATCAAGGCGGTGGGTGTGAGCTGGCATCAAGGTGGTGGGTGTGAGCTGGCATCAAGGCGGTGGGTGTGAGCTGGCATCAAGACGGTGGGTATGAGCTGGCATCAGGACGGTGGGTATGAACTAGCATCAGGACGGTGGGTGTGAGCTGGCATCAGGACGGTGGGTATGAGCTGGCATCAGGACAGTGGGTATGAGCTGGCATCAGGACGGTGGGTATGAGCTGGCATCAAGACGGTGGGTGTGAGCTGGCATCAAGACGGTGGGTATGAGCTGGCATCAGGACGGTGGGTATGAGCTGGCATCAAGACGGTGGGTGTGAGCTGGCATCAAGGCGGTGGGTGTGAGCTGGCATCAGGACGGTGGGTATGAGCTGGCATCAAGACGGTGGGTGTGAGCTGGCATCAGGACGGTGGGTGTGAGCTGGCATCAGGACGGTGGGTGTGAGCTGGCATCAGGACGGTGGGTGTGAGCTGGCATCAAGGCGGTGGGTGTGAGCTGGCATCAAGACGGTGGGTATGAGCTGGCATCAAGGCGGTGGGTGTGAGCTGGCATCAAGGCGGTGGGTGTGAGCTGGCATCAAGGCGGTGGGTGTGAGCTGGCATCAGGACGGTGGGTGTGAGCTGGCATCAGGACGGTGGGTATGAGCTGGCATCAGGACGGTGGGTATGAGCTGGCATCAAGACGGTGGGTATGAGCTGGCATCAAGACGGTGGGTGTGAGCTGGCATCAAGATGGTGGGTATGAGCTGGCATCAGGACGGTGGGTATGAGCTGGCATCAAGACGGTGGGTGTGAGCTGGCATCAAGGCGGTGGGTGTGAGCTGGCATCAGGACGGCGGGTATGAGCTGGCATCAAGACGGTGGGTGTGAGCTGGCATCAGGACGGTGGGTGTGAGCTGGCATCAAGACGGTGGGTATGAGCTGGCATCAAGGCGGTGGGTGTGAGCTGGCATCAGGACGGTGGGTATGAGCTGGCATCAAGACGGTGGGTATGAGCTGGCATCAAGACGGTGGGTGTGAGCTGGCATCAAGACGGTGGGTATGAGCTGGCATCAGGACGGTGGGTATGAGCTGGCATCAAGACGGTGGGTGTGAGCTGGCATCAAGGCGGTGGGTGTGAGCTGGCATCAGGACGGTGGGTATGAGCTGGCATCAAGACGGTGGGTGTGAGCTGGCATCAGGACGGTGGGTATGAGCTGGCATCAGGACGGTGGGTATGAGCTGGCATCAAGACGGTGGGTGTGAGCTGGCATCAAGGCGGTGGGTGTGAGCTGGCATCAGGACGGTGGGTATGAGCTGGCATCAAGATGGTGGGTATGAGCTGGCATCAAGACAGTGGGTATGAGGTGGCATCAAGACGGTGGGTATGAGCTGGCATCAGGATGGTGGGTATGAGCTGGCATCAGGACGGTGGGTGTGAGCTGGCATCAGGACGGTGGGTGTGAGCTGGCATCAAGGCGGTGGGTGTGAGCTGGCATCAAGACGGTGGGTGTGAGCTGGCATCAAGGCGGTGGGTGTGAGCTGGCATCAAGGCGGTGGGTGTGAGCTGGCATCAAGGCGGTGGGTGTGAGCTGGCATCAGGACGGTGGGTGTGAGCTGGCATCAGGACGGTGGGTATGAGCTGGCATCAGGACGGTGGGTATGAGCTGGCATCAAGATGGTGGGTATGAGCTGGCATCAAGACGGTGGGTGTGAGCTGGCATCAAGGCGGTGGGTGTGAGCTGGCATCAAGACGGTGGGTGTGAGCTGGCATCAAGACGGTGGGTGTGAGCTGGCATCAAGACGGTGGGTATGAGGTGGCATCAAGACGGTGGGTATGAGGTGGCATCAAGACGGTGGGTATGAGGTGGCATCAAGACGGTGGGTATGAGGTGGCATCAGGACGGTGGGTATGAGGTGGCATCAAGACGGTGGGTATGAGGTGGCATCAAGACGGTGGGTGTGAGCTGGCATCAAGGCGGTGGGTGTGAGCTGGCATCAGGACGGTGGGTATGAGGTGGCATTAATGAAATTAAATAAAAATGTATTTGTCACATGCTCTGAATACAACAGGTGTAGACTTTCCCGTGAAATGCTTGCTTAAAAGCCCTTAAGTAACAATGCAGTTCAAGAAAGAGAGTTAAGAGAATATTTACTAAATAAAATAAAAATAGTAAAATAAAAAGTAACATAATAAAAATAACAATAACAAGGCAGGCATGTCAATGTAAATAGTCTTGGTGGTCATTTGATTAATTGTTCAGCAGTCTTATGATTTGGGAGTGGACGCTGTTAAGGAGCCTTGTGGTTCTAGACTTGGCGCTCCGGTACCACTTGCTGTGCGGTAGCAGAGAGAACAGTCTATGTTAATGGGGCCTGTTCCAGCTGCCTTTTCCTGTAGATGAGCCAATCAGAAAGAAAAGGACATAGTAACACAATAAAATAACAATAAGACTATATACAAGGAGTACCGGTACCAAGTCAATATGCAGAGGTATGAGGTAGCTGAGGTAATATGTACAGTATTACATGTAGGTAGAGGTAAAAGTGACCAGGCAATCAGGATAGGTAATAAACAGTAGCAGCAGCGTATGTGAAAGTGTGAGTGTGTGTGTGGCGTCAATATGCATGTGTGTGTGTGTGTTGTGTGTTTGTGTGAGCGTATGTAGTGTGTGTGTGTGTGTGTGTGTTTGGGTAGAGTCCAGTGAGTGTGCATAGAATCAGTGCAAGAACGTCAGTGCAAAAAAAAATCATAAGGGGTCAATGCAAATAGTCAGGGTGGCCATTTGATTAACTGTTCAGAAGTCTTATGGCTTGGGGGTAGAAAGAAGCTGTTCAGGAGCCTTTTGCTACCAGAATTGGCGCTCCGGTACCGCTTTCCGTGCGGTAACAGAGAGAACAGTCTACGACTTGGGTGGCTGAACAATTTTTAGGGCCTTCCTCTGACACCGCCTGGTATAGAGGTCCTGTATGGCAGGGAGCTTGGCCCCAGTGATGTACTGGGCCGTACGCACTACCCTCTGTAGCGCCTTGCGGTCAGATGCCAAACAGTTACCATACCAAGCGATGATGCAGTCAGTCAAGATGCTCTCAATGGAGCAGCTGTTTAACTTTTTGAGCATCCAAGGGCCCATGCCATATCTTTTCAGCCTCCTTAGGGGGAAGAGGCATTGTCGTGCCCTCTTCATGACTGCGTTGGTGTGTTTGGACCATAATAGGTCCTTAGTGATGTGGACAACGAGGAACTTCAAGCGCTCAACGTGCTTTACTACAGCCCCGTTGATGTGAATGGGGGCGTTCTCAGCCCTCCATTTCCTGGAGTCCACGATCAGCTCCTTTGTCTTACTCACATTGAGGGAGAGGTTATTGTCCTGGCACTACCTTTCCAGGTCTCCTCCCTCCTCCCTGTAGGCTGTCTCATCATCGTTGGTTATCAGGCCTACCACCGTCGTGTCGTCAGCAAACTTAGTGATGGTGTTGGAGTCGTGCGCAGCCCCGCAGTCGTGGGCGAACAGGGATTACAGGAGGGGACTAAGGGCACACCCCTGTGGGGCCCCCGTGTTGAGGGTCAGCGAGGCGGATGTGTAGTTATACTCTCACCACCTGGGGTGGCCAGTCAGGAAGTCCCGGATCCAGTTGCAGAGGGAGGTGTTTAATCCCATGGTCCCGTGATGATTGGAGGGCACTATGGTGTTGAATGCTGAGCTGTAGTCAATGAACAGCATTCTCACGTAGGTGTTCCTTTTGTCCAAGTGGGAAAGGGCAGTGTGGAGTGCAATAGAGATTGCGTCGTCTGTGGATCTGGTGGGGCGGTATGCAAATTGGAGTTTAAAAAGTGCTTTGTAAATGAATTTGATTGACTAAGTGGGTCCAGAGTGTCTGGGATGATGGTGTTGACATGAGCCATGCCCAGCCTTTCAAAGCATTTCATGGTTACAGATGTGAGTGCTACGGGGCGAGAGTCATTTAGGCAGATTACCTTTGCATTCTTGGGCACAGGGATTATGGAGGTCTGCTTGAAACATGTAGGTATTACAGACTGGGTCAGGGAGAGGATGAAAATGTCAGTGAGTCCAGCTGGTCAGCGCCAGGACAGTGGATATGAGGTGGCATCAGGACAGTGGATATGAGGTGGCATCAGGATGGTGGGTATGAGGTGGCATCAGGACGGTGGGTATGAGGTGGCATCAGGACAGTGGATATGAGGTGGCAGTTTTGGGAGAATACTCAGGTTTGTACTAGCATGACACAATGGTAGGTAATATGGGTTAAGGGCGCAATACACAACACATACTCCCTATTCCCAGAGACCAGCGGTAGGTCAAGCATCCGCAGCCAGGGAGGGGATACACCAAGTTAATAAAACTGCATTTCATTGGTCAGTTCATTGGTTAGTTGAAGTGTGTACACTTCAACTAACCAATGTACAGTCCTATTGTCGCTGGCATTACAGTTGTTTCCAATTGCTAACACACTAAAATGACATGCACAGCACAATTATTTAAACTGACGCACAGAGAGCAAAACCTCTTCTCAAGTCTCCAAAAGTCTAAACACATTTTCTGCTTTACACACATTTTGCAATTCAAAATGGCACTTTTTAAATGCACTGCACACGGCTCTCTGCATAAGACACAACAATCTGACATAAAGTCACATGTTTGCCATTTCAAAACACTGCCATTCAAAATGACACTTCATGAGCTAATTGGCCAATACATGTGCCACCTGGCCAAACACCTCTGGTTAAATGTTACCACTTCAATCAGGAAGTAAGCACTATGAAAAGACCACAGTTTTACAACAAGAGTGGAAGCCGTTGCAGAGAGAGGAAGAGGGAGGGTGAGAATGAGAGGGGGAGGAAGAGTGAGAGGTAGGGGTAGAGCTGGTAGAAGAGTTCATGGCTAAAGGAGACAACAACTTTCAAATGAAATCAGAGCAACCTTAGTTGATCATGTCATCAACCATGGACTGACAATGCGAGAGGCTGGACAGAGAGTGCAGCCCAACTTGAGCCGTTTTACTGTCGCCTGTGTCATCCGGACATTTAGACTGGAGTACAGGTATGTAACCAACATTTCTTTCACACTATGTAGTACACCCCATGTCATAGTGTATCAGTTGGGTGACACCTGTTTACTTCATGAATGGCTGATGTCATACACTAACTGCACAAATTTCCTGTAGAATTTACTCTACTGTGGGGGAAATATCTTTAGGCTGCATTGTCCAAGCCCTATATTTTTGTTTTATTGGGCTGAGAGAAGCAACCATGGTGGAGGAAGGGGCCAAATGTTCACCGGGGTACAGGAAGCTGCCATTGTAAACTTGGTTTTGGAAAATAATTAAATCAGATGACGAGAAATTCAAAGCCACATCATCCAAGACAACACCATATTCAACAACATTCAACGAGTCAGTCTGTCCACATTGGCTCGCATTCTCAAGCGAAACCAAATCAGAATGAAACAACTTTATAAGGTGCCTTTTGAGAGAAACTCTCAAAGAAACCAAGAGGTCAGACGAGCATATGTGGATGTAAGTACAATATTGACTGCAGTACACTACACTCAACATTGTTTCCCAGTGTACTGGATAACACCATATTGACTGCAGTACACTACACTCAACATTGTTTCCCAGTGTACTGGATAACACCATATTGACTGCAGTACACTACACACAACATTGTTTCCCAGTGTACTGGATAACACCATATTGACTGCAGTGCACTACACACAACATTGTTTCCCAGTGTACTGGATAACACCATATTGACTGCAGTACACTATACACAACATTGTTTACCAGTGTACTGGATAACACCATATTGACTGCTTTTGTTCTTTGTTTTCAGGGAGTACTGGAAATGGATGCTCATGCAATCCCACATGAGTTGATCTTTATAGATGAGGCTGGGTTCAACCTAGCAGAGACCAGAAGAAGGGGGTGAAACGTCATTGGCCACAGAGCCATTATAGATGTTCCTGGCCAACGTGGTGGGAACATCACAATGTGCGCTGCCATCTCCAATACGCATGGTTTCCTCCACCATCATGCCAACCTTGGACCATACAACACAGCCCATATTCTCACATTTCTGGACAGACTCCACAACATTCTCATACCACCAGAGCGTATCAATGATGCAGACCATCAAAGAACCCGGTACGTTGTAGTATGGGACAGCGTGAGCTTTCATCGTGCAGCTCCAGTCCAAAACTGGTTTGCTGACCACCCACCATTTCTCGTGCAATACCTCCCATCATACTCACCATTTCTGAACCCCATAGAAGAGTTATTTTCGGCACAGCGGTGGAAGGTATACGACCCCTTTGTGCGCAGGCCTCTTGTGCAGGCTATGGAAGAGGCATGTGATGAGATTGATGTGGGTGCGATTCAGGGATGGATAAGGCACTCAAGGCACTTCTTCCCTCGATGTCTGGTAAGGGAAGATATTGCCTGTGATGTGGACGAGGCGTTGTGGCCAGACCCAGCTGTGCGGCAAGATGCTGCCTAATTATTTTTCTTGCCTCTTTTTTTCTATATATTTTTTCTGCAATTTTCTTTTTCAGTTTACAGTTTTTTTGTGAGCATATTTTTGTTCAGTCCAATGTAAATATATCTGATGTGAATATGTTGCACTGACTTGTTTGGAGAAAAATAAAATGTTTCAACAGCATGTGTGTGTGTCTGCAAATATTTCTGTGCATCTGAAGAATTTTCTATAATTTGAACTATTTTAGTATTATGGCAAAAGCAGACTAAAGATGAGAATGCTTTTCATTATTTATGTATTTATTTATTTAACCTTTATTTTACTAGGCAAGTCAGTTAAGAACAAATTCTTATTTTCAATGACGGCCTAGGAACAGTGGGTTAACTGCCTGTTCAGGGGCAGAATGAAAGATTTGTACCTTGTCAGCTCAGGGATTTGAACTTGCAACCTTCCGGTTACTAGTCCAACGCTCTTGGCTACCCTGTCTACCCTGCCGCCCCAACAGTGTGTAGTTGGTTAGACAAAAATCAGGTAATATGAATGAAGTTTCTGCCATTTCGTGCAAACGTTTGATTTTGATAATGCTATCTGTAGTTTTGGTTGCAGTGCTTCATGTTGCAGGATATATGAGGTATTTTGCAGTTTGGGGGTGTGGTTTTGGTTGCAGTGCTTCATGTTGCAGGATATATGAGGTATTTTGCAGTTTGGGTGTGTAGTTTTGGTTGCAGTGCTTCATGTTGCAGGATATATGAGGTATTTTGCCGTTTGGGTGTGTAGTTTTGGTTGCAGTGCTTCATGTTGCAGGATATATGAGGTATTTTGCCGTTTGGGTGTGTGGTTTTGTGAATTGTGTTAAGTATTTTGATAAAAACCAGCCAGAATTGACTGTAACTGGGCATTTGCATATAAATGTTGGTAGACACAGTGTGTTTGCTCATGGTGTGGTGCTGTGTTCTCTGTAGAGTTAGCTAGCTGCTAGATCTAGTACTATCAAACCAGGCAGAAGCCCAATGTCATGATTTAAACTCATTATTGCAACCAACTAGGAGGAGGGGAGGACATTGTGTGGCGTGGTATATGAACTTGTGTTTGGACTGTGGTGGAGTGTGTGTCTAGGCCGCTGTGTACTATAGACGTGTGTGTGTGCCTGTCGTTGCGTCTCTGGTGCTGTGGCCAGAGACTTGAGGTCAGAAATGGACTGGGGCGTGGCCAGGAGACTGCAGGCCTGATCCTCAGACAACCACTCCTGCACTGCAGACAGAGAGAAAGACAGACACAGAGAAACAAAGAGAGAGAGAGACAGAGACAAAAAGAGAGAGACATAGCGACAGAAAGACAAAGAGAGAGAGAGACAGACAAAAAGAGAGAGACAGAGAGGCAAAGAGAGAGAGAGACAGACAAAAAGAGAGAGAGACAGAGAGACAGAGACAGAGAGGCAAAGAGAGAGAGAGAGACAGAGATAAGCTAAAGAAGGGGGATAGGAACATAGAGAGAGAGACAAGGGGTAAAGAAACCAAGGTAGAGAGAGGGAGGAAAGGAGTGAATGGGAGAAAGTCGCCAGGGCAAAGATACAAGAGGAAGGAGGTCAAATAGAGGAGAGGGGGAATAAGAGGGAGATAAAGAGACAGAAGTGTAAAAGAGTGAGGAGGAAGAGGTATAGAACAAGGGAGACCAAACAGATCGCAAGAAAGCAACAAATATTATAGGAGAAACAGTATATAGACAGGAGTGACACACAGGTCTGAAAAAGAAAGCAAGAAAGCAAAAGCGAGAGAGTGAGTGAGTGAGTGAGTGAGTGAGTGAGTGACAGAGAGATAGAAACAGCTGTCTGTACAATATACTACCTCACTGCTCCCTCTAGCTTTAACTGCTGCCCTATTCTGCTGGCTCCCCCGACACCTGTCAATCAAGACCTCTGATTTGTCTCACTGCCAGAACTCAGAATACAAATTAGGACGAGGATCAGGTGTTATTTTTTTTCAAAAGTTAGGCACCGGAGTCTTAACATAACTCTAATGAAGAATGTCTGCTTAATTAAGACAGAATAGGGATTACAGGTGCTTTCATGTATGAAACTGGAATCCTGGTCTGGTTGAAAAAATAGGATTTGCCTTCACAAGAGCTGAAAATAAATTGAGGGTGCCCTTAGAATGGTATGACATCTATACAACATCAGCATGCTATTGTAGACTGTAATGCAACCTGCACTACCACACTACAATACCTCCTATACAGGTCCTCGAATAGATCCTTCAGGTATCAGGGAAGGTGACATCATCGCAACTCAGTAGCCGTGTTTATACTCACTGTTATATGCATCACCTAGCTGCAATGAAAGACGGACAGAGGAGATCACTTAGATAACTCCTCATTTCTGTTCTGGGATCCGTTGCTCTGACCAGCCTCCTTATCTTATTCACCGCAGAGCAAGCTGCCAGTCTGAATTGGGACCTGCCATGTGGTCGCTGGATGTATCTGTATGTGAGGGTGGTGTACCTTGTCTGGCAGAGATGACTCCTGTTAGAGCACTGCTGTTGGACTTCACAGACACTTTGGATTTCTTCCTCGTCTCCGACACAGTCTGCAAAACAAACCCCCCCCCCCCCCCCCCCCCCTTATCAGCTGTCACCTCTATCAACTCTAACTCTCTTTGGGACTGTCAAGAGACACTGGCTAGAATTCAATGTAATTGCAATGCAATGTTGACACAGCACCATTGTTTACTGCCTACACACACACACACACACACACACACACACATACACACACACACAAACAAACAAACAAAGTATTGAACCATGAGGGAGTCTACCTGATGGTAAAAAAAAGTTACTTGTTACTGCAATGCGGGTTGGATCGAATTGAGTCCACTGTCACAGACAGACAGGATGATAGACAGGATGACAGACAGGATGACAGACAGGATGACACCTCTACCTTGTATTTCATGATATTGGACTTGTACAAACAGTTTCATACACTGCGAGGTTGGCACTACTTTAGTGTCATTCTATTCCAGCTAGGGTGTTCTGTGTGTGTTTGAAGTTGAAGAATTGTTTCTTGTTGTGGTTAGCTGAAAAGATGAAGGCTATTTTAGCCCTTTGTCAGATATTTACATGAGAGGTTCAACCAAGTCCAAAAGGAGGTCACACACAACACCCTATGGATAGCTGGAATAGCATGATATTGAAGCAGTGCCAACCTTGCAGTGTATGAAAATGTCTCATTTTATAGTGTACAGTAGTTACATTGTTTGTCTGCTGGGGCTCATTTCATTCTGTTTAATACTGTGTTGTGACATTGTATTAGTTAATGTGACTGTTGTTCATCGAATGATTAAAAGTTTCTAATTGCGTGATTAACTGAATCAAGCCATTATTAACTCATTAACCTGGGGCACCATGGGAAAACTAGTTTTTATTGAGTTTCTATTTCCCAAATTAACTCAAAGAATATCAGAATATCGATTTTACAACAGCCGCTAATTAACCAGTTACCTCTACAATCTCGTTCTGAAAGATGTCAGTGTCCTTTTGGCTTAGGAGTCTGTTCCCTCACCCTTTGCTCTGGAAGGGGTCTTTTGAGGACAGACAGCTCTGTAGCTCAGAGCTCACAGCATAGGAATGAAACGTTTTAGATACCATGATTCACTGAGATTGGATGCTATGGGGTCTGGCTTGAATTCACCCGCTTAGACACAGCTACTCATCTGTAGTTTGGGTAGAAAAATATTTCTTTGTCTTCAAACTTGTGTTGCATTCTGAGTTCGTTTACTTTTTAGACCTTGGCTGCAGCTTGGGTCACGTCGTCTAATCTGTAAATTCTTTACTCACAGGTTTTATACCCTTGGGTCAGAAGTGGGCGTAACCGCCTTTAGGGCAATTCTCTGGGCGTACCAAGTTAAGAGCAAGGTCTAGGTTTTTCTCAAATCCAATTTTAGACAACTAACTTAACATTTCATCTTTACCAAAACATTCCCTTTGATTTGGACATTTTCCACACAACGTACAATGTATAAATATCAAACATATACTAGGAAAACTCTTCACGTTACAATGTTTTCGTAATAACGTCCTCTATTAACCTTTAATAACAAAACAAAAATGACATACATTTTCATATTCAATCTATCGTCATGACCACCATTGTGGCTGACAGAAACCATTGTTCCAAAGTCCCTTTATTTCATGTTTAATGTTCTGAGGCTTGTTCTTCATAGTAACAGGACAAAGGAATTTATCTGTGGCCTGAGATTTACCAGGGGCATGAAGGGTCATAAAAAACCCACATTTTCAGACCCCTAGATCTCTCCTCCTCTGTTGGGGTTGAGAGATAATCTGTAGGGTTGTGGTCTCCTGTAACCTGACCTGATCATGACAGTCATGACAACTGTGTGATATGTGGCATGCTGTTGTTTTTACCTACCTTAGTTGAATGCACTGATTGTAAGTCGCTCTGAACAGGAGTGTCTGCTAAATGAATCAACTGTAATGTCAAATGTAATAATAGCAGAGAAGAGTCCACCACCTTTGACCCCCTCACCTGTTCTCCATACAGAGGGCGTCCACGGCAATGATGCGCGTCTCGTGGCCACCCAGGATGTGGTTCAGCTCCAGGTTGAGCCGTTCGGCCTCTGCTGTGCTCCGCCTTAACATCCTGCAACTCGTCAGTCAGCGCCGTAACACTGTACTCCAGCTCCTCCATCTGAACACACAGACAGAAAGAGAGAGAGAAGAGAGAGAGAGATAGAGAGAGAGAGAGAGACAGGAAGACAAGAGGAGAGAGAGAGACAGACGAGGTTACAGTACATGCAGCGGAGGCCTCTCCTTATCAGCCTTCTCAAAGTGCTGATGAAGGAGAGGCACTGGGTCGTGTTCATCAGGGCACGATTTAGCATAAAGTTTTGAAAACGGAATATGAAAAAGAGCAGTCTCATTGGACAAGGTCCCATCCCCCCTGTAACCTTGCCTTCTCCAGTTGATGGACCAGGTTCTCTCTCTCATAGGCTGGGAAGTGGTGTGCCCCCACCTCCGCATCCCCCAGCCTCTGTCTGGTGATGGTCATCCTCAGCAGCTGTGGACCAGGGAGAGACGGGTGAAACAGAGGAAGGAACAAGGGACAGATTCACTTACAAGTTTGAGTTCGCCTGAGAGAGAGATGCATGTTTGTGTGAGAGTGTGTATTGTGTGTGTATATGTATGTGTGTGTGTGTGTGTGTGTGTGTGTGTGTGTGTGTGTGTGTGTGTGTGTGTGTGTGTGTGTGTGTGTGTGTGTGTGTGTGTGTGTGTGTGTGTGTGATGCCCCACCTTGTTATCCCCCTGGGCATCGGCCATTCTCTGATGCAGCTCCTTCCCTCGCGTCTCTCAACAGCTGAGCCAAGTTTACCTGGGGAGAGGAGGGAGAGATACACATACAGTGTATACATACATACATACAATCCCATCCCTTTTTCCACATTTTGCAGCCTTATTGTAAAATCTATCAAATTATTTATTTTTCTCATGAATCTAAACACAATACCTCATAATGACAAAAACAGGTTTTGCAAATGTATATAAAAAAGAAATAACTTGTTTACATAAGTATTCAGACCATTTGCTAAGAAACTTGAAATTCGGGGGAGAAGGGCCTTGGTCAGGACGGTGACCAAGAACCTCTGTGGAAATGGGAGAACCTTCCAGAAGGACAACCATCTCTGCAGTACTCCACCAATCAGGCCTTTATGGTAGAGTGGCCAGACGGAAGCCACTCCTCAGTAAAAGGCACATGACAGCATGCTTGTATTTGGCCAAATGGCACCTAAAGGACTCTAAGACCATGAGAAACAAGATCCTCTGGTCTGACGAAACCAAGATTGAACTCTTTGGCCTGAATGACAAGTGTCACATCTGGAGGAAACATGGCACTCTCCCTACGGTGAAGCATGTTCGTGGCAGCATCATGCTGTGGGGATGGTTTACAGCGGCAGGGAGTGGGAGACTAGTCAGGATCAAGGAAAAGATGAACGGCGCAAAGTACTTGATGAAAACCTGCTCCAGAGCACTCAGGACCTCAGACTGGGGTGAAGGTTCACCTTCAAACAGGACAAAGACCCTAAGTACACAGCCAAGACAACACAGGAGTGGCTTTGGGACAAGTCTCTGAATGTCCTTGAGTGGCCCAGCCAGAGTCCGGACTTGAACCCTTCTAACATCTCTGGAGAGACCTGAAAATAGCTGTGGAGCTACGCTCCCCATCCCTGACAGAGCTTGAGAGGATCTGTAAAGAAGAATGGGAGAAACTCCCCAAATACAGGTGTGCCAAGCTTGTAGCGTCATACTCAAGAAGACTCAAGGCTGTAATCGCTGCCTAGGTGCTTCAACAAAGTAGTTAGTAAAGGGTCTGAATACTTATGTAAATGTGATATTAGATTTTTTTTTTTGTATTATACATTTCCTCAAATTTCTAACAATCTGTTTGTGCTTTGTCATTGTGGGGTATTGTGTGTAGATTGATGAGGGGGAAAAAAACAATTTCATCCATTTTAGAATAAGGTTGTAACGTAACAAATGTGGAAAACGTCAAGGGGTCTGAATGCACTGTACATACAAAAGTATGTGGACACCCCTAAAAATGTGTGTATAAAATCGAGCGCACATCCATGCAATCTCCATAGACAAACATTGGCAGTAGAATGGCTTTACTGAAGAGCTCAGTGACTTTCAACGTGGCATCCTATCATAGGATACCACCTTTCCAACAAGTCAGTTCATCAAATTTCTGCTCTGCTAGAGCTGCCCCGGGAAACTTTAAGGGCTGTTATTGTGAAGTGGAAACATCTAGGAGCAAAAACGGCCACACAAGCTCACAGAACTGGACCGCCAGGTGCTGAGGTGCGTAACACGTAAAAATCATCTGTCCTCGGTTGCAACACTCACTATAGAATTCCTAACTACCTCTGGACACAACGTCAGCACAAGAACTGTTTCAACATGACAATGCCCCCATGCACAAAGTGAAGTCCATACAGAAATGGTTTGTCGAGATTGGTATAGAAGAAATTGACTGGCCTGCACAGAGCCCTGACCTCAACCCTATCGAACACCTTTGGGATGAATTGGAACGCCGACTGCGAGCCAGGCCTAATCGCCCAACATCAGTGCCGACCTCACTAATGGTCTTGTGGCTAAATGGAAGCAAGTCACCACAGCAATGTTCCAACATCTAGTGGAAAGCCTTCCCAGAAGGCTGTTGTAGCAGCAAAGGGGGGACCAATTCCATATTAATGCACATGATTTTGGAATGAGATGTTCGACAAGCCGGTGTCCACATACTTTTGGTCATGTTGTGTAGTTCACCTGAGGAGAGGAGGAAGAGATAGAGGGAGAGATAGAGGAAGAGATAGAGGGAGATAAATAGGGAGAGATGGAGGGAGAGATAGAGGAAGAGATAGAGGGAGATAAATAGGGAGAGATGGAGGGAGAGATAGAGGAAGAGATAGAGGGAGATAAATAGGGAGAGATGGAGGGAGAGATAGAGGAAGAGATAGAGGGAGAGAAATAGGGATAGATGGAGAACAAAAAGAGATGGAAGTGAAAGAGTGGGAGAGTCACAGATGCAAAAAAAAGCCTGGCTTTAAGGCTGAACTGGCAAAGCTTCAGATGAGCCTTGTCCATCATCATTGTGATAAAGTGACAAGAGTTTTAAGAATATGTATTTAATGGCCAACAGCAGCACAATGTACCTGATTGCGTTTTCTGGTGGTAAAGACGGATCTCCATCCCAAAACAGAACACACATTTAAGAACTAATAGAAATAATACAAATGCAAAGATTTACTGCAAGGTGATTTAGGCTTGCGATTGAAATCATGCTAACAGGGGTCCCATTGTTTTGCACTCAATAATACTAATGCTAAGCTCTAGCAAATCAAATAAAAAACATTCATGGGTCACTGACTTTCCAGGTCCTTAGACCCTTTTCATACAGTATATCCATAAAACAAAGTCAAGTTTGTCATTTGGACGAACTATCACTTTAAGGCAAAACGTGGCAGAAAAGGAGTACTGTATTCAAATATAAATCCTTTAGGCAGACTCACAATGAACTCTCTGTATTTCTTCTTGAGTCCCTGGTGGTGTTCTCGCAGCTGGTTGGCCATCAGCTTGTACTGGTCTCTCTCCTCTTGACCGGTGTCCAGCTCTTTGGACAGGATCAGGAGGGCCTCCTTACTCTCCAGCTTATGCTTCAACACCAGGAACAATGGAACAACATATAGGATGGTACAGAAAGGGACATAACACCGGTTACACTTACACACCAGGAACTACAGTGCCTATAGAAAACCTACACCCCCTTGAACTTTTTTTTCACATTTTGCTGCCTTGAAAAAAAATAATCTAAAGAGGGATTAAATTCAAATAAATCCTACAGATCTAGATCAAATAATCCACATTTTCAAAGTGAAAGAAAGATATTTTCCAAATTGAGAAAAAACAACAACCAAAATAATTGGATATGTCTCCACCCCCCCAGAGTTAATACTTGATGGAAGCCCCTTTGGCAGCCATTACAGCTGTAAATCATTCTCATTAAGATTCTACCTACTTTTCACAACATACTGTCTATTGTTTTGGATGGACCAGGTGGTAGACTGCCAATCGCTTTCTGTTAAAATACGTCGTGTGGGGTATATGCACACAAACAACCCTAGAATCCATAGACTTGGCTTCATAATCGTAACAAAAGATGTATATTGAGACTTTAATTTCTCCTTCCATATGGCAACCGTAGTTCTATTCGCTAATCATCACTGATGGCTCACGCAACCGATTGTCACAGGATTTTTTTAGCGCACTCACCTCACTGACCAGGCCTTGCCAATCACTTTCACTCCTTTTCAAACTATTCATATTTTCTTGGCGTCTTCCCTACACGCAGATGTCACGGTTTTTCCTGCGTTAATCGGTTAAATCTACAATTGTGTTCTTTCAGCAAGGTGAATTGAGATTCTCTGCTGGCTGCTATGTTTAGGTCTAACGTCAGCTAGACCTGCCCTTGGTGGGCAGGGATGTCAGAGGGTGGACATGTTCACAATAAAATGATATTTTATCCTAGGTGTATTGAGAGAGGTGCTCAGGGACTTGTCATGTATGATTCGAGTAGCTTCAGAACAGAACAGTTTCTCAAAGAGAATATGAGGAGGTCCTTTTAAAGGTATTTGACTTACTTTTGCCTTTGGGGTTGCTCTTGAGGCAAAAGGGGTCCCCTATATGGTCAAAAATATTGCCTAGAAATGACCTAATTTGACAGAAAAGGGCACATGAGTTATGCTGTATAATATGTTATATGAACCATACAGGCAACCCTCAAGCCTTACATGGAGCCTAAATAGTTCATTGTGTTGAACTCTGTAGGGAGACCAAGCATTGACCACTGGAATATCAAGTAAAAGCTTAGAGTTCAGACAGACAGGCTGTAAAATTCAATTTCTTTATAGGGATGAATTAATAGTATAACAAGCTTTTAATAAAACAACCATGGCTGTTACATTACAGTAACATTTTCTGCCATGATCAGGACAACAACAAGGGCAGAACGTTCTGTCAACCAAACCGTTACAGCGTGTCATTTGCCCCAAAATAACCATACAATTTCAATAGGCGGGATTACGTTGGGAATTATGCAACAATTTAACATTTATTTTTGAAGAAAGTATTTAATGGCTCCAGCATCAAACATTTTCTTACATGAACAATCATACAGTTGTGACTAAATACCCTAGTAGGCAACAGTTAAAAGTGTTCCTCCATAAAATCTCCCACTCAGAATGCATGACAATCACTGGGCCTGCTTACAACTGCAGGCTAAAATAGAATAATGAGTAGCAAACCCTTTTTATACACTGCTGGCCTATGTACCATATAATATATTTTTTGTGACAATCTAATAGAAAGTTTTCCTGAAAATATTATACTGAAATCAACCATTTTCCTTCAAAACATAGTGTCAAATTTGCTCTAATCTATTTACTCTGAAGAATGGTTGATATATATAAACATAAATATATTGAATTTCAACAGCATCTTCCAAATGAAAAAAGTCTGTGTTTACACAGCCCTATTCTGATATTTTTGGTCTTTTGAGCAATCAGATCAGCTCTATTGCCAATAATTGCCAATAATTGGGCAATAAAAAAACTGAATTGGACTGTAAACACATACTGTGGGGCAAAAACGTATTTAGTCAGAGAGAGGCATCTACAAACTTTATCGAAAGCTAACTACCTTTACACTTGGCTTATAATTTGTTTAACAGATTACATTTGCTTGAATGCATTAATACATTTGAATAATATGAATTATTGTAATTATGCACATAGAGTAATATAATTGTGTCACCGTGTCAATCATGTAATTGTAACTAGAATTGAGTTGTATCTCCATGTTTATTATTATTTTCATTATTACCTATTATACACAAAGACATACTAATAAAACAACTTTTCAAGTGACAAATAAGGATTTTCACCTCTGTGGTTTCCAGAAGAGGGGATGATTCAGGGTCTCCTCCACTGTAGGTCTCCCAGCAGGGTCTTCATTGATCATCCACTCAATGAGGTCCTTTGTCACCTCGTCTGCCACATGTTCTAGTGTGTAAGTCCCCTTGATTATGTTTTGATTCTGTTCAAGTTCATCACCAAGTGGACCTTCAAAGGGGTGGTGTCCACCAGAAAGGATGTAGTATACCAACATCCCAGCCACCTGAAATTTCAACAATCATTCAGTCCATCGCTCTACAAACAGGAAATAATCTTTATTCTATCTTCACGTTGCTCAACCTGTATGTCAGAGCTCCTCTTATATCCAGAGCCTTGTTTGTCTAACGTCTCCTTGGCCATCCAGCATTTTGTTCCTGCAGGGACTGTGTGTAGAGTTGTTTGTTCCACTGTGAGTCTGCGACTTATGCCAAAATCTGCCAATTTTGCATTTCCTTTGATACCTGTTAAGGATAAATAATATCACAATATCATGCTTTTCATAAGTATAGATACTAGAAAATGACTTTAAGATACTGCATATGGATTTTTAACACAATGATGAAAGCCATGTATTAGATTTAGTGGGAGTGAAAGGCTTAACTGTGCAATGCTATAGTATCTCTCACCTATCAAAACATTCTGAGGTTTGATATCCCGATGAAGGACTTTGGTAGTTGGACCATGAAGGACACTTAAACTGCAGAGCACCTCTTCAGTGATTTTAATCAGGGCAGGAGTGTCGTCCTTGGACAGGTGTGTATTAATGTACTCATCCAGAGTGTATTCACAGAGCTGAAGAGCAAGATAACCAAAAAAACGGTCTTCTGCAAAGTCCATGTATCTCACAACACCGCTACTGTCAAGCTCTGGAAGACGTAAAAATCCTTCCTCATTCTTGAGAAACTGATAGTTTGACATGATCATTCTCTTTATGGCTACTTCAGTGCCATCATCCCTCAGGCCCAAGAAGACCTCAGTTCTATCACTTCCCTTTGCTATGCGAAAGTAATCATCATTTATAAGAGTGAGGTTTCCTACTTTATAAACTTTACATTCATCCACGTTGGCAAGCTTCTCTAACTGTGTCTCCCACCGCTTGCTGACTTTGAGCCATTTGCGCTGTAATGGTGATGTGTCAGTGGTGGGGTGGAACGGCTTGACACTAGAACACTCATCAAGGCCAGATTCCTCAACAGGAGTAGATGAAGTATTGAAGGCTAAACATGCATTATTTTCTTGTGTGTCTGTCTCTTCTTTTGGTATGTCTTGTTTTTCTTCTTCTTCTTCCTCTTCTTCTTGGTTTCTGACAAATGACTGTCTTTTGAAACTTCACTTGTTGACTTGGAGACAGAACGTTGTCTGTCTAAGGACATGTTTAGATCTCTCAGCTTTACTTTCAGGTTTTCATCCCTTCCCCAGTTAAGTAGTCCTTCAGGTACCAGAGTCAGTCCCAGAGAGCTGATGTAACCAGGAACACAACTAAATGTGTAAAGATCTGCTAGCAACGCATTGGCATACATCTTCAATTGAGAGGGATAACCCTTCCTCTGTGTGCATGGGACAATGTGCTTGCATATTTTCTCAAGGTCAGAGTTGCTCCAACGATCCTTGTCTTTTGTCTTCTGTGTGATGCCATAGAGCGTAACAATGATCAATGGAACAAGATCATCTTCTGTTTTACAGGAAAGCAGTTTCACTAACTCAGGAATTAGGGTAAGTGACACCTCATTAGGTATTTCCTTCGAGGCGCAAACAACTCTATCTAAGGATTTCAATGCACCTGCACTAAATTTCAGAGGAACTGTGGACAGACGTTTGCTTACATCTTCAACATAGGAAACTAGTTTATTGGAGTCGTTCAACCATTTAATGGCTTTCTGGAAGTATTCGTCTTTATTTGCACCTTCATTGTTAAAGCACATGTCAATCATAGTGAGGTGGGTTTGTGGGTTCTCCTCTAGTAAGTGAAGATCATAGTGCTTGAAAACATCTGTTGGGGATGTTTCTTCTATTGCTTGTGCAAAATGTAAAAAAAGCTTGATTTTGGAAAAGAACTCACTCTCTTTCGCAAAGTTTCCAATTATTGTGGCCAATTTCTGATCAATTGTAGGATGGACGCCATGATTTAGCCACATTAAAGCTCCAGATTTGAGAAGCTCCTTCACAATATCCTCTCTGTCATGTGCTAATTGAATTGGAAAGAATGGTTGTTCTGCTAGACCATTTGGATCTGCCTTTGCTTCCAGTAATGTTGTCACTATATTCACTGGAACTTCACGCAGTCCAGCATAATGCAGTGGTGCTAAAAATCTCTTTGATGGTTTGTTGGAGTCAGCACCTTTTCCCAGAAGAAATGTACAAATCTCCTGATTTGAAAATGCAACAGCAGCCATTAATGGGGTTACTTCATCTTGTAACTCAACACAAGGGTACAATGCATTGATGTCCTTGCCTCTAATCAATTTCTTCAGCCTCTCCAGATTATTATTAATAATGCACTTTATTATAGGATCTGTTGGCCCTGAGATTTTGGCCAGATGTTCCAAAAAGTATTCCATAATTCCTATCAATTTTTTCTACGCAGGGATATCTGCGGGAGAAAAAGTCATGAGTATATTTTTCAATTAAATCAAATTGAAATGGGATTCATAGTAACTTAACATGATATTTTCAGTATTCTCTTGTATGTTAAATAACAGTGTATAATATCCTCTAATAATGTATATGTTATTAGTGTCTAAATAGATACAGTGAATATACTGTACAGTACAATTGGTTTAGTTCATTAGGAGAGTAATAACTCAAATAAATCTTGCAGTTTTACATCTCTGGTGCATACCTGTGTGGTGCCTTTACCTGACTGAAATACTATTAAAGCTGTTTTATATTATGTCAAATGCAGAGTTAGGATTTGTTATAACGTGGAAAGAGCAGCATTCATTGGACTGTGCCAATACTCTCAAAAATCGACTTTAAAAGTACGTACCCCTTAGAGTTCTTGGAGCAGAAACGTCCTCTCTCAGCCCGAAGCTCACAGTGCCCACTCTACTGATGCGGAAGAGACACAATTTAAAGTTCTTCCTGAAACCCAACCTAGACTGGTACAACAGGTATATTTAGTGCTTTAGACAACTCTTCTTACATTTGTTTTCACAATCTTTATCATGGAAACAGCAACATTTCCGGCACTGTACCAAAAACTCATCAGTAACTAAACACAAGGAAACCCAAAGAGATGCAAATCAACTTTAGGAAAAAAAGTAAACCAAGCCTATCCCCACTATCAATACATGGAGTGGATATTGAGATTATGTCAGTACTTGAGGACAACCACTGAATTGGAACATCAAATCCGTCACCAGTGTTAGGGAGTAACGGATTACATGTAGCGGATTACACAAAAAAAATCCATTACATTACCAGCAAAAATATTGTAATCAGATTACAGATCCTTAAAAAACTAAATGATTACTTCGAGGATTACTTTGAAATTCGGAAAGGATGCTTGCAAGAAAAAAATATATTTGACACTTCTCTGTTTTCTCAATGACATTCGAATCAGCATTGAAAAAATACTTAAGTTTAAGTTTGTTCCACCTGAGTGAGTCTGACCACAAGTCAGAGACCACTATGATGACACACCAAATGATGACCACCAATCAGAGACCACTATTTTGACACACCAAATGTGTTTGATGGATCGTGGGGAAAAAAGCAGAAATAGGCTTTTGTAGGCTACAGTCCAAGCTATGTCTTCCAATGGTACGACAGCTGTCGCCATCCAAAGATTATCCAATTTAAATAAACGCTTGGAGGTAAGGATGACAGCAGTGGTGTAGTCTACATATCTACATAGCGCATTGATGTGAATCACACTGCTGCTCTCTCATTTAGTGATTTACGTGTCTTACGGATTGTGTTTGTTGTGGATGGCTTTTCACAAATCTAAATTAGTATTTATACAATAATAGTTGAATTCAAGAAGTTTAAGCTGCCTATCAATCATTGTTTTTGAAACCAGTGGACAGCCAGTGAAAAATGCGCTCTTTCAACAGCTGCAGAGTGCGGATCCCAGCCTATGGAACAACAGCTGCAGAGTGCGGATCCCAGCCTATAGAATAACAGCTGCAGAGTGCGGATCCCAGCCTATGGAACAACAGCTGCAGAGTGCGGATCCCAGCCTATGGAACAACAGCTGCAGAGTGCGGATCCCAGCCTATAGAATAACAGCTGCAGAGTGCGGATCCCAGCCTATGGAACAACAGCTGCAGAGTGCGGATCCCAGCCTATAGAATAACAGCTGCAGAGTGGGGATCCCAGCCTATGGAACAACAGCTGCATAGTGCGGATCCCAGCCTATGGAACAACAGCTGCAGAGTGCGGATCCCAGCCTATGGAACAACAGCTGCATAGTGCGGATCCCAGCCTATGGAACAACAGCTGCAGAGTGCGGATCCCAGCCTATGGAACAACAGCTGCAGAGTGTGGATCCCAGCCTATGGAACAACAGCTGCAGAGTGCGGATCCCAGCCTATGGAACAACAGCTGCATAGTGCGGATCCCAGCCTATGGAATAAAAGTGGGCCTTTTATTGCTCAATCTAATTCATGATGATAAAAAATAAATCCATAGGCCAAATGGACACATGCTTAAACTCCACCAGAGGGCAGGCTGGGCTCATGGATAGTAGACCAACAAGGCATGGGAGACAAGGTAACCAGAGGCAATTAAGCACAGCTGACGGTACTAATGACATATTCTCCTTCCCCTATAAGAGAGAGTATGGAACCAGCAGAGAGGGGGGGGGGGAACTATCTCTGAAAGATGGCCACCGAGACAGAGGAGCTATCCATGAAGAACCACTAAGACGGTGACAATCTTGTGATTTTTGTTATAGTTTAAAGATAATCGTATTGTGTTCCTGTTTCATCTGGAGAAGATGTATATTTTTCCTTGGGAGATTTTCATTGATTATGTTGGAGTGTTTGTGTTGACCAAATGCCCTCAATAGAAAACTGTGTTCAATCAAGAAAACCTACTCCTGACTCGTTTATTCCACCTTTCCGCTTTAGAGTGACGGCCAATTACTTGGTCCGCTCACATTGCTGGAGAATGCGGGCATTAGGTGGACGAGTGACACAAGGATAAGTGAGTACATCAAGATTCTTCCAGTAGACCCGGAGGAACCATTCAAGAACAATGGATAACGCCCTACTACAACAATTGATCACGGCACAGCAGACAACCATAGAACTCCTGCAACAATAGCTGAGCCGGCGAGAAGAACCCAGAGTTAAGCCAAGAGCGGCTGCTCACGCCATCTTACCTCGTCTCTCCAAGGAGGATGATATTGAGGCCTTCCTCATGGAAGAGTGGCTGCCCACAGAATGGGCGAGCGCATTAGCCCCTCTTTTGACCGGGGTGGCTCAGGAAGCCTATTTTGACCTGGATTCCCGCGAAGCTGCGGATTATGGGCGACTAAAAACCGAGATCCTGTCCCGGTACCAGCTGACTGCCAGAGATAGGGCCGTAAAGTTCCATCAATGGACCTATACAGCTGACCAACCCGTCCGTGCCCAGATATTCGCATTAATACGACTGACGAAACAGTGGCTAGAACCTGGAAAGGGAGTAGGACGTGATAGAGACCCTCGTAGTGGACAAGATATTGAGGGAATTACCCAGTGACTTAAAGATGGTTGTGGGGCAAGCCAACCCATTGTCAGCCGACGACATAGCCCAGGCAGTGGAAACATATCGGTCTACAGGGGAGTTGTTAAAAAGTGACAAGGAGGAACGGAAGGATTCTTCCAATCAATGACTGGTGTGCTGTATTCCTCAAATGCCATTGGAAGAATCCCGGAACATTTTCCAGTCTGTGCTAGCAAAACAGTCCTGTAGCTTAGCATCTGCTTCATCTGACCACTTCCTTATTGAGCGAGTCATTGGTACTTCATGCTTTAGATTTAGCTTGTAAGCAGGAATCAGGAGGATAGAATTATGGTCAGATTGACCAAATGGAGGGTGAGGGAGAGCTTTGTGTTTATTTTTTTATTTTATTTCACCTTTATTTAACCAGGTAGGCTAGTTGAGAACAAGTTCTCATTTGCAACTGCGACCTGGCCAAGATAAAGCGTAGCAATTTGACACATACAACAAATAGGAGTTACACATGGAATAAACAAAACATAGTCAATAATACAGTAGAACAAAATAAAACAAAAAGTCTATATACAGTGAGTCCAAATGAGGTAAGTTAAGGAAATAAATAGGCCATGGTGGCGAAGTAATTACAATATAGCAATTAAACACTCGAATGGTAGATCGGCAGAAGATGAATGTGCAGGTAGAGATACTGGGGTGCAAAGGAGCTAAATAAATAAATAAATACCAGTATGGGGATGAGGTAGGTAGATTGGCTGTTTACAGATAGGGTAAGTACAGGTGCAGTGATCTGTAAACTGCTCTGACAGCTGGTGTTTAAAGCTAGTGAGGGAGATGTGAGTCTCCAGCTTCAGAGATTTTTTGCAATTCATTCCAGTCATGGGCAGCAGAGAACTGGAAGGAAAGACGAGGAGGAATTGGCTTTGGGGGTGACCGGTGAGATATACCTGCTGGAGCGCGTGCTACGAGTGGGTGCTGCTATGGTGACCAGTGAGCTGAGATAAGGCGGGGCTTTACCTAGCAGAGACTTGTAGATAACCTGTAGCCAGTGGGTTTGGCGACGAGTATGAAGCGAGGGCCAACCAGCGAGAGCGTACAGGTCACAATGGTGGGTAGTGTATGGGGCTTTGGTGACAAAACAGATGGCACTGTGATAAACTGAATCCAGTTTGTTGAGTAGAGTGTTGGAGACTATTTTATAGATGACATCACTGAAGTCGAGGATCTGTAGGATGGTCAGTTTTACGAGGGTATGTTTGGCAGCATGAGTGAAGGATGCTTTGTTGCGATATAGGAAGCCGATTCTAGATTTAATTTTGGATTGGAGATGCTTAATGTGAGTCTGGAAGGAGAGTTTACAGTCTAACCAGACACCCAGGTATTTGTAATTGTCCACGTATTCTAAGTCAGAGCCATCCAGAGTAGTGATGCTGGATGGGCGAGCAGGTGCGGGCAGCGATCGATTGAAAAGCATGCATTTAGTTTTACTTGCGCTTAAGAGCAGATGGAGGCCACGGAAGGAGAGTTGTATGGCATTGAAGCTCGTCTGGAGGTTAGTTAACACAGTGTCCAAGGAGGGGCCAGAAGTATACAGAATGGTGTCGTCTGCGTAGAGGTGGATCAGAGAATCACCAGCAGCAAGAGCAACATCATTGATGTATACAGAAAAGAGAGTCGGCCCAAGAATTGAACCCTGTGGCACACCCATAGAGACTGTCAGAGGTCCAGACAACAGGCCCTCCGATTTGACACACTGAACTCTATCAGAGAAGTAGTTGGTAAACCAGGCGAGGCAATCATTTGAGAAACCAAGGCTGTCGAGTCTGCCAATAAGAATGTTGTGATTGACAGTCGAAAGCCTTGGCCAGGTCGATGAATACGGCTGCACAGTAATGTCTCTTATCGATGGCGGTTATGATGTCGTTTAGAACCTTGAGCGTGGCTGAGGTGCACCCATGACCAGCTCTGAAACCAGATTGCATAGCGGAGAAGGTATGGTGGGATTCGAAATGGTCAGTAATCTGTTTGTTAACTTGGTTTTCGAAGACCTTAGAAAGACAGTGTAGGATAGATATAGGTCTGTAGCAGTTTGGGTCTAGAGTGTCACCCCCTTTGAAGAGGGGGATGACCGCGGCAGCTTTCCAATCTTTGCGAATCTCAGACGATACGAAAGAGAGGTTGAACATGCTAGTAATAGGGGTTGCAACAATTTCAGCAGATCATTTTAGAAAGAGAGGGTCCAGATTGTCTAGCCCGGCGGAGTTTGTGTGTCACGAATATTACCGAAGGTGACTCCCCTTCTTGTTCGGGTGGCGCTCGGCGGTCGTCGTCGCCGGTCTACTAGCTATCGCCGATCCGTTGTTCTGTGTTCCTTTGGTTTTGTCTGATTGGTATCACCTGTTTCTTGTTTGGTTGTCAGGGGAGGGTTATATATAGTTTGTTCAGCCCGCTTCTGTTTCGTGCGGGCTTGTTAGTCTGTTTTGTTGTTTGAGTGTATTTTGTTTGTATTTGGGTTTCACGCTGTCCGTTTATATTTCTGATCATTTGTTTTTCTACTTTTGGTTCATGTTATGTTTCCGGGACATTTAAGCGTGTTTTTTTCCCACATCTTTTGCTCTCTGTGCCTGACTCCACACCTCCTCACTAATTTCTCGCAACAGAAGCCCGCACCACGATATGGAGTCAGCAGGAGCAGCGACCACTCCTCTTCCTACAATGGAGGAGAGAGTCCTTCATCACACGTCTATCCTCCATCGCCTAGGATCAGCCATGGATCAGATGATGGAGAGGATGGATCGTTGGGAGAGGAATGGTCTCCCTACTACCCCACCGACCCTCCCAACAGCAACTCTACCATCTCCCCCATCTGGATCCGGTTCCAGCGCTCTGCGCATTACGCCTCCGAGGGAGTACGATGGAGCAGCGACGGGGTGCCAGGGATTCCTGCTTCAACTAGACCTCTACCTGGCCACCGTTCGGCCGGCTCCCTCGGAAGAGGAGAGAGTGTGGGTTCTCATCACATGCCTTACCGGTAGAGCCCTGGAGTGGGCTAATGCGGTCTGGAACAGGCCCGACTCAGCGAAGGACAATTACCCGGAGTTCACCCGCCGTTTCAGGGCCGTGTTCGATCACCCTCCAGAAGGTCGAGCGGCGGGTGAGAGATTGTTCCATCTCAGACAGGGGACGAGGAGCGCGCAGGACTTCGCGCTGGAGTTCCGGACCTTGGCCGCTGGAGCAGGGTGGAACGACAGGGCCCTGATAGACCATTACAGATGTAGCCTGAGAGAGGACGTCCGTAGGGAGCTGGCCTGTCGGGATACTACACTTAGCCTGGATGGACTGATAGACCTGTCGATCCGGTTGGACCATCTGCTAGCTGCTCGCGGACGTTCTGAAAGGGTCCTGTCAGTTCTACCTCCTGACCCTCCTGCTCCTATCCCGATGGAGCTAGGAGGGACCGCGTCTAGGGAGATCGGAGGAGGAAGCTCCTCCTGTACCAGTTGTGGCCGGAGAGGGCACACGTCTGGTCGGTGCTGGAGGAATTCATCTGGGAATCGAGAGGGCAGGCAGAACACTCCTCGGTCACCCCAGGTGAGTAAGCACCACACTCTCCCAGAGTTTCCTGTTGGTCACATGTTCCTATTAATTTGTTTCCTTAATTATTCTCCTCTCCAGCATAAGGCACTGGTAGATTCAGGCGCAGCTGGAAACTTTATAGATCGCGGACTCGCTCAGAGGTTGAGGATTCCGTTAGTAAAAGTAGACCCCCCTTTTGCTGTGCACTCTTTAGATAGTCGACCATTAGGGTCAGGGCTGGTGAGGAAAGCCACAGTTTCGTTGGAGATGGTTACGCGGGGGAATCACAAGGAGCGAATTAGTTTGTTCCTTATCGATTCACCTGCGTTTCCAGTGGTATTGGGGATTCCCTGGCTAGCTATTCATAATCCTACGATTTCGTGGAAACAGGGAACTCTACAGGGGTGGTCTGATGAGTGTTCAGGCAGGTGTGTAGGGGTTTCCATCGGTGCGACAACGGTGGAGAGTCCAGACCAGGTTTCCACCGTGCGCATTCCAGCTGAGTATAACGATTTGGCTATCGTTTTCAGTAAAAAGAAGGCGACCCAATTACCACCCCATAGGCAGGGGGATTGCGTGATAAACCTCCAGGGTGACGCTGCACTCCCCAGGAGTCATGTGTATCCTTTGTCCCAGGAGGAGACGGTGGCTATGGAAACTTATATCACCGAGGCTCTGGGACAGGGGTACATTCGGCCCTCCATGTCACCTGTCTCTTCGAGTTTCTTTTTTGTGAAGAAAAAAGATGGTGGTTTACGTCCGTGTATTGATTATAGAGGTCTAAATTCCATCACGGTGGGTTTTAGTTACCCACTACCTCTCATTGCTACGGCAGTGGAATCATTTCACGGAGCGCAGTTCTTCACTAAACTGGATCTCAGGAGTGCTTATAATCTGGTGCGTATTCGGGATGGAGATGAGTGGAAAACTGCATTTAGCACTACTTCTGGCCATTATGAGTACCTCGTCATGCCATACGGTTTAAAGAATGCTCCAGCTATATTTCAATCCTTCGTGGATGAGATTCTCAGAGACCTGCACGGACAGGGTGTAGTGGTGTATATTGACGATATTTTGATCTACTCCGCTACACGCACTGCACATGTATCTCTGGTGCGCAAGGTTCTTAGACGACTGCTGGAGCATGACCTGTATGTGAAGGCGGAGAAATGTGAGTTTTCCAAACAATCAGTTTCCTTCCTGGGTTATCGCATTTCCAGCTCTGGGTTGGTAATGGAGGGTGACCGCGTAAAGGCCGTGCGTAATTGGCCGACTCTGACCACGGTAAAGGAGGTGCAGCGGTTCTTGGGGTTTGCCAATTACTACCGGAGGTTTATCCGGGGTTTTGGTCAGGTAGCTGCCCCTATTACCTCACTGCTGAAGGGGGGGCCGATGCGTTTACAGTGGTCAGCAGAGGCGAACAGAGCTTTTCATAAGTTGAAGGCGATGTTTACTGAGGCGCCGGTGTTGGCGCATCCGGACCCTTCTTTGGCGTTTATAGTAGAGGTGGACGCATCCGAGGCTGGGGTTGGAGCGGTGCTCTCACAACGTTCGGGTGCGCCACCGAAGCTCCGCCCCTGTGCCTTTTTTTCGAAGAAACTCGGGCCAGCGGAGCGGAATTATGATGTGGGGGATAGGGAGTTGTTGGCTATGGTTAAGGCCCAGAAGGTGCGGAGACACTGGCTTGAGGGGGCTAAGCACCCTTTCCTTATCTGGACTGACCACCGTAACCTGGCGTATATCCGATCAGCTAGGAGACTGAATCCTCGTCAGGCAAGGTGGGCCATGTTTTTCACCAGATTTCGTTTCACTATCTCGTATAGACTAGGTTCCCTCAACACTAAGGCCGACGCGCTGTCAAGACTCTATGACACTGAGGACAGGTCCATCGATCCTACTCCCATCATTCCGGCAGCTAAGCTGGTGGCACCAGTAGTATGGGATGTGGACGCGGACATCGAGCGGGCGCTAAGGGAGGAACCTGCGCCTCCACAGTGTCCGGAGGGTCGTAGGTACGTGCCGCTGGCTGTTCGTGATCAATTGATTCGATGGGCTCATTGTCTACCCTCGTCGGGTCACCCAGGTATTTTTAGGACAGTGCGAGGTCGTGAGAGGAAGTACTTACTGACATTCCCCCCTCTCAGGGTAACACAACGATCCTGGTCGTTGTGGATCGGTTCTCTAAGTCCTGCCGTCTTATCCCATTGCCCGGTCTCCCTACGGCCCTACAGACTGCGGAAGCTCTTTTCACCCATGTCTTCCGGCACTACGGGGTGCCCGAGGATATAGTTTCTGATCGGGGGATATAGTTTCTGATCGGGGCCCCCAGTTTATCTCCCGTGTTTGGAGGGCATTTATGGAACGTCTGGGGGTCTCGGTCAGCCTGACCTCAGAGTATCACCCGGAGAGTAATGGGCAGGTGGAGAGAGTGAACCAGGAGGTGGGTAGGTTTCTGCGGTCGTATTGCCAGGACCGGCCAGGGGAGTGGGCGAGATATATTCCCTGGGCAGAAATAGCCCAGAACTCACTAAGCCACTCCTCTAACAACATGTCACCATTTGAGTGCGTGTTGGGGTACCAGCCAGTCCTGGCACCGTGGCATCAGAGCCAGACTGAGGCTCCTGCGGTGGAGGAGTGGGTGCAGCGCTCTAAGGAGACCTGGAGGGCTGTCCAAGAGTCATTACGCCAAGCGAGTATAAGGCAGAAGAAGAGCGCTGACCGTCACCGCAGTGAGGCCCCGTGTTTGCACCTGGGGACAGGGTCTGGCTCTCGACCCGAAACCTGCCCCTCCGCTTGCCCTGCCGGAAGCTGGGTCCGCAGTGTATAGGGCCATTTAAAGTCCTGAGGAGAATAAACAAGGTTTGTTATCGATTATTACTTCCTTCGTATTATCGTATTAACCCCTCGTTTCATGTGTCTCTTCTCAGGCCGGTGGTAGCTGGTCCCATGCAGGAAGGTGAGGTTCCGGAGGTTCCTCCGCCCCCTCTGGACATCGAGGGGTCCCCGGCGTACAAGATACGAGCTATTCTGGACTCGAGACGCCGGGTGAGGGGCTTGCAGTACCTCGTTGACTGGGAGGGGTACGGTCCGGAGGAGAGGTGCTGGGTTCCGGTGAGGGATATTCTAGATCCATCTATGTTGAGTGAGTTCCATCGCCTCCGTCCAGATCGCCCAGCGCCTCGGCCCCCGGGTCGTCCCCGAGGCCGGCGTCGGCGCGCTGCGGGAGCTGCGCGTCAGGGGGTGGTACTGTCACGAATATTACCGAAGGTGACTCCCCTTCTTGTTCGGGTGGCGCTCGGCGGTCGTCGTCGCCGGTCTACTAGCTATCGCCGATCCGTTGTTCTGTGTTCCTTTGGTTTTGTCTGATTGGTATCACCTGTTTCTTGTTTGGTTGTCAGGGGAGGGTTATATATAGTTTGTTCAGCCCGCTTCTGTTTCGTGCGGGCTTGTTAGTCTGTTTTGTTGTTTGAGTGTATTTTGTTTGTATTTGGGTTTCACGCTGTCCATTTATATTTCTGATCATTTGTTTTTCTACTTTTGGTTCATGTTATGTTTCCGGGACATTTAAGCGTGTTTTTAAAGCTGCTGGTTATAAGCGCAATGTGTCTGCTATAACTTGTTTTGTGCAGAGGTGCTGAAGGGGAAAGGTATGTATTCTCAGATGACTGTGTATAAAACAATGTAGTCCTGCATTCTGATCTGAAATGTTGAGAATTACTTTACTACTTTCTCCTCTTCATTCCATAATGCATCTTCCCACAGTAATACATTTTTAGTCTGAAAAATATATAATCCTCATTTCAAATATGACTGTTTCCTGCTTTATATTTTTTTAAAGGGGTTTTAAGGTAAGACTATTATTATATTAACTGGCCAACAACATCCTTTTCCCCCCGATACACTAATAATTCATTTTCATTTGGCAGACGCCTTACAGGACATCTTACATTAAGGACATCTTACATTAAAAGTAGGCCTACATAAAATGAAGTGTCGTACATAAAGTCCTAAAATAAAGTGCATCAATTAAGAGTGCAGTATAAAATCTAAACCATTTCAAACTAAAGGACCAGACAAAAAGACAGATAAAATGAGGAGGTTGGGGTTGGGGTTGGGGTTTGGAATAGGAGCTAAAGGCCAGGGCACCCATGGTGGAATGGGGTGGAGAAAAGACCACCAGCAGAGGAGGGAGTGGGAGGGGGCATAGACTGGGAGAAGATCAGAGAGGTAGGTGGGTGCCTGGTTATGGAAGGCTTTGTTGGAAGAGCCGGAGTGTTTTAAGGTGAATACAGGATTGCACATAGAGCCAGTGTAGATTGAGGAGGATTGGTTTGATGTGTTCAGTTGATCTGGTGCGGGTGTAGATTCTGGCAGCAGAGTTCAGAACCAGTTGGAGTCTATTGATGGGGATCTGGTGAGTAGCGTGTTATAGTCCAGTCGGGACGTAACGAAGGCATGGATGAGGGTTTCGGTGCTGGAGTGTGACAGTGAGGGGCGGAGCCTGGAGATATTTCGGACGTGGAAGAATGCTGTCCGGGTGTTGGTTTTTATGTGGGGTTCGAAAGAGGGAATTGCCCAGGGAGACACAGGCTTTTGACTTGTGTTTAGAGGGACCAGGAAGTCATCTATGGTAATGCTTGGAGAGGGTGGATTTGGAGCCAATGAGCATAACCTCTGTCTTCTTGTTGTTGAATTTGAGGAGGTTCATGCTCATCCAGCTCTGGGTGTCGTGAAGGCAGCTGATGAGGGAGGGGAGTGGTGGGTTTGGTGGAGTGGTAGAGCTGGCTTCTCATCAGAATAGAATTGGAAGTCAACTTTGATGTGACATTCATTGTTGAGCAAGGTCTTTGCACATGAGTGATTTACAGGAATGAGGTCCACAGTTTGAATCATAAGTGAAATATATTCAGAAATCTATTACTTAAAATGATGCGGTTCACTACAAATCCCTTATCAATCCATAATCATTCAGCAGCTGTGAGATGGATGTCTATGTAATTAGTAATGAGTGTATCTAGTCACACATCAAGCTGCCCTCAATCCTATATAACTAGTACACAGTAATACATGCAGTATCAACACTGTTCTGAAACATGTTGGCTGGAGTTGTGCTGTTATCTAACAACCAATACTTCTAGACTAAGTACATAGCAGTTATGGAAGTACGAAATGATACCGTGTTTCCTAATTAGTTTCCTAGTGAACAGTAAGAAAGCATTTTTATCACACCTGAATTGACTGGCCAACGAATCACAAAGCCCTTGATATTTTTTTTACCTTTATTTTACTAGGCAAGTCAGTTAAGAACAAATTCTTATTTTCAATGACGGCCTAATGCAATCAGTTGTATCTGATGTGCCTGAGATATATTTCAAATACAGATTTATTCTGAAGCACCAATATCTTTCAACATCAATATTAGAGTCACATCTCTATAATCACTATTGCAGCGCTCCACAATAATCAACCAATATTTTCAGCTCTAATGCTCATACAATGATCCTATCACCAATATATACTTATTAGCTTTCACTTTCAAAAAATATAAAGTCATAGGTTTAGGGAGATGTGCCCAGGGAGAAGGAGAGCTGGTCCTGGCTTGGGGTCATACTTTTGCCATACTTAAGATTCAA
Source organism: Oncorhynchus kisutch (assembly GCF_002021735.2). NCBI lineage: Eukaryota > Metazoa > Chordata > Actinopteri > Salmoniformes > Salmonidae > Oncorhynchus > Oncorhynchus kisutch. The sequence continues at coordinate 31,497,710 of NC_034182.2, forward strand.
CTACCAGGCTGCCATTACTGGAAATTTAGTTTAAGGCACCTTCACATCTTGTCCTCTCAAGGCACACTGACTTTTACAAATAATCAGAATCTTCTGGTCACTGGGAAAAACTGGGAATTGATAAGGAAAATCCCACCCAACCAATAACGAGATGCACCTGGGCACAATCACAGGTGACGCATGTCACACCCCCCCCCCCCAAAAAAAAAACTGTCAACTTGGGTATTCCGTAGTGTTAGAGAACAATTTAAAAGTGAATTGTTTCATTACGCATGTACTCTTCATTGCGTAAAACAATTAGTATTCCAACATATTTAGAAAGTATCACATTTTAGGGAAAACCCAGATGCAGACAGTGTCGAAGCAACAAAAGTTTATTACTAGAACAGCGGGCAGGCAAAACGACAGGTCAAGCCCAGGCAGTAGTCAGTAATCCAGATCAGAGTCCAGAAGGTAGCGAATGGCAGGCAGAGGTCATTAATCCAGATCAGAGTCCAGAAGGTAGCAAATGGCAGGCAGACTCAGGCAGAGGTCAATAATCCAGATCAGAGTCCAGAAGGTAGCGAATGGCAGGCAGAGGTCAATAATCCAGATCAGAGTCCAGAAGGTAGCGAATGGCAGGCAGTCTCAGGCAGAGGTCAGTAATCCAGTGTGGTGGGGCAAGGTACAGAACGGCAGGCAGGCTTGGAGTCAGGGCAGGCAGGAGAGTAACAGACGTTAGGATGGCAGCCTAACACTATATTTTAGCCCACACTTTTTAGCCTCTAATTTGTAGTTTCAAAGTGTTTCATATGTTGTTTATTGGACCCTTATTAGGTATCACTTAAATTAGATTTCAGCAACCCTCCAGTCGTTTGAACCAGCAACCCTCCAGTCGTTTGAACCAGCAACCCTGCAGCTATTGGCTCTTACTTAAAAGCTGCAAATAAGTGCCTGATAAGTGTGGGTTAAATGTGTTTCTGTTTTAGAACCTCACATAGGGTAAGATAAGAAGTTTGAAGAAGAGAAGAGGTTAATATGGGTTCAGAGATGACTTAAACAGAACGATTGTGTTACAGAAAATATAATCAGTCATTTGTTTTCAGTAGAAAAAAGTGTCAAATTGACTTTCTTATAAATGTAATGTTTGGTTCCTCGTGTAGTTTAATAAATGTTCTTATTATTAAGTTGTCTGATTTGGAGGATGTGCTGGTGGAGGCTGTTGTCCTCATCTTGAATAAACATTGAGGACAAAAGGAGGTGTAGCACTTGGCCTAAAGTACTATTGTAAAAGCCAGACATTGTGGTTGCTGCGTTTCTTGTTTTCCTCAGCATATTTTTCATAAATAATAATAATCATAATAATTAGGTGGGTGCTTATACTTGTCCTAAATTATGTAAAGTGTCATTCTGCACCATGTTATTTTAATTGTTCATAGGTATAAACACAACTGGACCACAGGAGGGTGGGAGGAGCCCAGCAGATCTAGTTCAGGAGGTTAAAGACCTCTTCAATTCTAAATGTAGTATGTTTAAAGTGTTTCCATTTTAATAAAAGCAAACAGCAGACACATTTAGTCACATCAATAGATTACAGATGAAATGTACATTTTTTGTTAAGTGTTACCTGTAATGTAGTATGTAACATTTTGTTTATTTATACAGTATGTACTGTGTGTACAGGTCCTTCGGAAAGAATTCAGACGCCTTGACGTTTTCTACATTTTGTTACTTTACAGCCTTATTCTAAAATTGATTCAATTGTCCCCCCCCCCCCTCATCAATCTACACACAATACCCCATAATTACAAAGCAAAAACAGTTTTTTTTTGAAAAAGTTGCTCATTTATAAAAAAATTAAAAACATTTGCATAAGTATTCAGACCTTTTATTAGTACTTTGTGGAAGCACCTTCAGCAGCAATTATACATGAAGAAGAGTATGATGTTTTTGCCTCTCATCCCCTCCACTTCTCAGCAGGCACACTACATTTGACAAATCAATCAAATGAAATCAAATTTTATTTGTCACATACACATGGTTAGCAGATGTTAATGCGAGTGCAGCGAAATGCTTGTGCTTCTAGTTCCGACCATGCAGTGACATCTAACAAGTAATCTTAACAATTAATCTAACAATTTCACAACAACTACATTTTCACACAAGTGTAAAGGAATGAAGAAGAATATGTACATAAAAATATATAGATGATCGATGGCCGAACGGCATAGGCAAGATGCAGTAGATGGTATAGAGTACAGTATATACATATGAGATGAGTAATGTAGGGTATGTAAACATTATATAAAGTGGCATTGTTTAAAGTGACTAGTGATACATTTATTACATCCCATTTTTAATTATTAAAGTGGCTAGAGATTTGAGTCAGTGTTGGCAGCAGCCACTCAATGTTAGTGATTAGTCACAAACTACTAATCAAACACTGAAAAAAATACTAAAAAAGAAAATGAGGCAGAATAATGCATAGAGCCTATTCAAATAATGATAGATTTTGTTCACGTTGTGTATAAGGTAACAATGGAAGTTATACTTAAAATGCAGTGCATATTACATGCAGGCATAATGTTATCACTTTACCCTTGTGATTGTGGACAACAGGAAAAAGAGGATCGAGCACACCTCCATTCTCATCGACGGGCCTGCAGTGGAGCAGGTTGAGAGCCTCAAGTTCCTTGGTGTCCGCATTACCAACAAACTAACATGGTCCAAGCACACCAAGACAGTCGTGAAGCGGGCACGTCAAAACCTATTCCCCCTCAGGAGACTGAAAAGATTTGATATGGGTCCTCAGATCCTCAAAAGGTTCTACAGCTGCACCATCGAGAGCATGACTGGTTGCATCACTGCCTGGTATGGCAACTGCTCGGCCTCCGACCGCAAGGCACTACAGAGGGTAGTGCGAACGGCCCAGTACATCACCGGGGCCAAGCTTCCTACCATCCAGGACCTCTATACTAGGCGGTGTCAGAGGAAGGCCCTAAAAATTGTCATAGACTCCAGCCACAATAGTCATAGACTGTTCTCTCTGCTACCACACGGCAAGCGGTACCGGAGCGCCAAGTCTAGGTACAAGAGGCTTCTAAGCAGCTTCTACCCCCAAGCCATAAGACTCCTGAATATCTGGTCAAATGGCTACCCAGACTATTCACATTGCACCCCCTTCCCCTCTCCACACCACTCTCTGTTGTCGTCTATGCATAGTCACTTTAATTAACTCTACATAAAATGTACATACTACCTCAACTAACCGGCACCCCCCTATATATAGCCTCCACATCGACTCTGTACCGGCACCCCCCTGTATATAGCCTCCACATCGACTCTGTACCGGCACCCCCCTGTATATAGCCTCCACATAGACTCTGTACCGGCACCCCCCTGTATATAGCCTCCACATTGACTCTGTACCAGTACCCCCTGTATATAGCCTCCACAGTGACTCTGTACCGGTACCCCCTGTATATAGCCTCCACATTGACTCTGTACCGGTACCCCCTGTATATAGCCTCCACATTGACTCTGTACCAGTACCCCCTGTATATAGCCTCCACATTGACTCTGTACCAGTACCCCCTGTATATAGCCTCCACATTGACTCTGTACCGGCACCCCCCTGTATATAGCCTCCACATTGACTCTGTACCAGTACCCCCTGTATATAGCCTCCACATTGACTCTGTACCGGTGCCCCCTGTATATAGCCTCCACATTGACTCTGTACTGGCACCCCCCTGTATATAGCCTCCACATTGACTCTGTACCAGTACCCCCTGTATATAGCCTCCACATTGACTCTGTACCAGTACCCCCTGTATATAGCCTCCACATTGACTCTGTACCGGTACCCCCTGTATATAGCCTCCACATTGACTCTGTACCGGTACCCCCTGTATATAGCCTCCACATTGACTCTGTACCAGTACCCCCTGTATATAGCCTCCACATTGACTCTGTACCAGTACCCCCTGTATATAGCCTCCACATTGACTCTGTACCGGCACCCCCCTGTATATAGCCTCCACATTGACTCTGTACCGGCACCCCCCTGTATATAGCCTCCACATTGACTCTGTACCAGTACCCCCTGTATATAGCCTCCACATTGACTCTGTACCGGTGCCCCCTGTATATAGCCTCCACATTGACTCTGTACCGGCACCCCCCTGTATACAGCCTCCACATTGACTCTGTACCGGCACCCCCCTGTATATAGCCTCCACATTGACTCTGTACCGGCACCCCCCTGTATATAGCCTCCACATTGACTCTGTACCGGCTCCCCCCTGTATATAGCCTCCACATTGACTCTGTACCGGCTCCCCCCTGTATATAGCCTCCACATTGACTCTGTACCGGCACCCCCCTGTATATAGCCTCCACATTGACTCTGTACCGGCACCCCCCTGTGTATATATATATATATATATTTTTTTACTGCTCCTCTTTAATTACTTGTTACTTTTATCCATATTTTTTGAAACTGCACTGTCGGTTAGGGGCTCATAAGTAAGCATTTCACTGTAAGGTAATACCTGTTGTATTCGGAGCATGTGACTAAAATTTGATTCGATCACCTGAATTGATCCACATCAGCTTGATTTGCAAAGTACTTTTCCTCATGTTTTGGTGGATCATAACTTGATCCAGACAAACCTAAAAGCCCTACTGCTACCACCACTGTTTCATTGCTCTGTAAAGAGATCTCAAATATACTTGCATACAACGTAATAGTTTTTGGACCCCAGATCATGGGGATCCCAATAAACAAATAAAGTCTGTTAGTCTGTACAGTTGTTAGATAAAAATAACATGTTTCTAATACATTTGTGTTTATTAAAGAGGGACACATCACAATTGATATCTTATGCTTTGATGTGTTTCTTGGGGGTGATAAATCATTTAATAGGTCAAAACAATAACATCTTTGTCTGGGGCCAGACAGCGCAACACATTAAGTTCCGACATAGCATTTCGACCACATTCACCTGAATGGTGTGATTTCCACCTTTTACTGAGGTGATTGTCATCTAATCGGGTGGAATAAGGGACCACCTGGCGTCACAGGTGACAGTAGTTCTACTACCCTCTGTCAGAATTCCTGATGACTCAGAGGTCTGTTTTTCATTGCGGTTGATCTGGTGCTGGATGTGTGGCTTTATACCAAAAAGAGGACAATGTTTTGTTCCTACTGCATACTAGTTTGTTTACTCTACACCAGCAGCTGTTGCAGGTGGGCGGGAATGTCTGGGTGTGTCAAAAAAAAGTGGCAGTTTTATATTGCTCTTTGATAGCCTTTATTATATTGAGAGAGGTGCATTAACATTTTACTGTGGTGTTCCATTAATATTAAAAAAAATATACAAAAATGTTGTTGATCACCACTACATTTGTAACCTTCACAGTTCTATCCACAAGAGGGAGTCACAGCGCCTCCATTGTATTTCTCATTTTGGTGATCACAGCTCCTCCATTGATAGATCACGGATTTAAGAAATACAATCATGTTTCATTGTACTCTTGGGCAGACTTCATTTTTCATATCAAGCAAAACAGATAGAAAAAAAAACATGTCAATACTTTGATCCAGACATCACTGAAATCTCATACAGATCATTTATATTAATACAAATCCCATATACCTTAAGTGAAGACAGTTTAAAAAAAAGTAATCACTACATTTCACCAAAGCTGTGAGTACTGTATTTTTGTATGAACTCCCATAATATGTAGGCTATAACCATGTAAGATCATTATTTGTAAAAATCATATGGATATTAGATCTATCAGTGAAAATAGAATATAAAATGTCCTTGACAGTTAAAATCATTGCCTCTACCAACAAAATGTCAAAAGTATTACAATAGTTCATATTTCATCAGTTCAAATGACAGTTTACATTTCAGAATCATGAGCTTAGATCTCTCTGAAACACATTTTTCAGACCAGGCCTTGAATTCCAGCTCTGTTTCTTGGCCAACATGTAGATGCATCCAAAGAGATCAGGGAACATATTCATCAGGTCAACAGATTCTAAATCCTCAGCACTGCAGAAGGAGAAACAAACTCAGCCACCTTCAAATGTTAAGACAGTGAAACATTTTAGTATGGGGGAAAACAGTCTTACTTACTTGTGCTCATGGAGGTTGCGTATGAAGCGTAGTAACCCCAACATGTTCTCAGGGTAGGGCCGTTTGCCATCCATCTTTTTCATCAATTCAGACGGCAGCTGTGATTACAAAACAATCTGTAAATTGTGTAGCCTCTGAGCTTTCAAAACCCTCTGCCAGGGGAGAGGGCACTCCAACACTTTTGCATTAGTGTATACATGTTTTAATATACATGTACAGGTATATACAGTGGGGCAAAAAAGTATTTAGTCAGCCACCAATTGTGCAAGTTCTCCCACTTAAAAAGATGAGGCCTGTAATTCTCATCATAGGTACACTTCAACTATGACAGACAAAAATATTTTTTTTCTCCAGAAAACCACATTGTAGGATTTTTAATGACTTTATTTGCAAAATATGGTGGAAAATAAGTATTTTGTCACCTACAAACAAGCAAGACACCTGTCCACAACCTCAAACAGTCACACTCCAAACTCCACTATGGCAAAGACCAAAGAGCTGTCAAAGGACACCAGAAACAAAATTGTAGACCTGCACCAGGCTGGGAAGAGTGAATCTGCAATAGGTAAGAAGCTTGGTTTGAAGAAATCAACTGTGGGACTAATTATTAGGAAATAGAAGACATACAAGACCACTGATCTGGGGCTCCACGCAAGATCTCACCCAGTGGGGTCAAAATGATCACAAGAACGGTGAGCAAAAATCCCAGAACCACACGGGGGGACCTAGTGAATGACCTACAGAGAGCTGGGACCAAAGTAACAAAGCCTACCATCAGTAACACACTACGCCGCCAGGGACTCAAATCCTGCAGTGCCTGCTTAAGCCAGTACATGTCCAGGCCCGTCTGAAGTTTGCTAGAGAGCGTTTGGATGATCCAGAAGAAGATTGAGAGAATTTCATCTGACCATATGACACCAAAATATAACTTTTTGGTAAAAACTCAACTCGTCGTGTTTGGAGGACAAAGAATGCTGAGTTGCATCCAAAGAACACCATACCCACTGTGAAGCATGAAAGTTGAAACATCATGCTTTGGGGCTGTTTTTCTGCAAAGGGACCAGGATGACTGATCCGTGTAAAGGAAAGAATGAATGGGGCCATGTATTGTGAGATTGAGTGAAAACCTTCCATCTGCAAGGGCATTGAAGATGAAACGTGGCTGGGTCTTTCAGCATGACAATGATCCCAAACACACCGCCCGGGCAACGAAGGAGTGGCTTCGTAAGAAGCATTTCAAGGTCCTGGAGTGGCCTAGGCAGTCTCCAGATCTCAACCCCATAGAACATCTTTGGATGGAGTTGAAAGTCCGTGTTGCCCAGCAACAGCCCCAAAACATCACTGCTCTAGAGGAGATCTGCATGGAGGAATGGGCCAAAATACCAGCAACAGTGTGTGAAAACCTTGTGAAGACTTACAGAAAACGTTTGACCTCTGTCATTGCCAACAAAGGGTATATAACAAAGTATTGAGAAACTTGTTATTGACCAAATACTTTTTTCCCACCATAATTTGCAAATAAATTCATTAAAAATCCTACAATGTGATTTCCTAAAAAAAAATTTTTTGTCTGTCATAGTTGAAGTGTATCTATCATAAATTACAGGCCTCTCATCTTTTTAAGTGGGAGAACTTGCACAATTGGTGGCTAACTAAATATTTTTTTTGCCCCACTGTACGTTTTATAAAATGACATCTGGTTCACCTTGGATCTCCACTGACAGAAGGTTCTCTCCGTAGCACTTTGTTTCAAAGCTTCTAGAAGTTTTTGGTCAGCGTCGCTATACTTCCCGAACTCCTTCTCATTCCCAATTCTCCTCAAGTACTCAACTCTCCTGAAAGACAACAATATACAGTAAAAAATGTCTAGTCATACATTCATGTACTCATAGTTTAATGCATATACTTTAGCATCGTCTCTTATTTTGCCCAAGCTAAAGCATCCTATGCATCGGAATAATATTAACTCATTATTTTCATTATGCACGTACAGTATTATCATTGTGTCAATCATTCTGGAATACTGATCCCAAAATGTTTTGTCCTTATCTCCTTATGTTTAGCTTTAGTTTGTGTGTTAAAGGCAATGTATGAAATCCCTACTAAATAGCTCGAGCTAATGTTCCTATCGACCCAGTAAGGCCAGCAGGCTACTCTCTTTATTGGTTGTAACTTATGAAAGTTGTATGGTCAATTTGCTTTGTTATTTATACGCCACTTTAAACATGTACATGACACAGCAACAAAATTTCCCCATGGGGACAATAAAGTCAGTAAAGTTCATTATTATTATTATTCATTATACAGGGTGCCATACTAACAAACAACTTTTCAAGTGACAAATAAGGATTTTCACCTCTGTGGTTTCCAGAAGAGGGGATGATTCAGGGTCTCCTCCACTGTAGGTCTCCCAGCAGGGTCTTCATTGATCATCCACTCAATGAGGTCCTTTGCCACCTCGTCTGCCACATGTTCTAGTGTGTAAGTCCCCTTGATTATGTTTAGATTCTGTTCATCACCAAGTGGACCTTCAAAGGGGTGGTGTCCACCAGAAAGAACGTAGTATACCAACATCCCAGCCACCTGAAATTTCAACAATCATTCAGTCCATCGCTCTACAAACAGGAAATAATCTTTATTCTATCTTCACGTTGCTCAACCTGTATGTCAGAGCTCCTCTTATATCCAGAGCCTTGTTTGTCTAATGTCTCCTTGGCCATCCAGCATTTTGTTCCTGCAGGGACCGTGTGTAGAGTTGTTTGTTCCACTGTCAATCTGCGACTTATGCCAAAATCTGCCAATTTTGCATTTCCATTGATATCTGTTAAGGATAAATAATATCACAATATCATGCTTTTCATAAGTATAGATACTAGAAAATGACTTTATGATACTGCATATGGATTTTAAATCCATAATGATGAAAGCCATGTTTTATATTTAGTGGGAGTGAAAGGCTTAACTGTGCAATGCTATAGTATATCTCACCTATCAAAACATTCTGAGGTTTGATATCCCGATGAAGGACTTTGGTAGTTGGACCATGAAGGACACTTAAACTGCAGAGCACCTCTTCAGTGATTTTAATCAGGGCAGGAGTGTCGTCCTTGGACAGGTGTGTATTAATGTACTCATCCAGAGTGTATTCACAGAGCTGAAGAGCAAGATAACCAAAGAAACTGTCTTCTGCAAAGTCCATGTATCTCACAATACAGCTACTGTCAAGCTCTGGAAGACGTAAAAATCCTTCCTCATTCTTGAGAAACTGATAGTTTGACCTGATCATTCTCTTTATGGCTACTTCAGTGCCATCATCCCTCAGGCCCAAGAAGACCTCAGTTCCATCACTTCCCTTTGCTATGCGAAAGTAATCATCATTTATAAGAGTGAGGTTTCCTACTTTATAAACTTTACATTCATCCACGTTGGCAAGCTTCTCTAACTGTGTATCCCACCGCTTGCTGACTTTGTGCCATGTGCGCTGTGATGGTGATGTGTCAGTGGTGGGGTGGAACGGCTTGACACTAGAACACTCATCAAGGCCAGATTCCTCAACAGGAGTAGATGAAGTATTGAAGGATAAACATGCATTATTTTCTTGTGTGTCTGTCTCTTCTTTTGGTATGTCTTGTTTTTCTGCCGTTCTCTTCATCTTCTTAATCTTCTTCTTCCTCTTCTTCTTGGTTTCTGACAAATGACTGTCTTTTGAATCTTCACTTGTTGACTTGGAGACAGAACGTTGTCTGTCTAAGGACATGTTTAGATCTCTCAGCTTTGCTTTCAGGTTTTCATCCCTTCCCCAGTTAAGTAGTCCTTCAGGTACCAGAGTCAGTCCCAGAGAGCTGATGTAACCAGGAACACAACTAAATGTGTAAAGATCTGCTAGCAAGGCATAGGAATACATCTTCAATTCATAGGGATAACCCTTCCTCTGTGTGCATGGGACAATGTGCTTGCATATTTCCTCAAGGTCAGAGTTGCTCCAACGATCCTTGTCTTTTGTCTTCTGTGTGATGCCATAGAGCGTAACAATGATCAATGGCACAAGATAATCTTCTGTTTTAGAGGAAAGCAGTTTCACCAACTCAGGAATTAGGGTAAGTGACACCTCATTAGGTATTTCCTTCATTGCGCAAACAACTCTATATAAGGATTTCAATGCACCTGCCCTAAATTTCAGAGGAACTGTGGACAGACGTTTGCTTACATCTTCAACATAGGAAACTAGTTTCTTGGAGTCGTTCAACCATTTAATGGCTTTCTGGAAGTATTCGTCTTCATTTGCACCTTCAATGTTAAAGCACATGTCAATCATAGTGAGGTGGGTTTGTGGGTTCTCCTCTAGTAAGTGAAGATCATAGTGCTTGAAAACATCTGTTGGGGATGTTTGTTTTATTGCTTGTGCAAAATGTAAAAAAAGCTTGATTTTGGAAAAGAACTCACTCTCTTTCGCAAAGTTTCCAATTATTCTTGCCAATTTCTGATCAATTGCAGGATGGACGCCATGATTTAGCCACATTAAAGCTCCAGATTTGAGAAGCTCCTTCACAATATCCTCTCTGTCATGTGCTAATTGAATTGGAAAGAATGGTTGTTCTGCTAGACCATTTGGATCTGCCTTTGCTTCCAGTAATGTTGTCACTATATTCACTGGAACTTCACGCAGTCCAGCATAATGCAGTGGTGCTAAAAATCTCTTTGATGGTTTGTTGGGGTCAGCACCTTTTCCCAGAAGAAATGTACAAATCTCCTGATTTGAAAATGCAACAGCAGCCATTAATGGGGTTACTTCATCTTGTAACTCAACACAAGGGTACAATGCATTGATGTCCTTGCCTCTGATCAATTTCTTCAGCCTCTCCAGATTATTATTAATAATGCACTTGATAATATGATCTGTTGACTCTGAGATAACCAGTCTGGCCAGAAGTTCTTGAAAATCAATCTTGTGTTCCATAACTCCTGACGATTTTATCTACGCAGGGATATCTGAGGAAGAAAAGCAATGTGGTGAGTACAGTGAACTGTTCAATTAAATAATACAAATAATTCTGGGACATAAAGTAGGCCTGACCTTTTATAATTTTATATATCTATTCTACACTTATACTGAACAAAACTATAAAAGCAACAATTTTAAATGTGCCTCAGGATCTCGTCACAGTATCTCTGTGCATTCAAATTGCCATCGATAAAAAGCAATTGTTTGTTGTCCATAGCTTATGCTTGCCCATTCCATATTCACACCGCCAACATGGGGGACTTTGTTCAAAGTGACATCAGCAAACCGTGATATATGGGTCTGATATAGCACGGCTGTCAGCCAATCAGCATTCAGGTTTTAACCACACAGTTCATAAGAATCTTCATAAACTGGGTGATTCGAGCCCTGAATGCTAACTGGCTGACAGCCGTGGTATATCAGACAGTATACCACGAGTATGACAAAACATTTATTTTTACTGCTCTAATTATGCTGGTAACCAGTTTAGAATAACAATAAGGGACCTTGTGGGTTTGTGATATGGCCAATATACCACAGACAAGGGCTGTGTCCAGGCACTAGAACAGCCCTTAGCCGTGTTATATTGGTCATATACCACACCTCCTCGAGCCGTATTGCTTAAATATAGAACAATTTTTTAGGCTATATAAGAACCCTTTTCTAGGCTCTTTTTTTTTCTTCTAAGAGTGTACTTACTGTACATTACAATTGGGTGGAGTTCATTAGAAGAATACATAAATAATACAATTCCTGTACTGTTTTCTCAAATAGTCTGCCACAGTGGAAGCGTCATAATACCCTTAAAATCGCAGAAATGGTTCCAACAGTTTTTCAGCCATTCATTTTCACATTGCTTGCGCTCCAAACACTTAAGACACACCCTATCCCCTCAGCCCACAAATGAAGTGGACACTTCTGATAACGTCTTACGAGTATACACTTGCAGGGCAAGAGGGGAAGGAATTTATTTTCTATCGTAGGTAAAAACACCACATTTTCTAACCGTACAAAAATAAATTGAACTGTATTTTAAGACAATTAAATGCTCTACTTGTGGGTGCTTCATATGCGCTACAGTCAGTAATGATTGCATGTCTACTTATATTAACTATATAACGTAAATTTGTACATCGCCTTGATCCGTACAATTGCCCTTATTTTAGCGCCCCCAAAAACGTAATACTTCCAGATCAACTGTAATGTCAAAACCATTGTAAAGCACAATTTCTCCCCTTTCCAACAAAATCAATTACATGACTTAAAACACTGCCCGTTTCTGCATAATTGAAGCAGGCAATGAGCCCCGTTGGGTCTTTTTAAAAATGGCGGGTGGGGAAGCGAAAATAATGCGTGATAGTGAGAAGGAGAGATGTTGTGTGGGAAAATAGCTTTTTTTTCACTCGATCTGTCCAACTTATCACCTCTAAAATGTAAATAAAACACTATAAAGAGTTTAGATAATTTCTCATTACATACCTATGTGAAGGTTTGTCGAATTTGAATCGGGATTTTAGGGCGGTGCTAAAGTGATCTTAGAAGTAAACAGTGGCTTTGAGTATGATGAGCGCATGCAATGATGACTAAAAAAATGACTAGGTATCCCCCTTACCCCCATCACTGTCCATTTCTTGCTTTTAAAGGATGAGAGAAGTGCTACACCTGGTGGAGGGAGATTGTAAGACAGAAATAATTGCTTCATGCATGCTGTAACGGAGGGTCCGTTTTTTTCAACATTTCTCCAATACTATAGAGCCATTACCATATCGATCAACGTTTGAAAAGAAACCTAGTTCACACCCCCGATTTTGAAGTCAACACAGTCCCATTAGTTATCTTCGTAGCCTCGTTTGAATGTTGCGGTTGCGCACATTTGTACGGAATGGGGTGAGTTTACGTTCATTATGAATATACGCCTACTGTATGATAGCTAGCAAATTAATGAGCTAATTAACGTTAGCCTGCCCATCTACTTCTGAAGGAAATGTTTATTTCTACAATTTCCAAAAGATAACCAAACAACGCATTACTTTTATGAGACGTGTTTGTGCATTAGTAGCACCATTTCTAACTTATTTACATTCGTTTTTACTTACACTTGAATGTTGACTTCATATCGACGTAGTGTTTTAAGTTTTGGCGATACTTTTCTTCGCGGATATACAATCATCGCGAATTGAATTACGGGGCGTTTCAAGCCCTGATATGAACATAATTGGACACTCGCAAACATAGGGCAAACGTTGCAAACGTCCTTGCTTTGGCTAATCATTTGAACCGACGACAAATATGGCCGAGGGACTTTCGCCTCCCCTCCAAGGACTGAAGGTTTAGGGCTGTCTACTTTGAGTTTGAAACACAACCATTTGAATTTTACAAAAAAATCGAATTAATTGTGTGTTTGTTGTAGGCTTACCTTGGCGTGACGTTGTGATAAGCCGTGTATTCCCTTCAATTTACAAAAAAAAAAATGTTATGCTATAAATATTTATAAAAGTTAACACGTCCGAGAGAGATTTGCGCGGTTATCAATGTGCCACCCCAGGGTAAGCCTACACGAAACACAGATCTTATATGAAATAGTTTTAAACACCCAGATGGAAAAATAAATGGCGAAATAACAAATGGAACGATTTCCGGGTTTTACGATTCATACTGTGGCACTAATAAAACATGCAGTTTGACAGCTCTGGTGCATACCAACTAAATGTGTGGTGGTTTACCTGACTAAAGTACGGTTGACAGACTTTTGGAAAAAAACAAACATTTTAATAGTTTCAAATACAAATGTGTTGTTTCCACTAACATAACTTGGAAAGAGCAACATTCACTGGACTGTGCCAATAGCTTCAAAAATCTATTAAAGTAAAAGTACATACCCCTTAGTTCTTTAGATGAGAAAGGCTGATGTTACAGTGCCCGCACTACTGATGCGGAAACAACATCGGCCGCGTTCGAGAGCACCAAAGCGACTGTTGACTGACTGATCGACAAATCACCCAAACACTGACATTAAAGGTGCTTCCTTAAATCAGAGCGGAAGAGGCGTAGCCCAAAAGCAGAGTTTGTAAACCCTGTTGCGCAACATCGCGAGACTTTCGGGAACCCTTGCGACGCACAATCGGCCCAGCGTCGTCCGGGTTAGGGGAGTTTAGCCGGACTTAATGTACTTTTAATTATTTAAATTTTATATATATGTTTTTATTAACATCAAATCAATACAGGAAGTACCTGTGGGAACAAAAGTACATATAAATAATATACAAAGGACAATTGGGCTACGGGGTACAATATCACATTACACAAGGACCTTAAGGGACATACATACACTTATTATTCTAAGAGCTTTTTTGTTAGTAGAGTATTTAATTGTCTTAAAATACAGTTCTATTTATTTTTGTAAGGTAAGAAAATGTGGTGTTTTGTTTGTAAATTTACATTTGTGAATATGACATTTTGTCAAAAGAGTAATGACATTAATTACATAAATGTTTCCGCTTATTTCTATTGTAGGTAAAGAATCCAAGCACTACATCTCTCCACAATAGTGTAAAATCTTCATAAATATGTTCAATTATAAATCTACTGATGTCTTTCCACAGTTTTCTTACATGAATACAATGCCAAAAAATATGCAACACTTTTTCTGGGTGGTCATTACAAAAGGAACGATTTAAGTTGATGTTTTCCTTAAACTTCTTCATATAGTGGTTGGCAGGATAATATTTATGAATCATTTTAAAGGAAACTTCCTTAATTTTGTTAACAAGTAGGTATGTTTTGTTAATTTTGTTAACAAGTAGGTATGTGTGTGGCAACATCCATCCATTTTTTCCAACAGACATTATCAATAAATCCATTCCAATAAGTCATAACATAAGGTATAGATACAACATCCTGCTGAAACAAGGTTCGTATTGCTCTGTTGTTGAATGGACCAAAAGAAATGAGTCAACAGGGTCAATAGAAGGTAGGCTCTGAGGGTCAGGTCTTGACACGTTCCTGAATAATAAAGCAACATACGAGGGAATGGCATCTAAAACAATTGCAAAATCTTTAGATGTTACCTTGTAAAGTGATAAGAATTCCTTATAACTAAGTAAAGGACCCTCTGTATTTACCAGTTGGCTCTCCAATAGGATATTATTTCGGGAACCAATATTCTAAAAACAAAGAAGTATTTTTATACAATATATCCCGATTATTCCATATATAATACCTGTGTGGAGGAAAATTATGCTTATAAATTAAGGATCATGACAAGAAAACCTGCCGATGAAAAGCAGAAAGCTTCACTGGAACTTTGTCAATATTACAATTGCAAACCAACATGAAGTTAAGGCCACCAAAAGTAGAGAAGACATGATAAGGAATACAATTATAAAAGGAGGAATTATGAGGAATAAAATGATCACATAGAAGTGGGTTTTCTTTGGAATTGTTTTATCCAATTAATCTTAAAAGTATTAGTTAAGGTAGTAAAGTCCAGAAAAGTCAGCCCACGATTCTCATAAGTGTTCAGTTTTCCTAATGTAATGGGTACGGTTTTTCCACAGAAAGTTGAAATGCATCTGGTCTATCTCCATGCTTATTTTACTGTCAAGATATAAAGATAGAGCGCCTTATGTTAGTCTAGAGATATCTTCAGCCTTGGTTATTAGGACTCTTCCTTTTAAAGATAAGTCCCTCTGTAGCCATTGATTTAGCTTCTTCATCGTTTTTTTAACAGGAGGGTTAAAATTTAGTAAGCCTCTTGACTTCTGATCCTTTGTAATGGTTATGCCTAAATATGGAAATTCTTCTTTTACTGGAATACCATAATATGAAGGTGTCACACAATCTTTGACAGCCATGAGTTCACATTTATTAATGTTAAGATATAGACCAGACGCTTTGGAAAAGGATTGTAATCACATTAATCGATATGGGAATTTGGTTAGCGTCTTTCAGAAAAAGTGTCGTATCGTCAACCAGCTGGCTTATAATAATTTCTTTACCAGCTATGGAAATACTTTGTACAGGACTATTATTTAAAGAATTTGTAAGAAGTTGGCTGGTTAATAAAAACATGTATGGAGAGATAGGACAACCTTGCCTAATTCCTCGCTTTAACTGAAATCGAGGTGAGGTGCCATATTTCAATTTGATAGAGCTGTTACCATGTGTATAGAGAGTCTTAATAGCCTAACAGAAAAAATCCCCAAAGCCAAGTCTCTGTCAAATGCTTTATAAAAATATAAAAATAATATGAAGCTATCCTCGGTTTTTAGGTCTGAGTAGTGAAGTATGTCTAATACTAGTCTGATATTGTTAGAAATATGTCTGTTCCTCATCAAATCAAATCAAATCCACAAATCAAAGATTTGATTTGGTCTGTTCCTCATAAAGCCAGACTGTGTTTCATCAATGATTGCATCCAGGACTTCTTTCATTCTTTTTGCAAGTAGTAAGGCTAATATCTTATAGTCATTATTAAGAAGACAAATTGGACACCAGTTATCGATGAGCAGCACTTATGTTTTAGACTTAGGTATCAGTGTTATTAATCCCTGACTCATTGTAGGTTGGAGAACATTGTTTTTAATACTCTCTAAAAAGACTTCAAATAGGGAGGGAGCTACTTGTTCAGAAAATAATTTGCAAAATTCTGATGTAATTCCATCAACACCTGGTGATTTATTGTTCTTTAGATGTTTGATAGACTCTATAATCTCTTCAACTTGATGGGTTCGTCACACTGCTTAGATTCTATATCACTGATAGAGTGAACATTATTCAGTGAGTCAAAAAACATATCTATGGATTCATGACAGTATACAATTTTCTGTAAAAATTGATAGAGTATTTAGCGATTAATTTTTGGTCATCTGTAATAACACCATCAATGTTTGTCACGACTTCTGCCGAAGTCATTGCCTCTCCTTGTTCGGGCGGTGCTCGGCGTTCGACGTCACCGGTCTTCTAGCCATCATTGATCCTTTTTTCATTTTCCATTGGTTTTGTCTTGTCTTCCCACACACCTGTTTTCAATCCCATTCATTACCTGTTGTGTATTTAACCCTCTGTTTCCCCTCATGTCTTTGTCAGAGATTGTTTTATTGTCAGTGTAGTGTGATTGTTGTATAGGTGCGCGTCGGGGTCCTCGTACCCATGTTTGTTTGTTTATGTACATTTAGTGTTATGGAGCATACTCCGTGGACTTTATTAAAAGACTCAATTTTTCACTCCATTTGACTCTCCTGTGCCTGACTTCCCTGCCACCTATTACACCTATGCATGACAATGTTTAACTTATGGATAGTGTTATTTGTAGAGTGAAATTTCTCAAGTCTAAAGAAATAGGATGAATTCTGTTCTCCCTCCTCGATCCATTTTTTCCTAGATCTAAAAAAGACTCCTCTGCTTTTAATCTATATATATTATCCAGTTTATTATTTTGTAACTCAATCAGTTCCATCTTCTCCTCCGCCGAGAGGCTGGCCAGGGACCTCTGAGAAAGGGAAGTTATCTGAATGATCACCTTTTCCTCCTCAGCTCTTCTGGTTTTAGCAAGATTACTGCCATATTTTCTAAGGTATTTGGACACCTCAAATTTAAAGAGCTCCCAGTTCTTGCAATAAGATTTTTCTTCACAAGCCCTTTCCCAAAAGTGTGAAAGCAGATCTTTAACCTCAAACTTAACTATATCATTTTTTAATAACGAGCTATTTAGCTTCCAGTAGGATGCTCTACCAAGGTTAGTATCAGTGGTAAATATTTTGATATCAATGTAAATGGCCCTATGGTCTGTGAGTGGAGGAGTACAAATATTTGTAGTAGTACACTCACTGTCAATACATTTGGATATAAGCCAAAAATCTGTTAGAAATTGATAAGCAAATAAAAATAAGGCCCTGCGCTTCAAATAGTTTTTCGCAACCCCCTAACATTAAGAGAAACTATAGACAAAGACAAAACAACAAAGATGATATAAAAGTATAAACTGTAGTAGGATGAGTCAAAAGTGTAGGAACAGTAAACGTAAGCGATAAGGAACCGAGATCTGCACCATTTAAGTAAACTTAAAGTGAAAATAGCTTATTCCATAAACTCTGAGCTAGATGTTATCCGGCTTTTGAAATTCAACTCAACAGAAAATTATGTTCAAGACCAAACCAAGGGTTCTTTGTAGTAAGAGAGACTAAAAACCCTCTTTAGTGTAATCAGGAACTATTCTGAGAAATACAATACAAAATAATGATTTAAATGAAAGGGTACCTACTATTTTAAGTGCATATGAAAACTGATCATAAAAAAATGGAATAAAAAATGTTTTACATGTTCCTAAGACCTTTTTCACTTGGAAATAAGTATTAATAACTAAATAGAACAATAACCGTGTAAAGTCAGAGCAGACCTGTATGCCCTTTAAAACAGTATCTTGGTTACTGTATACATAAAAAATAAATACAACGTTCAGTCTTCTTCGTAAGTTTGTAAAGAAAATAGGCCTTCTGGTCATACAAGAACAAACGAATAAATTGAGGTTCCTGAGTATTCCAAAAAATAGTCACCTGATGCTTGTTAGGTAACGTTAATCAATACAAGGAAAATTAGAATAAAATGGCCGAAACCATAAATCTGTTCCTTCTGGTGAGATTTTGGGGAGGAATATGGATTTCTGAACCATTGATGAAGCCTCGTCCTCTGACGAAGTAAGCAGCCTTTCCCTCATTTCGTGCTATCTTGATCGTTGGCCACAACTTGTTCCTTCTTTCTATGTCCTCTGGGCTGAGATGCTCAGCGAAACGCATACCATGGCTCTGAAGGAAGGCGTTCTTCCTAGCAGCTTTCCAGACAGCATTCCTGTAGAATCTGGCAGTGAAGAGGATGATGATACCGCTAGGTCTTGAATCGTTTTGCTGTTGCTTCTTGCCGAGGCGATGCACAACGTCGATGGTATCACCAACTTTGTTCTACTCTGCAGGCATAACTTCTTGACAGATGTGGATAGCATCTCCTCGCACATCCTCATTCTCCACCTCTGGCACACCGTAGAGTCTCAGGTTCCATCTTCTTGTGTATTGCTCCAGGTCAGTGAGATGTTTATGGTAGACATTGTTATTCTTTCCACACTTTTTTCAACTTTTGCCACTCTCATTTTCACATCCTTGATTTCACCACATGCAAACTCCAGTCTTTATCAAGCCTTTGATAACCATGGTGTTTCCACCTACCATTTTCTCAGTGGCGTCAGACCTGGAGTTGATGAGTAAGTAGAGGGTAGCCACGATGTCAGAGTTCATGTTGGGTTTTTTGGAGGGGAGAGGTTTGCACGGAGTAACCGGTAAAGAGGGGAATTTGTCATCTTCAACAGCATTCGAAAGCATGATATTATCCATAGGGCAAGTGTAGTTATGGCAGTTTCTCTCTTGTTGATCTCTTGTTGATTAGCAATAGAACTGGTAGCTTCTTCCTTTCTTTTTTTGTCACGACTTTGCATGGACAATAAATGATCCAATTCTTATTCCAGTCACAGGAAGGTTCTTATATCTCAAACAAATAAAAACAGGAATAGTAATGACTGTAAACTTGTTTTTTTCACAATCTTTCTGAAGTTTGGTGCGGAGCTCTGTAAAAAAGTGTCTGTTCAAGCCGCCACCTTGGCCTCCTTCCTTTAGCCGGCCGGGATGTCCTTGTCACACCGGGCTCTAGTGACTCCCGTGGCGAGCCGGAAGCATGCACGGTCACCAAGGTGTAAGGTGTGGCTGGCTTCCAGTGTGTCAAGAAGCAGTGCGGCTCGGGTCATGTTTCGGAAGACGCATGGCTCTCGACCTTCACCTCTCCCGAGTCCGTACGGGAGTTGCAGTGATGGGACAAAACTGTAACTACCAAGTGCGGAGAAAAAGGGGTAAACGGTATAAATAAAGTGTCTAGTAGTACAATCAAGCCGTTTCCAAAGTTTACTGTTGAGTATATTCAACCCTAGCTAAAAGCCTATAGGCCTATTTATTAAAAAGTACCATTTCAGACTTAAAGTGAAGTGAGAACATTGTCATACGTTTAATTTTTATTTATTTAACCTTTATTTACTAGGCAAGTCAGTTTTACAGTTCTTATTTACAATGATGGCCTACCAAAAGGCAAAATACCTCCTGCGGGGACTAGGATTAAACATTTAAAATAAATAACATAAATATAGGACAAAACACATCACAACGAGACAACACAACACTTGTTGTGAGAGACCTAAGACCACATAGCAAGGCAGCAACACATAACACAGCATGGTAGCAACAGAACATAGCATGGTAGCAACAGAACATAACATGGTAGCAACAGAACATAACATGGTTGCAAAACATGGTGCAAACATTGGGCACAGACAACAGCACAAAGGGCAAGAATGTAGAGACAATACATTTAAGGGGTGCTTCATGATTGTGATTCCAGAACAAAAACGTTTAAATGTCAGTGCTTAGGAACTACAATGGTTCAAATACACCTACGCTTTCTGTGAAGAACTACAACTCCCTGTTTCACATTGCATCGGGTCCAGCGGCAGTGACCGGAAATAACTCCGAAATTGTAACCCCTTCTTTGGTTTGTTTTAGACAATGTACACTAATGGATACAATTATTTTTAGCCACAGCTTTCTAAACCAAACTGTAGATGGAAATGCATGCTATTCATTTTGTACTATGCCCTTCCATCTAAGATGTAAGCCCAACTTATCGCTTCTTGCATGTTGAATGTAGGCCCTAAATCCTTTGTTGCTAAATCTATTTTTGGACGGTTAAATGTTGCAGGAGGCAGGCAGGATCACGTGCAGAAGTTGTTTATTTTAAAAAATGACAATGGTGATTTAGATGTTCAAATGACAATATTTACAAAATAATCTAAATGTATATTTACAAACACCCTAACAGGTCAATGATAAGACAATACTTGAAGCAAACCTGTCGATTCCATTACTCAGGTTGGGGTATACCAGGCTCACGTCAGGTTCTCCACAGTCACATAAACGGTAAATGACATGCAAGAATGGCCTATATATTACATCTAACAATTCAACAGAAATGTACAGAGTGCTTCCTTTAACCCAAAGATGACAAAACATGCAGTTACGTTTACAACACATCATGTCAACCACAGTCCCCTGAATGGTGTGATTGGTATGATTTCCATCTAACCGGGTGGGCTAAGCGACCACCTGGCGTCAGAGGTGACAGTAGTTCTACTACCCTCTGTCAGAATTCCTGGTGACTCAGAGGTCGGCTTTTCATTGTGGTTGGTTTGGTGCTGGATGTGTGGCTTTATACCAGAAAGAGGACAATGTTTTGTTCCTACTGCATACTAGTTTGTTTACTCTACACCAGCAGCTGTTGCAGGTGGGCGGGAATGTCTGGGTGTGTCAAAAACAATAACTTTGCTCTTTTATACCATTTATTATGTTGAGAGGTGCATTAACATTTTAGGGTGGTTAATAGAAAACTGTTGCTGATCAACACTACATTTGTAACCGTCACAGTTCTATCCACGAGAGCATCACAGCTCCTCCATTGATAGATTACGGATTTAAGAAATACAATCATGTTTCAATGCACTCTTGGGCAGACTTCATATCAAGGAAAACAGATTTTTTTTTTAAAGGATGTCAACACTTCAATCCAGATATCCCTGAAATCTCATACAGATAATTCATATTAATACGAATCCTGAATGCCTTACCTGAAGTAAAAAGTAACTACTAATTTGATCAAAGTTTTGTGTGTACTGTATTTTCATATGAACTCCCATAATATGTAGGCTATAACCATGTAAGATTCGTAAAAATCATATGGTTTAGATCTGTGAAGATATAGAATATAAAATGTTCTTAACAGTTAAGATCAGTGGCTCTACCTACAAAAGTCAAAAGTACTACAATAGGTCATATTTCATCACTTCACATTTCAGAACCATGAGCTTAGATCATTCTGAAATACGTTTTTCAGACCAGGCCTTAAATTCCAGCCCTTTTTCTTGGCCAACATGTAGACGCATCCAAAGAGATCAGGGAGCATCTTCATTAGGTCAACAGATTCTAAATCCTCAGCACTGCAGAAGGAGAAACAAAACACTCAGCCACCTGCAATGGTAAGACAGTTAAATGTTTTAGTACGGGGAAAGAAGAAAAAAACAGTGGTACGTACTAGTGCTCATGGAGAGTAGTAACCAACATGTTCAGGGTAGGGCTTTCTGCCATCCATCTTTATCATCAATTCAGACGGCAGCTGTGAACACAAAACAATCTGTAAATAGTGTAGCCGCTTGAGCTTTCTACACTTTGCCAGGGGAGAGGGTATTCATGCTTTTAATATACATGTACAGGTACATACATTTAATAAAATGACAACTGGTTCACCTTGGATCTCCACTGACAGGTTGTCTCCATAGCACTTCTAGAAGCTCTTGGGCAGCATTACGACACTTCCCATCCTCTCATTCCCAACTCTCCTGGAAGGCAACAATGTACAGTAGAAGTGTCTAGTCATACATTCATGTACTCAGTTTAATGCATATACTTCAGCATTGTCTCTCATTTTGCCCAAGCATCCTATGCATCTGAATATTATAAACTAATTATTTTCATTATGCACGTTACAGTATTATCATTGTGTTATAATTGTGTCACTGTCAATCATTGTGTCAACCTTACTGGAATCCTGATCCATAAATGTTTAGTCCTTATCTCCTTATGTTTAGCTTTAGTTTGTGTGTTTAATGAAAGGTATGCAATGTGGTTAATTGATATTTCCATTACACATTGCCATACTAATAAAACTTCAATTGACAAGGATTTTCACCTGTGGTTTCCAGAAGGAGGGATGATTCAGGGTCTCCACTGTAGTCTTAATTTTTCATCCACGCAAAGTGATCCTCCAGTGACCAGATATTGTGCTACAAGCTGTCTTCCAGTCATCCTCCTCCCTGATGCAGATGATTGTATGCACTCCGCAGGTCCAATCTGGTTAAAAAATAAAAAAGTTAAAAAACAGCCCCGCAGAGCTGCCGGCAACAATGGAAGATGGTAACGGTACTTGGTGATGTCATTGAGTCCTCTGTAATCAATACATAGGCGTAAACCTCCATCCTTGGCCACAAAGAATTAACCTGCGGACGCAGGAGAAGTGGACGTGCGGATGAAACCTTGTTGGAGCGCCTCATGAATGTACTCTTCGATGTCCTGGGTTTCAGCCACCGACAGAGGGTAGATGCATCAGCGTGGGGGCGCAGTGAGTAGTTTGATGTGTCTGATGGTCCCGGAACCTAATTACTGATTATAGAGGGCTTGAACCAGGAAAGGCGAGGAGAGCGGGTATTAGTTGAAGTTGAGGCAAGGGTCTGGTCAATAAAGTTCCCCGCAGCACAGGAATCCACTATTGCTGTAGAAACAGTACATGAGGGACAGTCAAATAGTACAATCACCACCAAAAAGAGTTTTGCAGAAAGGGATGAAGAGGGATACTCACATCTGCCCCAGGAAGTAAAAGATCAGGTGACCATCCCTCTACACTTGTGGATCCCGAGTTGGGCCGTATCGGACACTGCTGGAGCAGGTTCCCACAATAGAGACAGAGCCCCAGCAATCGCCGCCTGCATTGCTCCACTGCGGGGAGGCAAGTGACCCCTACCCCCATGGGTTCAGGCTCTGATCCAAAGTGTTCACTGAGGGAGGGAGAGAAGTGATGAGTGCCGATGCTCCCGAAAAAAAGGTTATCCAACCGGATGGCCATCACAATGAGTGATATCAAGCAGAGGTTGTCCTCTATAGGCCAGTCCCGTCTGAACCTCTTCGCACAGTCAGGCCACTGGATGTTGCTACTGTCCAGATGATGAGTGCGTACTCAGCAGCCATCTGGTCCTCCGTAGTTGGAGTAGGCACTCACCCCTCTCTGCCCTCCAGTGGATGATCAAAGATACCTCTGAACCAAGCATACAAATCCAGCTCCTCTCCCAGACATCTATGGCCCATTCCAATGCCCACCCAGTCAGCAGAGAAATAACCGTGGCAACCTTGGACCTCTCGGCAGTAGGAAGCCCCATCTGGTGCGAAAAGTAGAATACTGTAGTCAGAAGCCACAGCATTTACATGGGGTGCTGTCATATTTATCCAGGAGGGATGTCGCTGACCTGCGCAGTTAGCTGAATGGGCTGGTGGTAGAGTATCCTCCACTAGTTGAAGGCAGCTCCTCTCGGGTATGTTCAAGACGTTGAACACTGCGAAGAGCCTCTTCCATAGCCGTCCCCAGTTGTGCCCGCTGGTCATGGTGATTACAAAGTAGGTATCCCTGCTTGTCGACCATCTGCTGCTTCCATTTTGTGAAGCAGTATTCTGTAACCTAGATGCCGGGAGTCAAGACTCAGGGGGTAAGTTGAATAGCACAAGTACCATAGACCAATAAGGCATAGCGTCTAGACATGAACAAAATAATACAATACTGCCCAGGGAAAGAACCTAAGGGAGTGCCAGATAAAGGGGAGGTAATACGTGAGGTAATGGAGTACAGGTGTGCTTAATGAAGCACAGGTGAGCGTAGTGATGAATGCCAGGTGCGCGTAATGATGGTTCCCAGGACCGGTGGTCAGTAAACCAGCGACGTCGAACACTGGAGGGGAGGAGCAGGAGTAGACTTGAGAAAGGTAGAGGAGACGAGACAGAATCAAATGCTCTTTGTGGTAAACAGTAGCAGTGGTTTATGAAGCCAACGTGGCTATAAGTTCTAAGTAAAAGATGCAAAAACAAACCTTAAGAACGGGAAGCATATAAAAGTACACATAGAACAAATCTACTGCTTTTAGACTGGCTTTCAACAAGAATGACAAATCTATAACTCACAGTTGTATGAGAAAGTGGTGAGGTTGCACAAAACATGTAGCATGTAAATCTTGGTGGGGCAAACAAAACCAAAAAGACGTGGGATGCATGCCAGCAACGCCAGTACAGAGCACAACAGTAAACAAAACATGAATTGCACTATAACAGTGACAAACTGTGCCCAGAAACGGTACATAATGCTGTCCCAACAACAGAGTCCCAACAGCAGTTCCAAAACTTTACCACTGATACACCAGGGTATCAGTATTCAGCCTCATTTACTTATTAAAAAAAAAACATAGCTGATATGGCTGACTCGTTTAAACAAATGTGGTTTCTACTGACAATTGAGATGTACAAACTATGGCATAAGGGGACAACAAGCAGATAAGAGGCAATCCGTGATTTCGATGAAGACATTAATGAGCGAGCTAAGATGGACATAGCCAATATAACTATTTGTTCAGCACTTTTAAAATGTATGTCGTGGAAATATTTGGTCAATCATATTTCACAAATACCGGAGCATGTGAGTTCAAATATACTTTTTATTACTTCATAATAAAAGCCGAGCTGGATCATGAATACAACTGCCTTCCAGTCTTGGCACAGACTTCTTATACATTTGTCTCTCATCAGGGTCTTCATTGATCATCCACTCAATGAGGTCTTTTGTCACCTCGTCTGCCACATGTTCTAGTGTGTAAGTCCCCTTGATTATGTTTCGATTCTGTTCAAGTTCATCACCAAGTGGACCTTCAAAGGGGTGGTGTCCACCAGAAAGGATGTAGTATACCAACATCCCAGCCACCTGAAATTTCAACAATCATTCAGTCCATCGCTCTACAAACAGGAAATAATCTTTATTCCATCTTCACGTTGCTCAACCTGTATATCAGAGCTCCTCTTATATCCAGAGCCTTGTTTGTCTAATGTCTCCTTGGCCATCCAGCATTTTGTTCCTGCAGGGACTGTGTGTAGAGTTGTTTGTTCCACTGTCAATCTGCGACTTATGCCAAAATCTGCCAATTTTGCATTTCCATTGATATCTGTTAAGGATAAATAATATCACAATATCATGCTTTTCATAATTATATGTACTAGAAAATGACTTTAAAATAATGCATATGCAATTTTTAACACATAATGGTGAAAAACATGTATTAGATTTAGAGTGAAAGGCTTAACTGTGCAATGCTATAGTATCTCTCACCTATCAAAACAGAGGTTTGATATCCCGATGAAGGACTTGGTAGTTGGACAATGAAGGACACTTAAACTGCGGAGCACCTCTTGAGTGATTTTAATCAGGGCATGAGTGTCGTCCTTGGACAGGTGTGTATTAATGTACTCATCCAGAGTGTATTCACAGAGCTGAAGAGCAAGATAACCAAAGAAACTGTCTTCTGCAAAGTCCATGTATCTCACAATACAGCTACTGTCAAGCTCTGGAAGACGTAAAAATCCTTCCTCCCTCTTGAGAAACTGATAGTTTGACCTGATCATTCTCTTTATAGCTACTTCAGTGCCATCATCCCTCAGGCCCAAGAAGACCTCAGTTCCATCACTTCCCTTTGCTATGCGAAAGTAATCATCATCATTTATAAGAGTGAGGTTTCCTACTTTATAAACTTTACTTTCATCCATGTTGGCAAGCTTCTCTAACTGTGTCTCCCACCGCTTGCTGACTTTGTGCCATTTGCACTGTAATGGTGATGTGTCAGTGGTGGGGTGGAACGGCTTGACACTAGAACACTCATCAAGGCCAGATTCCTCAACAGCAGTAGATTAAGTATTACAGGTTCCAGTAGTTTCTTTGTCTTTTGACATGTCTTGCTTCTCTTTCTTCTTCTTCTTCTTCTTGACTTCTGAGAAAATGCCATCTTTGTAATCTTCACTTGCTGAGTTGGAAACAATAAATTGTCTCTTTAAAGACATGTTTAGATTACTCAGTTTTTGTTTCAGGTTTTTGTCCATCCCCATTCTTACTGAATTAAGCAATTCCTCAGACTCCCAGTGATGTAATGATCTTAGGGACACAATGAAATGAAAGCAGATCTGCAAGCAGCCCATAGGTGTAGACCTTGATGTTTAAGGTGTGCTCTTTCTACAAAAAAGGGACAATACCTTTGCATAATGTTGTAAGGAAGGACTTGCTCCAGCCATCTTTGTCTTTTGTCTTCTGTATGATTACATACAGTGTTGTAACAATTAACAGCAACTGTTGTACATCAGCATTTAGTTTCTCACTAGAAAGCAGTTCCACTAGTTTAGGAATTATGGTAAGTGATACCTTGTTGGGTATTTCTGTCATTGTGCACACTACTGAATGCAAGTTTCTTGACTTCAGGATTCCCTGAGAAATTCTAGACAGACGTGTGCTTGCATCTTTGTCAAGAGAATTATGTTCTCAGTGTTCATAAACCCAATTGAATGGATTACTCAGCCTGATACCCAGAATTTGTAGGAAACTGGTTGGAATGAATCTGACGGAGGCCCAGCTACAATGGTCAGGAATGTTTATTTAGAGAGCTCTCCCTATCATTTCCGGTACATTGGTTTATATACCTCACATTTCGTCATAAATGTCCCTCCTACTCTCAGATACAATGTCAACATAGTTAACAAGTCTTCTACTCATATGTTGTCTGCCACCTGTTAAACAATCTACTACAAGCCCAAGGTCTCTCCCCTCCCTGGGTGGGGACAGAATGTCCTGTAAGCAACACAGTGTTCCAGCTTGTCTGATGATAGCTCCATTTGTTTCTCCCTTACACCCTGCTTACATACTAAAGACGGCCTACAGGGAGGAGGTGAGGGCTCTCGGAGTGTGGTGTCAGGAAAATAACCTCACACTCAACGTCAACAAAACTAAGGAGATGATTGTGGACTTCAGGAAACAGCAGAGGGAACACCCCCCTATCCACATCGATGGAACAGTAGTGGAGAGGGTAGCAAGTTTTAAGTTCCTCTGCATACACATCACAGACAAACTGAATTGGTCCACTCACACAGACAGCATCGTGAAGAAGGCGCAGCAGTGCCTCTTCAACCTCAGGAGGCTGAAGAAATTTGGCTTGTCACCAAAAGCACTCACAAACTTCTACAGATGCACAATCGAGAGCATCCTGGCGGGCTGTATCACCGCCTGGTATGGCAACTGCACCGCCCTCAACCGTAAGGCTCTCCAGAGGGTAGTGAGGTCTGCACAACGCATCACCGGGGGCAAACTACCTGCCCTCCAGGACACCTACACCACGCGATGCTACAGGAAGGCCATAAAGATCATCAAGGACATCAACCACCCGAGCCACTGCCTGTTCACCCCGCTGTCATCCAGAAGGCGAGGTCAGTACAGGTGCATCAAAGCTGGAGCCGAGAGACGGAAAAACAGCTTCTATCTCAAGGCCATCAGACTGTTAAACAGCCACCACTAACATTGAGTGGCTGCTGCCAACACACTGTCAATGACACTGACTCAACTCCAGCCACTTTAATAATGGGAATTGATGGGAAATGATGTAAATATATCACTAGCCACTTTAAACAATGCTACCTTATATAATGTTACTTACCCTACATTATTCATCTCATATGCATACGTATATACTGTACTCTATATCATCGACTGCATCCTTATGTAATACATGTATCACTAGCCACTTTAACTATGCCACTTTGTTTACATACTCATCTCATATGTTATACTGTACTCGATATCATCTACTGTATCTTGCCTATGCTGCTCTGTTCCATCACTCATTCATATATCCTTATGTACATATTCTTTATCCCCTTACACTGTGTATAAGACAGTAGTTTTTTGGAATTGTTAGTTAGATTACTTGTTCGTTATTACTGCATTGTCGGAACTAGAAGCACAAGCATTTCGCTACACTCGCATTAACATCTGCTAACCATGTGTATGTGACAAATAAAATTTGATTTGATTTGAAAAAAGAAACAGAAAGTCCTTGTTCTAATTCTTGACTAAAACTACACACATCAGATTTAGTTTTATGATTCTAATACGTTTCATACAATCATACAGTGACAGGGTAGTATTCTGTTAGTTATAGTTCTACGTTAAATGTATACATCATTTAGTCATTATTCATAAAATTCATAACAATCTTCAAGACAGATATCTAGTTTATTAGAGTCCCTCAGCCATTTAATGCTTCTCTGGTGTTATTCCTCATTGTCAAAACACAAATCAATCATAGTAAATGCTTTTTGAGGATTCTCCTCTAGTAGGTGTTTGTCAATGCAGACAAACATCTCAGTTGGGGATTTCTGCTGTACTATACTGAGTTGAAAATCTACGAAAGGTAGAATTATGGAAAACAACGTATCTTTTGGTGCCACGTGATGAATTATTTTGATTAGATTTGTTTTAATATGCTCATCATTAGGCTGTATAACAGGTCTTATTTGCACAAGAGCACCAGCATGAATAAGTATCCTCACAATATCCTCTCTATCATCCTCCACTGCAATGTCATGTGGTGTAAGCCCAAGTGGGCCTATGGCATTTAGTTCAGCTTTTGCTACGATCAGTCTCCTCACTGTATTGACAGGTGCTTTGGACATTAAGGCATAATACAGAGGAGTCCAAAGATTGGATGATGGTTGGTTGGGGTTAACACCCTCTTGTTGAAGGTATGTACATATTTCTTCATTTGCAGACGCAACAGCAGCATGTACTGTATTGAGGGATTTGTCGGCTGTGGTGGTAGTGGGGGTGGAGCTGGGTTCAGCAGTGTTGCCTGCAGGAAGTCTTTTAAATCAAATGTGTGTGCCATAACTACTCATCGGCCATGAATTATTTCAATGTAGAGACATCTGCGGGAAGAAAATCTGAACTGTAAAGCTTACAGGGAAACAATGATATTTCTGAATACATTGTTAGAACATAATACGTATGTGAATAATAAAATGTAAATCCAAGGCAGAGTTTATCAGACAAATGCTGATTATTTTACCTTATGCTAGCTATTACTGCCATCACAGTTTGACAGCTTGACAGCTTGACAGTCAGGTGCATACCAAATAACTTTATTCTCTTCCAAGGGTGGCATGGTTTAATAATTAAACCGGCTTTTACTGCAGGTTGTGGCATTACAGTTGACACCAGAACATCAGTGCCCATAACATGTACTTTTCTGATACACAAAAAAATACAATGTTTTTAGTAAAGATTATGATGTGATTATGTCAAATGTAGGATTTGTATTTATTCACTTAATAACTCGCCTATTAATCAAGAAGTTGGAAAACAAGTTACAGTCACAACAATGTCATCTCCTGAAATATAAACACGTGTTAATGTAAGTATTGCATGTCAGTCTTCTTTCCAATAAAGACATACAATTGCATTAATAAGGCTATTCTAGTCACTTACCTCGCTCTCTCACTATTACTGCTATAATCTATAACTTGGAAAGAGCAACATTCACTGCAATTTACTCCAAAAATCTACCTTACAACCTTACATTTCTCTTAAAGCACCTCTAAATGTACTTTGTGGTTAAAAAAACAACTCCTCTTTCAAGCTGTAGCTCCACTATAGTGTCCACTCTACTGATGAGGAACAGACATCAACTATCACTTCTTCCTGATACCCAACTCATGGTATGGCAGGTAACTTGAGCACTCTAGCCAACACCTCTGGTCGTTCCAGGAAATTAGTGCCTTTTGCATCCCTTTGGTGTTTTAAGTAGAAATAGTGCACCAATATTGAATTTGAAAAGCCTGTTATATTAAATGACGTGCCTTTTACTGTAGACAACATGGAGAATTCAATCAATCAGATGTTTAATTTCAGTAGACTTGCTAAAGTGCCAAAATTAAGCATTTTTACATGTCACAAGCCGATACACAATTCCCCCAAAATTAGAGGTGCAGCTATGGCGTTCTGGACAGATCTGGCCCATGTAGCCTATATTTTAGACAACCACACTGAATCACAAACGTAGTAAGTACATTTTTCCAGTGCTAGTAGGAAATACAAGTGCAAGATTTTAAATTTATTCAATTTATTCAAATTTATTCAATTTTTTTTGTCTGGGTCAGGAGGTCACAGCCGCGGAAGACAATAAATAAGAGGGTTCTGCCAGAGACTCAAACACAGAAGACTTTCACTCAAAACACCAAAAGTGGTACCGATCTACTTTCCCAGTGTATCGAGAGGGCTTTTATTTTGAAGGTGAAAAACCGGAAGTTCAATTTGTGTGACGTACACGTACAGCTGTACACTGTTGTTGACATATACGATTATATCTCCGTTAGCTCTAATAGTCCAAATAGTGTACTTTCAAAACATTACAGGTAGTTAGTTTAACTACTTTAAAATAGTTATTTGTAAGTCAACCTCGTGCAATATCAGGTACGAACATGACAATTCGGTAAAAGTTATTCTTTTTTTATCAGCTACAAATTTGTATCCAACTTATTATCCTACTCAAATGACATAGCTGGCTATTTCGCGAGGTCATTTTGCAGTTTTGGCTAACGTTATCTATAAACATGAGCAATCTTGTATTCTGGAGTCAAGGTAGCTCCGAAGTGGATTGGTGTGAAGGAAATTATGTTATTTACCCTGGAATTGCAGAGTTCTACAATACGGTAAAGATGTTCCTGGTTGAAAACATTTAAACTTTTTGGGGGGCTTCAGGCCTAATGTCATGTCTAATGTGACATTAGATATGTTCAATCTGCTCATAATCAATTTCCTCCCCTATATTTTGTTCTTCATTGCAGATCAGCAACATACTGTTTTTTATTTTGCCACCTATTTTGATGTGTCTGTTTCGACAATATGCTACACATTTCAACAGTGGGATATATCTGATCTGGGCTTTGCTGGTTGTGGTTGGTAAGTACTGCTCTAACTTTTAAATGACACTGCCAGAACTTAGCAGGGATGTGAACCAGAATTTGGCTTTACAGGAGACTTTGAATCTCCTTTTAAGCACAGGAAGCAGCCATTCAACATGCCATTCACTAGCTGACTCAACTCCACGATTTATGGAGTTGAGTGGCAACTAGTGTGGGTGGACTGGAGGCCCGATGTCACATAAAATTATGTTTTTCTTTAAAAACCTACTGATTTCAGCACCTGAAGAGTAGCCCAGCAGATTGTGTATTCTACTCACATCGTACTCTCTGTAAACATTGTCTCTTCTCCCAGGCATTGGATCCACTTACTTCCATGCCACCCTTAGCTTCCTGGGCCAGATGCTGGACGAGCTAGCCATCCTGTGGGTGCTTATGTGTGCCATCGGCATGTGGTTCCCAAAGAGATACCTGCCCAAGAGCTTCCGCAGAAACAGGCAAGTGACATACACACCGGTGGAGGCTCCTCAGAGGAGGAAGGGGAGGACCATCTTACTCAGTGAATTTAATAAAAATATAAACAGTGAAACATTAAAGTGATCCTTTTTAGATAAAACTATAGTAAATAGTTGCTAATAGTAAATGTCACTAAATAACTGGGGGTTAGCGATGAAGGTAGTAGCCTTCTAGGGTAGCACAGGACAGCTGTTTTCTGTCCTCCTCTGGGTGCATTGACTTCGATACAAAACCTAGAAGGTCCCCTTCCATAGACTCCACAGTAATTATGATAACTTCCGGAGGATGTCCTCCAACATTATTTAATTTTTAAAATTGTACCTTTATTTAACTAGGCAAGTTAGTTAAGAACAAATTCTTATTTTCAATGACGGCCTAGGAACCGTGGGTTAACTGCCTGTTCAGGGGCAGATTTGGACCTTGTCAGCTCGGCGATTTGAACTTGCTACCGGCCCATTAACTGACATGTTAGCCAACCAATCAAGGTATCAGAGAAGGAATCTAGTACTGAAAGCATAAGCTACAGCTAGCACTGCAGTGCATAATGTGTGGTGATTAGTGGACTTAAAGCGAAACACAGTAGTGGAACAGTTTTGAACATTTAATTTCTGCAAAAAAATAAGGAGAAGCAGGAGAGAGAAAGAGAGAGCTATCTAAATTTTGATGAATTTTAAAATTATTTTTAGTTTACCTTTCACTTATTAAGCTAGCTGGGGTGGCAGGGTAGCCTAGTGGTTAGAGCATTGGACTAGTAACTGAAAGGTTGTAAGTTCAAATCCCCGAGCTGACAAGGTACAAAATCTGTCGTTCTGCCCCTGAACAGGCAGTTAACCCACTGTTCCTAGGCCGTCATTGAAAATAAGAATTTGTTCTTAACTGACTTGCCTAGTAAAATAAAGGTAAAATTAAAATGACAAATTAAATAGCTAATTTAGCCCACTCAAAAAGAGAGGAATGCTATTTATGTTAGCTAGCTGGCTAAGGCTATCCAACACTGCAACTCTTCCAAGTCAAGGTAAGCTTTCGGTTTTATTCATTTATTGCCAATGGGGCCCGCCGGTGTAACTGCTAAAATGCTTGCTGTACACTGTACTGTGTGTTTTTACACATTGGATTGTGGGTGTACTAACGTGTTAGTTCTAGTAGCTATGTTGACTATGACGTTAGCTAATATTGTGACAACGATGTAGGCTGTGTAGCGGTTAGCGGTCATGGTAGGAAGGTTTGGCTTGGAGAGTTGTTTTTTCTTCACAACAGACAGCTGTTGTGTTGTGCACTAAGTTCACAAATGAAGGAAAAAGGGGAGGGGAGGAAGTACCTTATTTACATAAGTATTCAGACCCTTCGCTATGAGACTTGAAATTGAGCTCAGGTGCATCCTGTTTCCATTGATCATCCTTGAGATATTTCTACACATTGTTTTGAGTCCACCTCTGGTAAATTCAATTGATCAATCAATAAAATGTATTTATAAAGCCCGTTTTGCATCAGCCAATGTAACAAAGTGCTGTACAGAAACCCAGCCTAAAACCCCAAACAGCAAGCAATGCAGATGTAGAAGCACGGGGGCTAGGAAAAACTCCCTAGAAAGGGCAGAACCTAGGAAGAAACCTAGAGAGGAACCAGGCTCTGAGGGGTGGCCAGTCCTCTTCTGGCTGTGTCGGGTGGAGATTATAACAGAACATGACCAAGATGTTCAAACGTTCATAGATGACCAGCAGGGTCAGATAATAATAATCACAGTGATTGTAGAGGGTGCAACAGGACAGCACGTCCAGTGAACCAGTAGCCACAGGCAGAACAGTTGAAACTGGAGCAGCAGCATGACCAGATGGACTGGGGACAGCAAGGAGTCATCAGGCCAGGTAGTCCTGAGACAAGGGCTCAGGTCCTCCGAGAGGAAGAGAGAGAGAGAATTAGAGGGAGCATACTTAAATTCACACAGGATACCATATTAGACAGGAGAAATACTCCAGATATAACAGACTGACCCTAGCCCCCTGTGACAAACTATTGCAGTATAAATACTGGTGGCTGAGACGAGCGGTCGGGAGACACTGTGGCCCTGTTCGACGATACCCCCGGACAGGGCCAAACAGGCAGGATATAACCCCACCCACTTTGCCAAAGCACAGCCCCCACACCACTAGAGGGATATCTTCAACCACCAACCTACTACCCTGAGACAAGGCCGAGTATAGCCCGTGAAGATCTCCCCCACGGCACAAACCCGAAGGGGGCGCCAATCCCAACTACTGAAGAGATGAGCCTTCAGTAAAGACTTAAAGGTCGAGACCAAGTCTGCGTCTCTCACATGGATAGGCAGACCATTCCATAAAAATGTTGCTCTATAGGAGAAAGCCCTGCTTCTATCTGTTTGCTTAGAAATTCTAGTGACAGTAAGGAGGCCTGCGTCTTGTGACCGTAGCGTATGTGTAGGTATGTACGGCAGGACCAAATCGGAACGATGGGTATGAACAAGCCCATGTAATGCTTTGTAGGTTAGCAGTAAAACCTTGAAATCAGCCCTAGCCTTAGCCTTAACAGGAAGCCAGTGTAAAGAGGCTAGCACTGGAGTAATATGATCAAATCTTTTGGTTCTAGTCAAGATTCTAGCAGCCGTAAATAAATTGAAGTTTATTTAGTGCTTTTTTCCGGGTGGCCGGAAACTAGAGTATTACAGTAGTCTAATCTAGAAGTGACAAAAGCATGGATGAATTTTTCTGCATAATTTTTGGACAGAAAGTTTCTGATTTTTGCAATGTTACAAAGATGGAAAAAAGCTGTCCTTTGTCCGAGGTTAAAAGTAAAACATTTGCCGCCATCCACTTCCTTATGTCTGAAACACAAGCTTCCAGGGAGGGCAATTTTGGGGCTTCACCATGTTTCATCGAAATGTACAGCTGTGTATCATCCGCATAGCAGTGAAAGTTAACATTATGTTTCCGAGTGACATCACCAGGAGGTAAAATATATTGTGAAAACAGTAGAGGAACTAAAATGGAACCTTGAGGAACACCGACATTTATAGTTGATTTGTCAGAAGACAAACCATTCACAGAGACAAACTGATATCTTTCTGACAGATAAGATCTAAACCACGCCATAACTTGTCCATATAGACCAATCTGGGTTTCCAATCTCCAAAAGAATGTGGTGATCGATGATATCAAAAGCAGCACTTACGGTCTAGGAGCACAAGGACAGATGCAGAGCCTTGGTCTGACACCATTAAAAGGTAATTTACCACCTTCACGAGTGCAGTCTCAGTGGAGTCTAAAACCAGACTGAAGCATTTCGTATACATTGTCTTCAGTAAAGGCAGTGAGTTACTGCGCAACAGCTTTTTCATTTTTTTTGAGAGGAATGGGAGATTCGATATAGGCCGATAGTTTAAAAAAAAAATAATAATCTGGGTCAAGGTTTGGCTTTATTACTGCCACTTTCAGTGAGTTTGGTACACATCCGGTGGATAGGGAGCCGTTTATTATATTCAACATAGGAGGGCCAAGCACAAGAAGCAGCTCTTTAGTTAGAATAGGGTCCAGTATGCAGCTTGAAGATTTAGAGGCTAAGAGTATTTTCATCAATGTGTCAAGAGATATAGGATTAAGCAACTTGAGTGTTTCCCTTGATCATAGGCCCTGGCAGTGTTGTGCAGACTCAGGACAACTGAGCTTTGGAGAAATACACAGATTTAAAGAGGAGTCCGTAATTAGCTTTTTAATGATCATGATCTTTTCGTCAAAGACGTTCATGAATTGATCACTGCTGAAGTGAAAGCCAACCTCTCTTGGGGAGTGCTGCTTTTGAGTTAGCTTTGCGACAGTATCAAAAATACATTTGGGATTGTTCTTATTCTCCTCAATTAAGTTGGAACAATAGGATGATCAAGCAGCAGTGCGGGCTCTTCAATACTGCACGGTACTGTCTTTCCAAGCTAGTTGGAAGACTTCCAGTTTGGTGGAGCGCCATTTTCCGTTCCGATTTTCTGGAATCTTGCTTCAGGGCTCGGTTATTTTCTGTATACCAGGGAGCTAGTTTCTTATGACAAATTATTTTTGTTTTTAGGGTTGCGACTGCATCTCGGGTATTACGCAAGGTTAAAATTAGTTCCTCAGTTAGGTGGTTAACCGATTATTGTACTCTGACATCCTTGGGTAGGTGGAGTCTGTAATGCCATCTAGGAATCTTTGGGTTGTTCGAGAATTTATAGCACGGTTTTTGATGATCCTAGGTTGGGGTCTGAGCAGATTATTTGTTGCGCTTGCAAACGTAATAAAATGGTGGTCCGATAGTTCAGGATTATGAGGAAAAACATTCAAATCCACAATATTTATTTCACGGGACAAAACTAGGTCCAGAGTATGACTGTGGCAGTGAGTAGGTCCGGAGACATGTTGGACAAAAGTCGATGATGGCTCTAAAAGCCTTTTGGAGTGGGTCTGTGGACTTTTCCATGTGAATATTAAAGTCACCGAAAATTTGAATATTATCTGCCATGACTACAACGTCCGATAGGAATTCAGGGAACTCCGTGAGGAAGGTTGTATACGGCCCAGGAGACCTATAAACAGTAGCTATAAAAGTGAGTAGGCTGCATAGATTTCATGACTAGAAGACAGTGTAAAAAAAAAAGTGTAAATCAAAATTTGTTATCGTAAATGTTAGCAATACTTCCGCCTTTGCGGGAATGCGTGGGGGACATGGACCCAGATTCACAAAACACTTCTTACCCAAAAACTTAAGACTCTTAAGAAAAAAGAAAAGAAGTTGATAAGATAGTTTGTAAGTGCAATTCCTCCACAGTATCTCAAGATTTCATGATTTTCCTACAAACTTGTCAAATATCTAATTAGAATGTCTTAAAATGTTTGTTGCTAGGCAACCGACAATCATGTTAGCTATTTCCTACTTAGATTACTGTTCTAAAACATGTTCTTAGGTTTAAAATAATCAATACGGAAACTTTCAGATGAACTTTGAGTGAATTAAACATGTTCAATTGCATTCATGTGTTTATTCTCTCACTGCCTGAGTTTAAGATGAGGATTTAGCTATCTTGGAATTAAGAACAAATCTAAAAATGTTTTTTTTTCAAGAATCTAATTTCTTCTTAACTTTTGCTAAAGGATAAACAAACTAAATAGCTTCACAACATTTCCAAGATTAACTTTCTTCATAAATCTATAGTTAAGGAAAAAATTGCAGTTAAGAAGAAATGTATTTTGAAGAAGGTTTTGTGAATCTGGGCCATGGTCACTAGTGTAACCAGGAGGAGAGGCCTCATTTAACACAGTAAACTCATCAGGCTTAAGCCATGTTTCAGTCAGGCCAATCACATCAAGATTATGATCAGTGATTAGTTCATTGACTATAACTGCCTTGGAAGTGAGGGATGTAACATTAAGTAGCCCTATTTTGAGATGTGAGAGATCACAATCTCTTTCAATAATGACAGGAATGGAGGAGGTCTTTATTCCAGTGAGATTGCTAAGGCGAACACCGCCATGTTTAGTTTTGCCCAACCTAGATCGAAGCACAGACACGGTCTCAATGGGGATAGCTGAGCTGACTACACTGACTATGCTAGTGGCAGACTCCACTAAGCTGGCTGCCTGGCCTGCACCCTTCTCATTTTGGAGCTAGACAGGGCTCTAACTCCTCTATGTTCATAGATAAGATGAGAGCACCCCTCCAGCTAAGATGGAGTCCGTCACTCTTCAGCAGGCCAGGCTTGGTCCTGCTTGTGGGTGATTCCCAGAAAGAGGGCCAATTATCTACATATTCTATCTTTTGGGAGGGGCCCGGAAACAGTTTTCAACCAGCGATTGAGTTGTGAGACTCTGCCGTAGAGCTCATCACTCCCCCTAACTGGGAGGGGGCCAGAGACAATTACTCAATGCGACACATCTTTCTGGCTGATTTACACGCTGAAGCTATGTTGCGAGGGGACTTTTACTACTATCTGTACTTATTGGTGGTGTCGTGTCTTTGCTATGCCAGATTAAGTGATATGCTATTCTATAAAATAATTTCTACTGTAATTAATATTACCTGATTAAACTAATCATGTAAATGTAATTAATTAGAAAGTCAGGGCACCTCGAAATAATGTTTATAGAGCTGTTATCTTCCGAATAAACTCTTAAAGACCTGGTAGTCTTTTATATCAATAGCAGTCAATATTTAATCCTCACTTTATTCAGTCTCATCTGAAAGTTGTCAATTTTTGGTTATCTTCACCAACCCTGGCTAAGAAGTTTAATCAGCAATATAAAATGTGGTTTAATTATTTATTTACTAAATACCTAAATTATCATACAGATTGTATCATTGAATACTAATTGTCACACAAGAAAACGTCCCTGGTGGACAGAACCGTTATGGCATTGTGGCTGGTTACACAAAGAGAGAGGGTTGAATGAAAGCGCGGGAAGACTGAGTAACAAAGGGAGAAGCTATGCTATCGTAAATACAGAATCTTATGCATTCTAAATAACCGCCCATTTGGAAAAGGAAAATGCAAGGAATATTTACTCTTGAGCTGCGCTTCAATTGGTTGGTTGTAGATGGAAGGCCGGGTTGCCCAGCAGGGATCTCTTGTCCTCTGAAGAATGTCTCTGGTGGTAAACTGGAAACGTTGTAGTATCGTCGTTGTGTGTTAGACTGGATACGTCGTCCGTCCTTTCCTAGCCCACGTTTACAGCAGCTGCTGCTAACTCAACGGCTAGGAGGTATCACTTCTGGAGTGAATAAGAGTTCAAAGTTCATACCAAGTTGCCATACTTAAGCTCATGCTATATTCTGGCTGGTATAGTCGAAATTCATCTTTTTGGCATGTCGATCGTCACCTTCATGTAGAACACAATGCTAATTTCTTTAGGTTATTATCTTAGCCCATTTAACGTAAGGACTGTCGTCCTCCTGTCCTCGGAACACAAAGTTACATTTTTGTACAGGGGCTTATATAGTGGTAGGAGAGAGGGGCATGTTTCATAGTTTACAACCAATGTCTGATCACATGGGCGGGCCACTGAGTTGAGCCTAGTTCACTTATGAAAACCAATTCTCTCATTTAGAAGCTAAAATTAAATTTAATCTTTTCACAAATAGTTTCATATTTAAACATTTAAATTGCACAACAATTCCATGTGCATCTGATAACTAGAATGTGTAGACTTTCCAAGATACAGTTTGTCATCCTATCATCAGTAATAATGTCTCAGACGCCAACTGATCTGACATCATATTCATTAAGTACCAGCGCATATTTTCAAATGGTTGAATTACCGAAATATGATTCCGTTCCCCACCTTTTGATGTCACCAGACTCTCTCTCTATGTTAACAAAGGGCTTTCCAATAGCCACTCTGTAGAGTAGAGAGAGAAAAGGGGGAAAGGTATTTATGGGGGGTCATAAACCTCACCAACGGCCAACGTCATGACAGTGGCACAGACGCTGTTTCATCCTTTCCTACACTTAAATTACCCTTGCCTAACGATTGCGTCTGAAGCTGGGCTTCCAGCACGGCTATCCTTGCCATAAGGCGATCATTCTCCTGTATATTATGAGTACAGCGACTGCAATTAGAAGGCATAATGTTAATGTTACTACTTAGCTTTGGCTCGTGGAGGTCAGGTAGAACCATGTCCAGATAAAGCGTCCAGGGTGAAAAAGTTGAATGAAAAAAGTAGAGCAATGGAAAAAATATAAAACAGTAATTAAAATGTAAAAAACGTAACGTTGGCAGGTAGCAAAGAAACGTTAGCAACAAACCGCACAGCAGCACGTAAACAAGTCTACAAGTTGTGACCGGAAATTACGACACAACAATCATGTGTGTCTGTGAGTCGGAGATGTACGTAGTCAGACATACGTTGGACATGATTTGGTAAGGCACACTCCTGTCTATATAAGGTCCCACAGTTAACAGTGCATGTCAGAGCAAAAACCAAGCCATGAGGTCGAAGGAATTGTCCGTAGAGCTCCGAGACAGGATTGTGTAGGATTGATCCAGAAGGACAAGCATCTTTATTTTTAGTTTAATCTTTATTTAACTCGGACGACGCTGGGCCAGTTGTGCACCGCCCTATGGGACTCCGAATCACGGCCGGTTGTGATACAACCTGGATACGA
The DNA here is from genome assembly GCF_002021735.2 of Oncorhynchus kisutch. Classification (NCBI taxonomy): domain Eukaryota; kingdom Metazoa; phylum Chordata; class Actinopteri; order Salmoniformes; family Salmonidae; genus Oncorhynchus; species Oncorhynchus kisutch. The sequence continues at coordinate 31,538,174 of NC_034182.2, forward strand.
ACCAGGGTGTCTGTAGTGACACCTCTTGCACTGAGATGCAGTGCCTAAGACTGCTGCACCACTCGGGAGCCCATCTCTGTAGCACTCCACCAATCAGGCTTTTGGTAGAGTGGCCAGACAGAAGCCACTTCAGTAAAAGGCACATGACAGCCTGCTTGGAGTTTGCCAAAATGCACCTAAAGGACTCTCAGACCATGAGAAACAAGATTCTCTGGTCTGCTGAAACTAAGATTGAACTCTTTGGCCTGAATGCCAAGCATCACATCTGGAGGAAACCTGGCACCATCCCTACTGTGAAGCATGGTGGTGGCAGCATCATGCTGTGGGGATATTTTTTAGTGGCAGGGACTGGGAGACTAGTCCGGATCGGGGGAAAGATGATTTACCTGATTGAGAGCTTGAGAGGATCTGTAGAGAAGAATGGGAGAAACTCTCCAAATAATGCCAAGCTTGTAGAGTCATACCCAAGAAGACTCAAGGCTGTAATCTCTACAATACCCAAGAAGACTCAAGGCTGTAATCTCTGCTTCAACAAAGTACTGAGTAAAGGTTCTGAATACTTATGTAAATGAGATATTTCCAGTTTAAATGTTCATACATTTTCCAAAATGTATAGAAAACAGTTTTGCTTGGTCATTATGGGGTATTGTTTGTAGATTTATGATGGAGAAAAACAATTTAATCCAATTTAGAATAAGGCATAACATAACAAAATGTTGAAAAAGTCAAGGGGTCTGAATACTTTCCAAATGCACTGTATATTCCTTCTTTATAATTTTCCCCCAACCCTATCACCCCTCACCTAATTGGAGTAAACTAATGGACAACAATACTTAGGCTTCTACTTCCAGGTTATACCTACTGCATATATTTTACGGACAGTAGATTTTACATTAGTTATCTTTTGTTTATTTTTTTGGCCCAGCCTTCAGCTACCCTCAACCCCTCTCATCGATCTCTGAAGACCATCCAGTTTTGATTTCTAGCTGCCATATAGTTTTCCATTGGAATGTTTGAGAAAAGTTCAATAGTTTCTACAGATTGTAAATGAAAGATAAACACCTTTGCTAAGAGTATTATTGATCGATTGACTATGACTATTTGCAGAGTTATCTCCAAGTAAATGTTGCATTTTTTCAGCGATTCCTGAACCTGTGACCAAAATGGGCAGTACAAAAACAAGTGATCTAATGATTCAGTCTCTTAGCAGCAAAATCTGCAGAGCTGGGATAGTTGTATATATATTACATTCAATTGGTTGCAAGAATTTTGTGTAATTTAAATTGAAAAACTCTTACGTTTTGAATCCGGAGTCATTTTATGTATCAGTTCATAAACCATGTGCCATGGAATTGGTACATCAAAATTCTCCCAATTATTTTGATACCTGTAAGGTGCAGCTGTCAATTTTTAAAAAATCCTTTTTTGGTCAGAACTACTGTTACCGCAACATTAGCAAGCTAGCTAAATGCATGATGTCCTCAATAACAAAGCAGGTAGCTAGCTTCGAATAGTCCAGTCAACAACCCACTTGCCAACTTGCTCAAGGTCTAACTTAGCTGTGTTACACATTACAGTGGTATTGACATGGGCATCGTATCGTACTGTGTTGGCCAAACAAGGTTAATAAGCTAACTGCATGCCCACAATGATAAAGTCACTATTGCAGGCAGATTGTGTGCACTATGCATTAAACGGTCTTCAATATGGTTTGCAGTGAGGGGCTTCAGATGTGCCAAACCTAGGAGACGCTGGGTTATAAAAACGAGTATTCAGTCAATGCAAGCTAGCTAGGTGTCTGTCCTGAAAGCATTAGCTACAGACATCTAGGCTTGTTAAGTGTCCACTCCTATTAAATAAATTGCAGCTAGTTGTGAGACTTGCCATGATGCTGCCAATGCCCATAGTAAAATCATGCTCTGTAGCTAGCTGTTCAGCTAGCTAGCAAAATATTCATCAATGATAGTCCAAGACCACAGCAAGCTCAACTATCTGGATAGCTAGCTCACCTTGCACAGTACATATTTTTTGTACATTTATTGTTCATGCCATGTTACCTGGCTAGTCTCGAACAGGATAGCCTTCTAAAAAGGCTCATCTTTTCATATATTTTTTATAATTGTTAAAATGAAAACAATCTCAATGAGGCTACTAACATGCATTGTAATCTGGGCTGCCTGTCAGACGAACCATTCAAGTGATGTCATTGATGACACGTTATCAAGATGGCGGTACACAGTAGTCAGATGAGGCAATTTTTTTTTTTTTTACATAAATATGACTTTTCAGCAGTTTTAAGGGTAGGAACATGCTTCTTTATCACATTTGGTTATCAAAATCACCTTAACTTCAGTTAAGGTAATCTTTAAACGGTACAGACCGCCACTGATACACACAGTTATGCTTGCAAAATGGCATACATTCAAGTGAAGTGAGTTAACAAATAAAGGGTGTTTGATTATTCCCATTCTGATCTATTTATGTATATTGAGTGACAGCTCAACTTCTTCTCTCCCCCAGGATAAGGTTCAAAGTGGTCATTGGGATCCTCTCAGGAATAACCACAGGACTGGCGTTCGTCAAACCTGCCATCAACGCCATCTCTCTAATGAGCCTGGGCATCCCCTGCACCGCCTTGCTCATAACTGAGATCAAGAGGTCAGGGCAAATTCAACATTCAATTGTATGTCATAAATTGTGCAGTGGGTCAGTTAAAAAAAACAAATATCTGGCCATAGTTTGGACAAGCCTGCAATCAACATTTCAATTCTGAAACGCTCTGTAAATGTGCGTGTGTTGTCTGTAGGTGTGAGAACCTGCGTGTGTTTAAGCTGGGTCTGCTCACTGGGATGTGGTGGACACTGGCATTGCTGTGCTGGATCAGTGACAGGATCTTCTGTGATATGTGGTCCTCTGTCAACTTCCCCTATTTGCACTGTGCATGGTATGTCCAATTTTAGTACTATTACATGGAAAGTGTCATGCCAGGGGTCTTAAACATTTTCTGCCTGCCACTTGATTTAATCTGCCCCCACTTGTGTGATTGACCCCTGATGAACCCCTCTCTGTTTCTGTAGGCACATACTCATCTGCCTTGCTTCCTACCTTGGGTGCGTGTGCTTTGCCTACTTCGACGCAGCCTCTGAGGCCCCAGAGCAGGGCCCTGTGGTCAAGTTCTGGCCCAGTGAAAAGTGGGCCTTCATTGGGGTGCCCTACGTCACTCTTCTGTGTGTCCAGAAGAAGCACTCTGTCAAAGTGACATAACCAGTGTACTGTAAGTCTTACCAATGAACTAGCATACTTAGAATCATTCTTTTTTTAAACAAGGTCTGCAAAACTCACAGGGTTGTGGAAAGCTTTCACTGCCACATTTGTTTAAAATAAGCTTTCTAATAATTCTGATAATGGATCTTTAGAGAGATCGCTATTTTTTCATTATTTAACAGTGTTCAACGATAGGAATATCTTGATCAAGTTTCCTGATAATTTCCTAGCTATATAAAACTCAATGATAATCTAGAGGGAAGAACTACATAGATAATGGTAACCTTATCCTAATAGTTGCAGTCTCTCTCTCCCTCCGTATCCAGTTTTGTCACATAAGTCAGCTAGCATTAGTATCAGTGCTGCTAGCTCCAGATATTCCATTTTCATGCATACCACAGTTTGTCAAAAAAATGAAGAGGATCGTATTGATCCCTATTGACTGAATTGTTCAATGTCTCTGGAGTCAGTGATTTTATAGTTGTATCCATGGCATTGTTATACTTACTCATTTGACTTATACGCTGAGTGTACAGAACACCTGCTCTTTCCATGACAGACTGACCAGATGAAAGCTATGATCCCTTATTGATGTCACTATATGATCCCTTATTGATCCACTTCAATCAGTGTAGATGAAGGGGTGGAGAGAGGTTAAAGAAGGATGTTTAAGCCTTGAGACAATTGAGGCATGGATTGTATATGTGTGCAATTCAGAGGGTGAATTAGCAAGTCAAAAGATTTAAGTGCCTTTGAACAGGGTATGGTAGTAGGTGCCAGGTGCACTTGTTTGTTTCAAGAACTGCAACGATGCTGTGTTTTTCACCCTCAACAGTTTTCCATGTGTATCAACAATGGTCCACCGCCCAAAGGACATCCAGTCAACTTGACACAACTGTGGGAATCATTGGAGTCAACATGGACCAGCATCCCTGTGGAACGCTTTCAACACCGTGTAGAGTCCATGTGCCAGCGAATTGAGGCTGTTCTCAGGGCGAAAGGGAGGGTGCAACTCAATATTAGAAAGGTGTTCCTAATGTTTGTATAGTCAGTGTATAGTAAACGTATAGCCTATATCAGGGTTTCACAAACTCGGTCCTGGGCCCCCCCCACCCTTGTTGCATGTTTAGTTTTTTTGCCCTCTGATTCAAACAACCAACTCATCATCAAGCTCTGAATATTTGAATCAGCTGTGTAGAACTAAAGCAAAAAACCAAACTTTCACCCAGTGTGGGCCCCAGCACCAAGTTTGGGAGACTCTGGCCTATCTTATTAACGTGTGTGTGTGCATATATAGGTAACATAATCATTACATTTTCAGTGTTATTTTAGCCATAATTATTACTGTTAAATGTTACATTTCTTATTTCAAGGGAAGTGTGCAGTATCTATAGTGTTCTAAAGTATTTCTGCTCAGTGTTGTCTGGTTATTGTGATAAATTGCAGAAGAGTATATGCAAGAATTTGTGCTGCAAAAGTATTTTGCAAGGTAGGCCATTCTGAAAAGAGACTAAAAGCAGTATTATCATGTTTAGTATGGGATATGAAGTACTCTCCCTGACAACAGCCATCATAGGTGTTATGGCAGTGGCCAAACACATACCAGTGCCAATGTGGTGAAAATATGTTACTTTTCAGAAAGTGCCTTTTATTTTCCTATTATAACAGATAGGTTAATATAATGTGTGTTTGGAAACAAAGATGGAAGAATTTCTCATTACTTTTTACATTTTATTTTGTGTAATAAAACTGTTCAACATTTACTAAACCCTTTGTCAATGGAGTGCTTTGTCCCTTGAGGAATAGCTATATGAAGGATTTTTACTTTATTTGGGAATAACTGTACATTTTGGAAATATCAGATAGAAATAAATTATATAGAACAAAAATGCCTCTCTGACAGGTGGAACAAGGAATCATGTCAGCTCTATTCATTACTATTTCTATCAGCAACGTGGCCTGGGTCTTAGCCTTTGGGAGAACCTGTGGAGAGGAGGGGGTTAATGGCCAATGTGATTATCTCGATCTTGTGATCCAGAGCTGTCCCATGAATGAGTGCCTTTTATGTGCAGTGAGCAGACTGCATCTCAGCTGGTAGACCTGGCTGAAAACCACCTCACTACACATATTGGTGAGTTGGGTCAAATGAATTATTATTTGTATATAGATATGTTTATAATGTGCTGTATGTTTGTTTTTAAATGCTGTTTAAGTTGTTTGTCTGTTTAAGTTGACCTGTTTAATATTAATGGTCCTAGGTATCTGACAAGTTTAAGAGACTGCTCTGCTGTGTTCGTATTATCCTTGAGCGATGTAGATTGTTTTTTTAAGAGTTGCTGACCATACAAGCATAGTTTTTTTATTTTTTATATGATGTTTTCGATGGCAAGATTTATAGATGTTTGTAGAACTAGGCGGATCTGCCTTGATTACCTTCAGTTGACATTAAATGCACAAGAAATGACCAGACACTCTTATCGAGAGCGATTTACAGGAGAAATTAGGGTTAAGTGCCTTGCTCAAGGGCACATTGACAGATTTTTTTTCACCTAGTTGGCTTGGGTATTCAAACCAGCAACTTGTTGGTTACTGGCACAAGGCTCTTAATCACTAGGCTACCTGCCGCTGAGTAAATTACATGCACAGGCATTTGGTCTGGTTTTCTAACTAACACAGTGGATCATTCATAGTGTTTTTTGACCTCCAATACCTCAGCCTGGATCTAAGGATGAAATGACTATAACACATGAGAACAGGCACTGCTGTTGACCTACTTTATGCTACAAATAAAGGTCATTAGGTGAACTGAATGAAAACTGAATCACCTCAGTGATGGTAAAGTACTGTATTTTATTCCTCTAGCCAGAACATGTTTGGATTCTGTTAGTGTAGTTTTTTTGACCGATGGTGTTCTTCACTCATGTCAACATTCCAAAGTTCACGATGTACCAACACATCTCAAAGGTGACAAATTAGGGGAAATTGTTGAGCTATTCAATGATGGTCCTGAAGGGCTACTGCAGCTGCTGCTTTACATTCAATCCCGCTGATCAGGGACTAAATACTAATTGAAATCATTTCAAATACTTTAGCTGTACTTGATTGAGCTTGCCTGTTGCAATGGAACCAATAGAAATCTCCCAAAAGTGCAAACCCCAACCAGATGGCACTCCTGGCAGGCTGAAGCAAAGCTAAAAGTATTTGAAAGATTTCAAATAGTATATTAACCCAGGTTTGCCTGAGTAATAACTATTTTGTCAGTCAGTTATATGACCTGTACTATTCAGAAAACATTTGGGTCCGGAATGAGCATTTTGGCTTCTTGCTTATGTTTAACTCCTAGAAAATGGTTTTTGGTAGTAAGTACTCTCAATAACTAAACCATTATGCCCTTGTTTTGATTTGAGGGTGGATTTCAGGGATTACGGCGCCATGTATCTGAATACCCTGGTAATCTGGCTAGTTGGCACCGAGGAGTGAGGTGTTCGGAGGCTGTAGCTCGGCTTCTTAGCCATGGAGACAGAGGGGCTGCCTGCTGCACCAGGCCAGTATAGCCAGCCCGGTCAGCCAGGCCCAGTGCTGGGGCTTCGGAGTCTCTCCTTTGCCTACCAGGGCTTGCTAGAGATCCCCTACGAAGTCATACTAGCCCAGCAACACACCCTGGAAGTGTTGGACCTCAGCTACAACCTGCTGGAGGAGTATCCTTCTGTTATGGGCCCTGTACACAGACAGTATATGCACACATACACACATATTACACGCAGTCGTCACACACACACAAACACACTTGTAGTCATGTACATACACTCACCAGAGATGGAAAACCACACTGTTGAAGACACATACATACAAGCAACACAAACACATCTCTCTCTGACACAAAGAAATACGAGACATGCAACAGGGTTGGGGTCAGTTCCATGTAAATTCCAGTCAATTTAGGAAGTATACTGAAATTCCATTTCCAGTTCTCGTCAAATGCTTTTCAATAAGGAGAATTTTAATTTGTTTAATTTTCTGAATTGACTGGAATTTAAATGGAATTGAACCCAATCCTGACATGATATGTACACGCTGCACATTCACACAAACAATCTCTCCTTCACTCCGCTGCCAACGGAGCCCAGCTCTCCTGGGTGAACTGGAGCAGCTCAGCACTCTGATCCTGGACTGCAACATCTATTCGTCCCACGTCAAGTTCCCCTACATGCCAAGCGTCACCACCGTGTGGATCAACAAGAACAAGATCAGCAACCTGCCCATCTTCGTGGAGGAGATCCGCCGCAAGTTTCCCAACATCAAGTTAGAATGTCTTTTACTGAGGGCTGTGTGTGTGTGTGTGTGTGTGTGTGTGTGTGTGTGTGTGTGTGTGTGTGTGTGTGTGTGTGTGTGTGCGTGCGTGCGTGCGTGCGTGCGTGCGTGCGTGCGTGCGTGCGTGCGTGCGTTTTTGCTTGGGTGTCATTTTGTTTCTGTTAAAGCCAACTTCTTTGGGGTTCAGTATGGTGCAACATTGTGGAGCATGGTAATGGTATGGTAATACAATGTACAAAAAACATGACACCATACCACAAAGACCATTTTCAGTGTTGTTGTCTGACCTCTGGATATTTCTACTTCATTTAGGATCCTCAGCATGATGAACAATGAGGCAGCACCCAGCTACTTCAATGGAGGGAGTCTGCCCCAGTACATAGACTACAGGTGAGCTTGAGTGAACACAGCTGATACACTAAAGCTGCACCTGTGTATTTAAAAAAAAAAATGAGATGACAATGATGTATTGTGACACGGTAATTGGAGCAGGATATGATTCTATAACTCTAAATAAGTTACAGAGTTGGTGCCTGAAGGAATCAGATGTTGTATGATAGACATCTGGCTGTGATATATTTTGTCCCCGATCCATGACAGCTTCATTTAAACATTTTTTTACCTTTATTTAACTAGGCAAGTAACTTAAGAACAAATTCTTATTTAGAATGACGGCCTATCCCAGCCAAAACCAAAACCTCCCCTAACCCGGACAACACTGGGCCAATTGTGCAGAGCCCGATCACGGCCGGTTACGATACCGCCCGGGATCAAACCAGGGTCTGTAGTGACACCTCTAGTACTGAGATGCAGTGCCTTAGACCGCTGCGCCACTCGGGAGGCCCCAAAAAAACTGAATCAGTCGTAAGCTAATGTACAGCGTGACACACTGTCAAATAATTTTCAGTGCTGTCAAATATTATCCTATATGCCATATTTGTCTTCCCACACAGGCAGTACGTGATCAGTCAGATCCCAAGCCTGACGATCCTGGATGACACTGAGGTTCTGGGGAAAGAGAGAGCGCAGGCTAAGAAGACCTATAGGATGCAGAGGACCAGGGAAGGCAGCAAAAGGAGGAAGGAGCTCCATCGTTGAACCCTCCTTAATACTGCTACCCATATAACTGATCTGAAGACGTATCAAGATGAGCAAATCATTCATTCTCGCGATAGATGATTAGTTCAAGCAAGCTAGCACCAGTTGTAAATATATTGTCAACATGTTATTTGTTCAAATGAAAATGGGATACTTTTTGTTATGATTTTCTATGGACATGGGGAATTTCCCTTATCATGAAAGAAATGAAGGGAAGATATTCCATTTAAATGGTGAATGAAGATGTTTTGCAAAAGTAAATAATTCCATGTCACACTCAAACGTCATTTTGTCATTACTTGTCTGTTACATATGTCTCTTTGGCAAGAAAAGAGCTTATTTAGGCCTATGAGATATCAAATTACCAGTGTACTGACCGATCTTTCAAAATGACCATTGAAAAGTCCTAACTCAGAGAGTGAGAGTGACAACATGGAATTAACATGACAAGCATGGTTGAGAAATGGATGGTTTCCTCATACAGTGTCCAATTATCTATTTGAAAAAGTTAGTTTAAATCTTTATCTTGTGTCATTCAAGATGAAGTGATACACAGCACTGTTCTGTTGTGTTTTTAAATGGTTGTTAGACCTACCATGTGATATGATACAATCTATTGTGTATTGTGTAGGTAACAAATTCTGTCAGACAATAGCTATAAAGGTGACCTATAATCTTTTAATGCACATTATAAAAATGGTTGGCTGGTGTGCCCTCACCCGTCTGAGTGGTTGGCTGTGAATGCCCTCACCCACTAATACAATTATGCTGACTGTGATTTGGGTTCTGACCCTCCACAGGATGTCTAGTCAGAACAATGCTGATGCTTTCAGGTATTCTTGTTACTGTCCACAATACAAATAGTCCTCAGAAATGTGTGTCTTCTTTCTTCGGACAACGATAACACTGACCTGAGTGGGTGGGTGCAGTGTCCTGATGTGCCTTTCCATGTGCTCTGATTGGTTGGGAATGGCAGGGCTATGATGGGTGGTGGATAACTAAGGTAGGCTAAACAGCCAAACTAACGGCACTCAAGGGAAACTGACGGGACTGTGAGGCAAATGTAGGTAGAGAGGAGGGGAGCAGGACAGCCTTTTTTTTTACACACATTAATGAAGAATCAGTAGGGTTTAGGCTTGTTGACACATTCACATGTATTGGATTCTAAGCAGTGATCGGTCAGAAAAAACACCTGCCTATCAACATTATTTGAAGAAGATGTTATCAACCATATTATTAACCATTCAGAAGAAGAAAAAAAAATGTCAGTCACTCACTCCCTCACTGCTAGGACTTATCAGTGGACTTAGGTCTTGGAGCTTTGGACCAATGATTCATATATGTACACGAGATGACTGTTGGGGGGAGCTGTGTTGAAGCCAACTCCCCCACTGTTGTAAACAATATTTAGGAAAATATAGAAATGCATATATTAATGTCTACATTAGTTTTTGACACGTTTATTCTATTACAGACACTTTAATGCATAATTTTAAATGATATCATGCAAGCTAAACATACAAATATTACAAATATATAAAACATTTCCCTTAAAGTATTTTTTAGAGAGTACTAATTTTTCTGTCCCCACTACAACAACAACAAAAATACTTAAATACATGTAATTTTGTCCTTGAAACATTGAATTGAAATACTGTAGAATTCCATTCATTAGTTCCTATGGCGGACTGCTCCTTCTAGGGAGTGTCATATGACCGACCCGTGCCTTCAAAGCCTCTCAATGGCCAATACATAGCGTTAGCAATTCAGGGCTTTTATACGTCATCGCGTCCGACAAGCTAGCGACCAGAACAAAAAAATAAAAAATAAACATTAGCTTCGCTTCAACTGTAAAGAGAAGAAGTGGTATGTGTGACTGTTTTTTGCAATTATTTGTAATCTTCACCATGCTTTCAAAGTAAATGTACTGTATTTAAAGTTATTAAGGGCAAGTGCTGTGACTCAGCATAACTGGTTAGTAACCGGTGACGTTGATTGCTATTCAAAGCTAGCAAGATACGCTAGCAAGATACGCTAGCCAGCTAGCTAAGTCAACTAGCTAGCTACAGTAACTAACTAATTTAGCCAGGCGTAGGTATAGTTCTAGTTAGCCGCTGTTAGAAATCCCTAAATGTCTCATCTCGCTCTCTCTATTATCATGTTTAACACTAGAACCGCACAAAGCCTGTTGTTGTTAGCAGTGTCTGGTGTGGGAGACTGTCAGTTCAGGACCCAATCTTGGTCCCAATGGGTTAAGCTACTATCTTGAAGTTGAGTTTAGTCGGATACTATTTCCTGATTGCCTCAAAGCTAGCTTTATCAACTTCTCAGGCTAGTATGACTGTCTTAGATATCGTGTAACAAATAACAGGCCTAACACCCCCCTGTAAAATCCAACCCATAATAGAATCTCATTCTATTTCCCATTCTAATCAAATAAAAATGACCTGCTCCAGACACTACTAGGATATATCTTGGGCTAACCATTTAGTTAACAACTTTAACATTCACACGAACATTTTAACATACGCTTACTTGAGAAAATGTATTCCCTGGGAGTTCTGCACAATGGAGAATGTAGAGTTATATTTCAAAATCTGGTTATTTGCTAATGGATACTGTAACAGGGCAGTACTTGGAAAGTTGCGAGAGTACATTGCGGCACAAGGCAATCTTAGGTCATCATGAGTTGACTTTTTTTTTTTTACGTTCCCTTCAATTCCATTTGTCCTCAAAGTCACAAGGGTGCTACAAAGATGCACTTATCAGAAGTATCCCCTTTGACACAGATAAATATGGGGACACGTATTAACCTTGGATACCCTTACATCATAAATACTCTGTTTGACTTCTGATTACACATTCATAGAGGCTGATGTTGTTTGCAGGTTTCACTGTCTGTTCAACCTTGGCAGAGAATCTTCATTTTTAGGCAATAGGCTTATGCTAATACTTCTAGCCTATTCCTATCAAGCCCAATTTGTAGGCTATTTGGTTGCATTTTCCTGAGTATAAAAAGAATGTTAGATAGGGATTGGTAGTGAATTAGTTCAAACCACAGTTTGAACAATGCTCAAGTTTTTTTCACTTGTTGAGTGATTAGCCTAATTTAATACGCAGCAGAGGAAAGTAGTATTCCAGAAATATTGTGTTTTGGAACACCGTACTAGGCTAATTCACAGGTCTGTTATACCCAGCATTTAGCTGGAATCGTACTTCCCTGTCTGTCCGTGCTGAAACTTCCTTGACCTAACAGGTTCTCCCGTAAAAAGATAAAAAGCAGTAAGTAGCGATTTTCACCTACACACAGGAGAGGAACCAGAAAATTCCAGATACTGGAATTCTTTGCATTTGGTTGTTATAAGTTGTTGTTTTTTTAAAGAGAAAATGTTTTTTTTAAATGACAAAGTACCTGAGCAATGGGGCAACCACGGGAGCAGGCTCAACTTTTGTGACTGCTCAGGTCACTTGTCCTGGGCAATAGGGCAACCCTTAATGTCAATCCATAAGAAGTTGCCACTGTTTTAGTTTTTGACACTGAACCTTGCATTGTTTCCTCCAGGTAACTCCAGGTGTATGTGTGAGAGAGGGAGAAAGTCTACAGCCATGAGTAATCCTTTTGCACACATAGTTGAGGCTCTGGACCCAAACATCCCCGACCACAAGTTCTACAACCTCTCAAAGCTTGGAGACCCCAGATATGGTAGGATCTCAAAGTACCATAACCCCTTTGGCAATTGGTGGTGAGCATGGTTGGTGTACTAGGCTAAATTCTTAATTTGAGTAAATGCTCAAACTAGATTTATTCTGATTCATGAATTACATTTCAGTTAATTGCACTGTCACTATTTTTGAACTTCAAACCTGATGGTTAATATGAAATGCTTCCCTCCTCCTACAAGACCGCCTGCCATTCTCCATCCGTGTGCTGCTTGAGTCGGCTGTGAGGAACTGTGATGGGTTCCTGGTGAAGCGGTCAGACGTGGAGAGCATCCTGAACTGGAAGCAGACCCAGACTCAAAGCGTAGAGGTGCCATTCAGACCTGCCAGGGTCATCCTGCAGGATTTCACGTGAGTTAGACCACATGGTGCATCAATTCTGCAGGTGTGCTCACGAGAAATCTTTAATGGTAAAATATGCCGTGGTACTATCTGTATTGTAAACTGGGAAAAGCTGATGGGCAGGTATCCAAATTGAGGTGGCTTTTCTTTCCCTTTTTAAAGGGGTTGCTTTGAATAGTGAATGGATTTATATTATAACTTGTGGCCTGTCTCTTTCCCCTTGCAGTGGAGTGCCTGCAGTAGTGGACTTTGCTGCGATGCGCGACGCTGTGAAGAAGCTGGGTGGAGATCCAGAGAAGATCAACCCAGTATGTCCAGCGGACCTTGTCATTGATCATTCCATCCAGGTGGACTTCAACAGGAAGTAAGTGTGGGGGGTCAGATTTGTGTGTGTGGGGAGGGGGGGTCAATTAAAGTAGGGCTGAACATTAAGTGAATTTCCATTCAGGAGGAATTGTTGTGAATTAGAAGTTTATGAATACTGGTCATTTCAGTGAAATACTGCTACACAGGCTAATTGCTGGAGGAATTATTACACCTTTTATGACATATTTATGAAGCAAACACAGGCTGATGTGTAAGCACAGAGTGGAATGTTCTGTAGGGTGAGCTTGTTTGTTGGACTTTGCTCTTAAGAGACTTAGTGGAGCCTGTAGATTTCGACACTTCTGTTGACCACCAGTCATCATAATGTTGCATAACGCTGAAATAATGACTGCATGGTCACAATGTAGGTGAGTCTCCAAGCTGACATTGTTGCAAATATTAACTACTATTTTGTCCCGAGAGGTGTAAACCTATAAAGCAAAATATTCCCAATTCCCAACACTGATACACTGTTTCTTACAGATTTGTAATTTTGTGCTTTTTCTACTTTCAAGTAAACATATTAGGAGATGTACATTATGACATTTGTGTAATTTTCACCTGGAACTTAAAAGAAAGCTTTTGGCTAGAGTTTTATTTTGGTATTTGTTTCAGTAGTCAATTGTTGATATAGTTCCAAAATGTTTAGCATGTCAGCAATCAAGTTTTCAAGATATGTACTGTAACTTTCAGAATACAGAAATCAGGCCCCAATAATGCATTTTGCATCATATGATGCCAAAATCATCCAGCGGGCCAGATTTCTGTATTCTGAAAGTTGCATATCTTGATTGCTGAAATACTCTTCAACTCCTTTCCTAGATGTTTTACTTTTATGAGAACTGATTACTGATTATGTGTTTAAGAAATTCAGATTGAGTCAATTGATATTTTTCTTTTTCCAGGTCTGACAGCCTCCAGAAAAACCAGGACTTGGAGTTTGACAGAAACAGAGAGCGATTTGAGTTCTTAAAGGTATTTTGTCCACCATGCAAAACCTGTAGTTTAACTCATAAGCCTTTCATAAAGGCCACACACTTTACAACACACATGGCCCTCTTTCAATCATAGCAATAACAATATCATGTATAAAACCCACAAGCCTCCATAAACTATTGATCTTGATCCCCGCTCCCGTTCCACAGTGGGGCTCCAAAGCATTCCAGAACATGCGTATCATTCCCCCCGGTTCGGGGATAGTGCACCAGGTCAACCTGGAGTACCTGGCCAGGGTGGTGTTTGACCAGAACGGCTACTACTACCCTGACAGTCTGGTGGGCACCGACTCCCACACCACCATGATTGATGGCCTGGGCGTGCTGGGCTGGGGTAATTACTAGATTGGATTATGTACACTGTTAAAAAGATACATGGGATTGACTCAAATATTTACTAATGGTGTTAAAAGGGATAGTTCACCCAAATTACAAAATTACTGCATTTACAAATTACTGGAGTTTTTTTCGTTTTGTTCCAAGTGGACAGTACTTAGCTACCAATAAACCAAACCCCAAAATGTAGTTGAGAAAATATGAGCTATCTAGCCATGCTACTGGAATGTGCCCAAAGCTGGAATAAATCCTGTCGTACATGTTTGTTGTAGGTGTGGGCGGGATCGAGGCGGAGGCCGTCATGCTGGGCCAGCCAATCAGCATGGTGCTCCCCGAAGTCATCGGCTACAGGCTACAGGGCACCCCCAACAAGTTCATCACCTCAACCGACATCGTCCTCACCGTCACTAAGGTAACTGGTTACACGGTTCCACGACTGCCACGGTTTTATCAATGGACATCTCTTTTGGACAAATCTATCTAATCAATGTAGCTCAAGGCTGGAAAGGATTCAGCAAAGTAGCCCTATCAATGCTATTGGTTTGGAGAATTGTGTTGATTTGATAAGGGGATAAATAAAGTTGTATTGAATAGATTAGTTGTAGATAAACAGTGGCAGCAATTTCATTTCACCAGTGTATGTCACATAGAAACACTGTTTGTCTGAGTGTCCCATTCTCCCCCTCTGTACCCACAGCACCTGCGCCAGGTCGGCGTCGTGGGGAAGTTTGTGGAGTTCTTCGGGCCAGGTGTGGCACAGCTATCCATAGCCGATCGAGCCACCATCGCCAACATGTGCCCAGAGTACGGCGCTACTGCAGCTTTTTTCCCTGTAGACCACATCAGTCTTCAGTACCTGGAGCAGACAGGTGAGATATCCACACCAATGCACATGAGCAGCACTGGTCTATATTTACAATGTTTCTGATTCCGATGGAAAGCAATACAGATATTACATTGGCCTCTTTTTTTTTAAATTGCAAACTTTCAAACAGCCTTTGAATGTTACACCACCTACTTAGCGGAGTAATTTTTCTCCTTTTGTAATGGCAAAAACCTTTCTGAATACATTTTAAATGTAAAAACGGGGCTGATAATAGTAGTATTAAAAACCTGAGGGAACTGTAGATGTAACTGGCAAAGTCTAATTTACTTCATGTCTGGATTCTTCATTTTCTTTCCTCATTCCTCTTTCCCCTGCTCACTCTACCCAGGGAGAGATGCTGAGAAGCTGGATTACATCACCAGGTATCTGAAAGCCGTAGCCATGTTCAGAGACTACAGCAACTCCTCCCAGGACCCTGACTTCACCCAGGTACTCTGTTCCACAGTGGATCCTTTTCAAACACCTTTAGTCATTTAGAAATTAGGACTTGTAGTTTCTGGATGTATTTGATTAAAGATTGTCAGGCATGCTAGACTAGCTATGGGGACTTTTGGAAGTCATTCTGTTTTGAAAGTGATTTGACAAGTGTATGACTGGAATGTATCTGTGAAATGATTGGCAAGTCTCCCTTTTAATCTCCTCCTTTTGCTTTCGGTCTCATTGTGATTTTCCCTCTGTGCCGCCTCCGCTCTCCATCCTATGCAGGTGCATGAGCTGGACCTGAGCACTGTGGTTCCGTGCTGCAGTGGTCCCAAGAGGCCTCAGGACAGGGTGGCTGTGTCGGACATGAAGACTGACTTTGAGGCATGCCTGGCAGCTAAGGTAATGACGACACCTGCTTAACACGAACCTTTTTGGTATCTACATGTTAATAGCATCCTGTTATCTCAAGTCCTTCAGTTTTTATATTTGCATGTGTGTATGAGGTGTGCACAGAGTTAGAAAACCTATTGGTTCTATAAGTGACCCCACTAGCTTCTAACTCTGTGGACTTGTGCCATTGCAGCAAGGCTTCAAGGGTTTCCAGGTGACTCCGGAGCTTCACCACGTGAAGGTTCCATTCCAATACAATGACAAGGAGTACAGCCTCTCCCACGGCTCAGTGGTCATTGCTGCCATCACCAGCTGTACCAACACCAGCAACCCCTCTGTTATGCTGGGGGCTGGTACGTATCCCTCGCTCCATACCTCATACCCTGCGCTGTCTGGGTTGTGTTCGTTAGACACCAAGCAGACGAAATTGACGGAAACAGAGGGACTACCTGGACTCCAAAAATAAATGTTATTCTTTTGTTATCTGCTCCAAAAACGTTTCCAAAGTTTTCCGTTACTTGCCCCAATGAACACACCCCAGCAATCAACAGCTGTAATTGGATTAATATCTGGGAAGTTGCTTAGTCAATAAGGTTGAATTGGCTCTGCGTTGCTTTTCAGGTCTCCTGGCGAAGAAGGCCATCGAGGCTGGTCTGAGCATGAAGCCCTACATCAAGACCAGTCTGTCGCCCGGCAGCGGAGTGGTCACCTACTACCTAAAGGAGAGTGGCGTCATGGACTACCTCTTCCAGCTCGGGTAAGGCACTCCTTCCTGAAGACTAATTGTCTGGAGAATGAGGGGTTCAGCTCAAAAGTCTTTCCTAGCTTCTTTATCCTCCATTTCAGGATGACAGTGTGACGTATTTAATCAATAAGGCCCGAGGAGGTGTGGTATATGGCCAGTAGACCACGGCTAAGGGCTGTTCTTATGCGCAACTCTGTGGTATATTGGCCATATACCACAAACTGCTGAGGTGCCTTATTGCTATTATAAACTGCTTACCAACATGATACTTTTTTAAAATTATCATACCCATGATATACCATGGCTTTCAGCCAATCAGCATTCAGGGCTCGAACCACCCAGTTTATAATTTCCTTTTTGTCGGTATATGTTATTTCCCCCCCCGTCAGGTTTGAAGTGGTGGGTTATGGCTGCATGACATGTATAGGTAACAGTGGGCCCCTCCCAGAGCCTGTGGTGGAGGCCATTACTCAGGTAACTACTAACTTTTAAAATTTTACACCCACACCTGGGCTGTGTTCATTAGCGCATGCAATGGAAAACACCATTTTTTTTGGGGGTGTGGTCTATTTAATCCCCCCGTTTCAGTCTGTTTTCTTTTGGGTGCCTAATGAACACAACCCTGCATGGTCAATGGCTACAGCTCCTCACACGTTCCTCTACCTTCAGGGAGATCTAGTAGCTGCTGGGATCCTATCAGGTAACAGGAACTTTGAGGGGCGTGTCCACCCCAACACACGAGCCAATTACCTGGCCTCTCCCCCGCTGGTCATTGCTTACGCTATCGCCGGAACCGTGAGGATTGACTTTGATACAGAGCCCATTGGTGAGTGTCCTCAAACCAACGCTGTGAATTGTCAATGGTTCTGTAGTTTTTCTATATAGCATTCACACCAGTGGAGGCTGTAATGGGTGGAATTAAATCAATCGAGTGGTACCGTTCCATTCATTCAATTCCATCCATTACAATGAGCCAAATCCTCAAATTTTAAGGTGACACCAGCCTTCACTGGTTCACACATATACTGTTCCTGGAGCTCTCAAGACGTTTAAACAGATTGGGCTGTTGGTGCTAATACTGGTTTCTGTTGTTTTTCTTTTGCCGCCTCTGGTTTCATGGTGTAGCTCTGAACAACAAAGGGAAGGAGGTTTTCCTCAGGGACATCTGGCCCACACGGGAGGAGATCCAGGCTGTGGAGAGACAGTTTGTCATTCCTGCTATGTTCAAAGAGGTTTATGAGAAGATTGAGGTAAACTCAACTCTTTGGATATTAATTTTATATGATTTTTTCCCCCCCCTGGTTTCATTGTGGGGGGGGGGGGTTAAGTAATACCTCAACATTTCAGCCTCTAGAAGGCCATAAAGTGTAAAAATGTGTGTCAATAGGTTACTTTTTCAAGGTTTTGGTTAGTACATTAGTGTAAAAAGTTGTCTTTGTAGTTTTGATATGGGACTGTTCTACCTTGTTCCGCCCTGTCAGAAAGTGAATGAACGCTGGAACGCCCTCAACGCCCCCTCAGACAAGCTGTACACCTGGGACCCCAAGTCCACCTACATCAAGTCCCCACCCTTCTTCGATGGACTGGTACAACACACTAACCTAATGCTGTCGTAATGTCGGAGTTCTTTCCCCTTGGATTTCAGATTACGTTGAAGGGATATTTCAGAGAAAGTACATATTTATATATTTGTTTCCAGGTAGCCTGTGGACAAGAAGAGACTGCAATACACAACTAGACACTTTTACCAACTGCTAATATTATAAAGTCATTGTCATTCATGCAATTCTGCAGAACTATCCCCTTAATCTTTCGGTGATTCATTCAGACCAAGGAACTACAGACCCCCAAGTCCATAACTAACGCCTACGTGCTGCTGAACTTCGGTGACTCTGTGACCACAGACCACATCTCTCCTGCTGGGAACATCGCCCGAACCAGTCCTGCAGCACGGTACCTGACCAGCAGAGGGTGAGAGATGGGAAGCAGTCACTATTTCACATTACTAATAGTATTTTTTTATACTACTGAGCTGAGCTGTACTGCACTTGCCTGGTAATACACCCCCCCCATGGCTGGAACCGTGCTGGAAAGGATCATGCGGAATGAAAATATCCCAACCAGCAGAGTATACATTTCTGGTCCGCATGATAGTGTGAAATTTAACGCTGGGTTTTTTAGTATGTTTATGATAGAGTGAAGTTATATGAAGGGTCAAAGGTTTAATCTTTCTCTTATCCTTTGCCCTGGCAGTTTAAACCCACGTGACTTCAACTCGTACGGATCTCGGCGTGGCAACGATGCTGTGATGGCCCGGGGCACGTTCGCCAACATCCGTCTCTTCAACAAGTTCCTGAACAAGCAGGCTCCGCGCACCCTGCACTTACCTTCTGATGAAACGGTAAAGCCCTGTAACAATTTGCAATAATAATCTCTGTAATGTAATAATTCTCCGGATAATTTTAGTCACCAGATTATGTATAAAGTTATTACATTATCAGATGAGTTTAAAAAAATGTTGCTTATGTAATAACTTACAATACATGTATGTTTTGAGTTTGTATTTTGACCGCATATTGCAGTATGGCTGTTATATGTACTCTGGTTGTCCACTTGAATCAATGTGTAAATATTCAGTGTATTCTTGGGTTGTCTGTTTCTCTACAGCTGGATGTGTTTGATGCTGCTGAGCGCTACCAGCAGGCTGGCCTCCCCCTTATGATCCTGGCTGGGAAGGAGTACGGATCAGGCAGCTCGAGAGACTGGGCCGCTAAAGGTCCCTTCCTCCTGGTCTGTCTCTCCTCATATCATAACTGTGTTTTGATATGTTATCTTTTTTGACATTACCTTTTGATGATGTTGTAGATTAGAAGAATGTATGGAAAAAATGGATTTGAATGCATGATACTTTCCATTAGCCAACATAAGATTCTGGTGAGCTGTGTGGATTTGTTATTTCACATTCTTGAACAAACGTACAATTCAAAGTAGGGACAATGTACACAGAAGCCATAAACACCAGGTGGCACCATGAGAAAGACACAATTAGATGATGCAAGACTCTTGAATAATAATTTATTAAACTTGTATAGCGCTTTTCAAAGAGCTTCAAAGCACAAGTCATTTAGCAAAACATGAGATGGACAGTCATTAGAAAGTTCATGGCTTGAGTGGTCATCTGAGGGAGGTGGTCAAGCTGGGAGAGAAAGTCCAGAGGCAGGCAGGAAGTGTGGTCTCAAGGTGTCTCTCTGTTTCTGGCTTCTCCATAGTATGACTTAGTCAGATGAAGTTTTCGCTAAGCCATTGCAGTCCATGGACTCTGTAGTAAGTAGGTAGCTAGCTACTCCTTCACTACTACCAAAATGAAGCCCCCACTTGGATGATGCCATGGCAGTCATGTATAATTAAGAGTTTCTCGGAGGGCGGGCTGCAGGGATACCCCCATGATACCCCTCTTCTGTGCCCCTCCCAGGGAATCAAAGCGGTGCTGGCAGAGAGCTATGAGAGAATCCACCGCAGTAACCTGGTGGGCATGGGGGTGATTCCTCTGGAGTACCTGGCTGGGGACACAGCAGACAGCCTGGGGCTGACAGGACACGAGCGCTACACCGTGGTCATCCCTGAGCCACTCACACCCAGGATGATTGTTGACATTAAGGTTGGTCTGCCTGCTGATGATAAAATGGGATGGGAAATACTGGACTGAGGAAAGGTTACCAATCATTCATATGGTCAATTTTGCAGGAGTTTCTAGATCCTTTCATGGCACAGCTAACAAACGGAACTTAGTAGTTTCTGTTCACTTTCTGTACTGTGATTCTGTGGCAATACTTTGTATATAGTAATGTGGTCATATTTTACTATTATTTTGTAGTGTTAAATAAACGTATACTTAGCTGGGTAGCTTATTCCTGGAACATGCGGCATCAACAGCAGTTAATCCTAATATCCTACCGCTGTCTTTTTTCCTTCCGTCACAGCTCGACACGGGCAAAACATTCCAGGTGAGGATGAGGTTTGATACGGACGTGGAGCTGACGTACTTCCACAACGGAGGCATCCTGAACTACATGATCCGCAAGATGTCTGAGAACTAGAGAGCACGCCGTTGGGACCAAGTCACGCTGAACACGAAAATCCTCAGTGTAGATGGCGATACAGAACGTGCTGAGTCTCCCTCTGTTTCTGTTCGATTTTAACATTTGGTTTACATAATCTTATGTTTTTAGTGCATTAATTGGTTCCATACTTGATCCATTGCAGGTCGGAATGATGGAATGAGTCAAAGTACCCCACAACACATTTAACACTGGTATGATGTACACCTGGGTTCAAATAGTCTTTGCTTTCTTAATCAAGCCCAGCTAAAGTGTTTGAAAGAAAACAAATACTTTTTTAACCCAGGTCTCGTATGATGTAACCACCCTACCTCTTTGTTGCCAAACCATTGGTTCACCCACCCTCATCCCTCCCACCGTCCATGCTAACATTAGCTAGCCATGCACACAAACTTAGTCAGTGGTCTTGTCCAGTTGTTACCATCGTTGGTTCAAAGCTGCCAGTCATGGTCATCTGTTCCGACCAGGGTTGTATTTGTTGATTTCATGTCTTATTATAAACTGCTGCTGTGGTGGAGCAGACATAGGCTGCTTCTGAAATGGAGCCCTATTCCCTTCATAGTGCACTACTTGTGACCAAAATGTGTGCACTGTATAGGGAATAAGGTGTTAACCCCAGACACTGTAATAGGTTGGCTTCGACTCCTGACAACGAGGGTGTTGTCTTTGTATTATGAAAAAGAGACCAGCATAGTTTATTAGAATGCAATTAGAGTACCTAAGTTGAATTGCCTTAAAATGGTGAAGTTGACATTAACTCTCGCCTTTTATGAGGAACAGTATATTGTGCGTATGCCTCGTCTCTTAAATCCAGCCTCTGTTTTTACTAGATCACTAATTTCAGTCTTGTTTGTTTCACAAATCCACTTTTCTTTCTTAACCTGTTGATGTTGGCAATAGGACTTATATGATTTTGTCACAGTGGGTACTTACTACTGTTGGTGAGTAGGGTTGCAACGTTTCCAGAAATCTGTTAGAATCCACCAACCAGAATTAATTCCCAGTTGCCGGTGTGACAGGGAGGCTAGTAAATCAAATTAATATAATCATGAATTCCAAACTGCATGAAGTTTCTTAGCTGAAGTGAGAATTCATATTTTCTCTAAGCACTTGGGGTTTAATGGACCAAATAGTTTCTATCAATAAGAATGAAGTCCTACTGTGAGATACTTGGTACTTGTTTGTGGTATAGATAAAATGTATATTTTTTCCAAGGTTAGCAGAAGGAGTCTGCTACAAGGCCACACCCGGGCTAGTGGTAGTCTTCGTCCTTCCTGTTTTTCTTTCCGCAAATAACTGGACATATCCACCATATTGCTGTCCCCTATCATGTTATGAAATGGCTCAGGGGCAGAGTAAGACTACATTTGTCAAATTTAATACACATTCATTTATGACTTTAGACAGGAATGTTTTTGGAAAAAAAGGAGAGCTGCACATTACGACCTCAGATGCAAGAATTGAATAACCACGTTTTGACAGACAAGCTGTCTTCATCAAAGTATATTCTCCGCTAGCCAGCACCTCGCCTAAACAGGTGTGCGGTTCTTTTGCCTCTAATAAACTTTAACTTCTACATAATTCAAATGCAGCACTGTTGTCAATAATTGTGCATTACTAGCATACTGTAGCCTATTCTTGAAAAATGTATTTAAAGAAATGCAATGAAGACTACTGGATTTGGAATATAACATTTTAAGAATTGCACACACAATTACATTTAACTGAAATTTGAAAATACAATCTGTACAATAACTGTCTAAAATGGTGCAAATATCAATGTCATTTTAGTAACCCTAACCCACACAAAGCTGTATTAAAGTTAGCACAATATTGTTTTGTTATTCATAAAATATAACTTGTCTTTTTATACGGAACTTCTGTATTCCTCAAACCCAGTTATGCCTTGCTACCATCATGGACGTACATTTGAATACAGCCATGCTACCACTAAGACAGTGAGGTCAAATAACACTTAGAATGTACAGGAGGTATCCATTACTCACAATACTATTAGTTCTACACAGATGACCAGTGCAGCGGTTACAGCTCTCAATAATAATAATTAGTATAATGGTACACAGGTAAACGGTACTATACATCTCTAAAGCTACTGAAGGGTAAAGAAACTCGTGTAATTTGAGAGTACTATCCCTTTAAACTACTGGAGCTGGAATAGTGCTTATGAGCAGGTTGACATTAGGTTCACAAAAAGGTTCGCTCCTACAGACCGTGAGTCACGTGGCCTATCTTGCTAAATAAAGCAGCAGATCTGCCAACATGCACGCAGTTATCTGTCCACGTACGCAGAAATGAATAGAGCCCGATTTTTATATATCTAACAACCCTATTTTCGAGCTGCAAAACACATGGAGATTAATACGTCATTATTCGACGTGTCTGCCCCTCCTGTTTGTTGTGATGCTGAGTTTGCCGACTGTCAGCTGTACGTAAACACATTGACAAATCCCTTTTCGACTCCGTGTCTTGTGGAAAGGTAAACACTAATTGTTTCAAAGTTACGTTAACAAACAGGATGGACAATCAGTGGGCTATAAAGTGCCAGCAGTTCACTCGCATTTGCTAGTGAAAGAAATGAAATACAAATATGAAAAATAACTGGTCGCATTTGTGCGAGTTTGATATACATTTAATTCTGCGTCCCATTATAGTTGTATTTTCCACGCAACCTGATAGATTAACTGTAATTATGATCCACGTCACAAAAAGCATTACAAAAGTATAATAAAAAATAAATAAACATCTTGGCATTAAATGGAGTCGGGAGTTTAGAAGACGTGCGATGAAGAATAAATTAGTGTCCGGTATTAGTTATAGAGGCAATGATTCTGTAGATGTTATCAATTTCGAAAATCTGAAATGATGTATGCGCTGCAAAGAAATACAATAGGCACCTTTACATAGGCTGAAACACCGGACTCCTCTAGCGAACAGAGTTCAGATTCCCTTTGCGGTAGCTTACTTAAGCTTTGTGTAGCCAGTTTGCGGCCTGTGTCGATGCGATCATTTGTTTTTGAGTCTTATGTTTTCAAAATAATTTTGCTTTTTGTGTTGATTAGCGACCAGACAAACAGCATGCGCACAATCATGCTGGGGAAGAAAATCCCAATTCGGCAGGAGTGTCTGGTACTCTGAAAAGTTGGACAGGGTTGGCAGGCCTGAAGCAGGCAAACCGGCATCGAGGCATTCAGTTACTGTTCTATTGAAAGTTAGAATGGGGGAAAAACCAGTGACCTTAGCAGCTTTGAACGTGGTATGATCGTCAGTGCTAGGTGCGCCAGTTCCAGTGTCTCAGAAACGGACGTCTTCCTGGGCTTTTCACATACGACAGGGTCCAAGGTTTACCGAGAATGGTGGGATAAACAAAAAACATCCAGTCAGTCCTGTTGTTGAAAACAGCTGGTTGATGAGAGAGGTTAAAGGAGGAAGGCAAGAATCGTGAAAGCAGGCCACAAACAGACAAATAACGGTGCAGAACGGCATCTCGGAACGCATAACTCGTCGGACCTTGTCATGGATGGGCTATTGCAGCAGATGTACACACCGAGTTCCACTCCTGTCAGCTAAAAACAAGAAGAAGCGGCTCCAGTGGACTATTGAGGAGTGGTTAAACATTGCCTGGTCTGACAAATCCCGGTTCCTGTTGCATCATGCTGATGGCAGAGTCAGGATTTGGCGTAAGCAGCGTGAGTCCATGGACCCATCCTGCCTGGTGGCAACAGTACAGGCTGTTGCGTACCACAGCGTATCTGAACATCGCTGCTGACCAGGTGCATCCCTTAATGTCTACGGGGGTCGAACCCAGTACTAGATGGGTGTACCTAATAAACTGGCCACAGAGTGTATATGACTTTGAGAGCTTCAGCGGTGCATCGGTGACATGTTTGCTGACTTGAGTTTGCAACGCACTACTACTTTAACTCTTTAATTGAAGCTGACCTCTTCATTAATCTATTGCTGTAGTACCATATTAACTGTTATTTTGGTACCTTTAGGTAATCGTTTGATTAGCTGTATGAATGTAGCTTGTCTTGAGGGTCAGCTCCATTCATGTTGCAACGGCAGTGGAAAGAAACATAGTTCTGTTTCATATCATGAATCCAACGTAGAGATCCCTCTTGGCTCACGTCTTGACGTAAGACACGTAGCGATGTCCCCTGCCCGTCTTACAGTCTCTGATCTGCCGATTGGCCCTCCTCAACACCAGAACACACCTGCTCTTGCCTCTGGGCGGGCTCTCCCTCCAGTTGGTGTAGGTGACGGGCTCTCCACTCACCCACCCTCAGCGTCCCCTACTCTCACTGTTGGTCAGTCCTAAGATATGGAGAGGACAGTGAGTGAGGTAATGTAGACGCACGCACACTCATGCATGTTGAGTCACTTTTCAGCCAATGGAGATAGAACAGAATACTTATTTGACCTATCCAGAATGGTTTCCGTCCACTTAAGTCCAACAGCCAGTTCATATCAGCCTTGGAGAAAATGCCCACCAGATTGGCTTGGTGACCTGAACCACAGGAAAAATAAGAAACTTTAGTTTCCTACAACATAAATGCACATTCTATCAAAATAGGTTACATGTTCCCCTCCTGTTCTCACCTCTCCCTGCATTCCCTGACGGCAGCGCTCCATGTCGCCTTGCGCTCGGTGCTACAGACTATGGAAGTGGCAGTAACCGTTGTGATAAGTCCAGCCCTTATAACACACTCTGCGCACTGACCATCTGTGTTGGTGAGGAGGAATGGCCAACCAATGAGGTTACTGAAACATGAAACAACTGACATACAGGGTCGGTTTCCCTGACACATATCAAGATTAGTCCAGGAAACTGGCCCAGAATGTTGAGATATGATTCCCGGGTAACCCATACTCAACCCTGAAATAGTCTACGTATGATATTCACAACACAATTGGGTAAATTATAGGGGTCAATGGAGGCTGGTGGGAGTGGCTATAGGAGGACAGGCTCATTGTAACGGCTGAAATTGAGTACAGTAAATGGAATGTAGTCAGACGTGGTTTCCATATGTTTCATATTGTTCTATTGGTTCCATTCCAGCCATTACAGTGAACCTGCTCCTCCCACCAGCCTCCACTATCCATCTCAGGTTGATTACCTCATTAGTGGAAGCCCAAGGCTTCCAGGAGACCACGTTGCAGCATAGGAGCCGGCCTGACCTCTGGGCTCCCGAGTGGTGCAGCGATATAAGGCACTGCATCGCCATGCTAGAGGCGTCACTACAGACCCTGGTTCGATCCCGGTCTGTATCACAATCAGCTGTGATTGGGAATCCCATAGGGCAGCGCCCAATTGGCCCAGCGTTGTCCGGGTTAGGGAGGGTTTGGCTGGGGCAGGCCGTCATTGTAAATAAGAATTTCTTCTTAACTGACTTGCCTCTCAGCTCCCGGGACGAGAGGTAGATCCCATAGCGACCGTCATAGCGACCGTCAGACAGAACTTCAGCTTTCCACAGAGACAGCGGCTGCACTACCTCAGGGTCCGAGCTGCCCAACGGATCCATCTGGAACATGTTCAATAGGTACCATCGAAACCTACTTATTATTTAGATTCCATTACTAACGAAGATGTTGCTGTGCTGATTTATACCTGTATGAATCGACCCCTCTAGCTAAATATCTGGGCAGAGGTGAAGTACTCAGGCTCCGTCTGAACCCACCCCTCCAGCAAGATGCCCCTGTTGGTAGTGTCTGAGGTCGTGAATGCAAAGCGGCCCATCTGTGAGGGGTCACCCCCATGCCTGTAGGTCACCTCCAGCTCTTGCAGGTCCCACTGGGTGAAGTTACTCCCGGCAGTGAACGGGACGCCGCCCCAGAGCAGGCTGTGCCAGGAAGAACAGGAGGTCACTGGGTGAGGTGTCGGAGTCAGACAGGGCGAGGGCGTCGGGGGTCACTGCCATGGAGGAATCCTGGGGGACACTTAGGCCGCCGTTACACGCCAGCAAGGGCAGGATACGGCCGGTGGTCTCCACAGAGATCTCCAGGGTGCCGTTACGGGTGGCCTTGCCGCTGCTGACTACAAACCCGTTAAAGACCTGGGTAAGGCAATAGACCTTATCATTCATAAACAATAGATACTAAATATACCTGTATATTAGGTAAGGTTGTGGGTGTGAACCTAGGGTATTATTGCACCTAGCTTGCATTATTCAATGCATTTGATCATTTTTTTGGGTTGTATATTTTGAAAAGCAGGTATATCCATTTTTTGGCACTGAATGAACACTGTAAATGTAATACAAAAAGTGATTGCACAGGATATTTAGGTGTGCATAAATCAACTTAGAATTGACCCCAAAGAGAGTAATTGTATAGATTGGAAGAGGTGTTGCCATTACTGTGGTGTCACATAGCCCACCAGGTTGGCAGCGATGTCCATCTGGCTGAAGGTGCTGATGGCCACCACCGGGTGTTTGATGTACTCCATGTGGCTTTTGCCGTGGTGGGACCGTGACCATGTACAGCAGCTCCTTGGGTTTGTCTGTACCATCTGTCACCAGCAGGACGTCTGTTGTCAGAACCACACGCTCGGCTGGTTTTCACTGGCTTCACGAAGACGGAAATTATTCCAGAAAAATT
Organism: Oncorhynchus kisutch; assembly: GCF_002021735.2. Lineage (NCBI taxonomy): Eukaryota > Metazoa > Chordata > Actinopteri > Salmoniformes > Salmonidae > Oncorhynchus > Oncorhynchus kisutch. The sequence continues at coordinate 31,565,786 of NC_034182.2, forward strand.
GTGGCTATAGCACTGACAATGAACTCATGTCATAACAAGTGCCATTTGGTAGTCTGTCTGTCCACAAACCTTTATCCAGGTCCTGGAGGGATATGTGGACTTGCTGTGAGGGGGAGCGGTTATTCCCGTCTAGCAGGTGGAACACAAATAAGTCCTGTGTGGCAGGGATAGCAGGGAGAAATCTAAAAATGTTATCAAAATGTTATTTGTCACGTGCGCTGAATACAACAGGTAGACCTTACCGTGAAATGCTTACTTTACAAGCCCTTAACCAACAATGCAGTACAAGAAAGAGTTAAGAAAATATTTACTAAATAAAAACTTAAAAAAAAATCTACATCAAAAAGTAACAATAAAATTACACAACAATGAGGCTATATACAGTGGTTACCTGTACCGAGTCAATGTGCGGGGGTACAGGTTAGTGGAGGTAATTTGTGAAGTGACTATGCATAGATAATAATGTAAATAGTCTGGGTGGCCATGTGATTAATTGTTCAGCAGTCTTATGGCTTGAGGGTAGAAGCTGTGAAGGAGCCTTTTGGTCCTAGACTTGGCGCTCCGGTACCGCTGAGAGAAGAGTCTATGACTAGGGTAACTGGAGTCTGACAATGTTTTGGCCCTTCCTCTGACCGCCTAGTATATAGGTCCTGGATGTCAGGAAGCTTGGCCCAAGTGATGTACTGGGCTGTACGCACTAGACTCTGTAGTGCCTTACTGTCAGATGCCGAGCAGTTACCATACCAGGCGGTGATGCAACTGGTCAAGGTGCTCTCGATGGTGCAGCTGTGTCTCCTGACCCCTCCTGTCTCAGCCTCCAGTATTTATGCTGCAGTAGTTTATGTGTCGGGGGGCTGGGGTCAGTTTGTTATATCTGGAGTACTTCTCCTGTCCTATTCGGTGTCCTGTGTGAATCTAAGTGTGTGTTCTCTAATTCTCTCCTTCTCTCTTTCTTTCTCTCTCTCTGAGGACCTGAGCCCTAGGACCATGCCCCAGGACTACCTGACATGATGACTCCTTGCTGTCCCCAGTCCACCTGGCCATGCTGCTGTTCCAGTTTCAACTGACCTGAGCCCTAGGACCATGCCCCAGGACTACCTGACATGATGACTCCTTGCTGTCCCCAGTCCACCTGGCCATGCTGCTGCTCCAGTTTCAACTTGTTCCACCTGACTGTGCTGCTGCTCCAGGTTCAACTGTTCTGCCTTATTATTATTCGACCATGCTGGTCATTTATGAACATTTGAACATCTTGGCCATGTTCTGTTATAATCTCCACCCGGCACAGCCAGAAGAGGACTGGCCACCCCACATAGCCTGGTTCCTCTCTAGGTTTCTTCCTAGGTATTGGCCTTTCTAGGGAGTTTTTCCTAGCCACCGTGCTTCTACACCTGCATTGCTTGCTGTTTGGGGTTTTAGGCTGGGTTTCTGTACAGCACTTTGAGATATCAGCTGATGTACGAAGGGCTATATAAATACATTTGATTTGATTTGCAGCTGTAGAACTTTGTAAGGATCTGGGGACCCATGCCAAATCTTTTCAGTCTCCTGAGGGGGAAAAGGTGTTGTCGTACCCTCTTCACAGCTGTGTGGGTGTGGGTGTACCATGCTAATTCCTTAGTGAATTAGACACAGAGGAACATGAAGCTCTCGACCCACTCCACTACATCCCCCTCCGTTTCATGTAGTCCACGATCAGCTCCTTTGTCTTGCTGACGTTGAAGGAGAGGTTGCTGTACTGGCACCACACTACCAGGTCTCTGACCTTCTTCCTGTACAGTGCATTTGGAAAGCATCAATATACCCCATAATGACAAAGCGAAAAAAAAAGTTCAGAAATATTTGCAAATATAAACTTAATTAAATAAATATTCAGACCCTTTCCTATGAGACTCGAAATTGAGCTCAAGTGCATCCTGTTTCGACAACTTGATTGGAGTCCACCTGTAGTAAATGTAATTGATTGGACATGATTTGGAAAGGCACATGCCTGTCTATATAAGGTCCCACAATTGACAGTGCATGACAGTGCATGTCAGAGCACAAACACCAAGCCATGAGGTCGAAGGAATTGTCCGTAGAGCTCTGAGACAGGATTGTGTAGAGGCATAGATCTGGGGAAGGGTACCAAAACATTTCTGCAGCATTTAAGGTCACCACAAACAGTGGCTTCATCCTTCTTAAATGGAAGAAGTTTGGAACCACCAAGACTCTTCCTCTTGGCCGCCTGCCAAACTGTGCCATCGGGGGAGAAGAGCCTTGGTCAGGGAGGTGATCAAGAACCCGATGGTCACTCTGACAGAGCTCCAGAGTTCCTCTGTGGAGATGGGAGAACCTTTCAAAAGGACAACCATCTCTGCAGCACTCCACCAATCAGGTCTTTCTGGTAGAGTGGCCAGACGGAAGCCACTCCTTAGTAAAAGGCACATGACAGTACGCTTGGAGTTTGCCAAAAGGCACTTAAAGGACTCTCAGAAACAAATTCTCTGGTCTGATGAAACCAAGATTGAACTCTTTGGCCTGAATGCCAAGCATCACGTTTGGAGGAAACCTGGCACCATCCCTACGGTGAAGCATGGTGGTGGCAGCATCATGCTGTTGGGCTGTTTTTCAGCGGCAGGGACTGGGAGACTAGTAGAGGAACAAGTGAAAGATGAACTGAGCAAAGTACGGAGAGATCCTTGATGACAACCTGCTCCAGAGCACTCAGGACTTCAGACTGGGGCGAAGGTTCACCTTCCAACAGAACAACGACCCTAAGCATACAGTCAAGACAACTCAGGACAAGTCTCTGAATGTCCTTTAGTGGCCCAGCCAGAGCCCGGATTTGAACCCGATAAACATCTCTGGAGAGACCTGAAAATAGCAATGCAGAGACGCTTCCCATCCAACCTGACAGAGCTTGAGAGAATCTGCAGAGAAGAACGTGAGAAACTCCCCAAATACAGGTGTGCCAAGCTTGTAGCGTCATACCCAAGAAGACCCGAGGCTGTAATCGCTGCCAAAGGTGCTTCAACAAAGCACTGGGTAAAGGGTCTGAATAATTATGTAAATGTAATATTTCTGTATTTTAGCCAAAAATTCTAAAAACCTGTTTTTGCTTTGTCATTATGGGGTATTGTGTGTAGATTGGAGGGACAAAACTATTCAATCAATTTTAGAATAAGGCTCTAATGCATCAAAATGTGGAAAATGTCAAGGGGTCTGAACACTTTCCGAATGCACTGTAGGCTGTCTCATAATTGTCGGTGATCATTCCTGTCGTGGGTGAATAGGGATTACAGTAGAGGACAAAGCACACACCCCTGAGGGGCCCCCATGTTGATGGTCAGCGTGGTGTATGTGTTGTTGCCTACCCTCAATGCCTGGGGGGGCGGCCTGTCAGGAAGTCCAGGATCAAGTTGCAGAGGGAGGTGTTCAGTCTCAGGGTCTTGAACTTGGTGATGAATGTTTAGCTGTAGTCAATGAACATTCTTACATAGGTATTCCTTTTGTCAAGGTGGGTGAGGGCAGTGTAGAGTGCAATAGAGATTCCATCATCTGTGGATCTGTTGGGACAGAATGCGAAATGAGTGGGTCCAGGGTGTCTGGAATGATGGTGTTTATGTGAGCCATGACCAGCCTTCCAAAGCATGTAATGGCTATATTTGTGAGTGCTACGGGGCGATTGTCATTTTGGCAGGTTACCTTGGTGTTATAGGGCATGGGGACTATGGTGGTCTGCTTAAGACAAGTTGATATTACAGGGACAGATTGAAAATGTCAGTGAAAACACTTGCCAGCTGGTCTGTGCATGCTCTAAGTACGTGTCCTGGTATTCCTTCTGGCCCTGCGGCCTTGCAAATGTTAACCTGTTTAAAGCTCTTACTCACATTGGCTACGGAGAGTGAGATCACACAGTCGCCCGGAAAAGCTGGTGGTCCAATACATGGTTCAGTGTTGCTTGCCTCGAATCGAGCATAGAAGGCATTTAGCTCGTCTGGTAGGCTCGTAGCACAGAGACTTGTTTGTGCTAAGAAACAAGCAATGGACAACGTCGTGTCTTTGTGAGACGCAGTGTAGGTGAACGGATTTTCTCTGCTTGTGTTGTTCCCACCGTGAAGCATGGTGTGGGGGTGCTGTCTATGATTTATTTAGAAATCAAGTCACACTTAACCAGCATGGCTACCACAGCATTCTGCAGCGATACTCCATCCCATCTGGTTAGCGCTTAGTGGAGCTATCATTTGATTTTCAACAGGACGATGACCCAACACACCTCCAGGCTGTGTAAGGGCTATTTGACAAAGGAGAGTGCTGCACCAGATGACCTTGCCTCCACAATTCACCTGACCTCAAACCAATTGAGATGGTTTGGGATGAGTTGCACCGCAGAGTGAAGGAAAAGCAGCCAACAAAGGATCAGTATATGTGGGAACTTCAAGACTGTTGGAAAAGGATTCCAGGTGAAGCTGGTTGAGAGAATGCCAAGAGTGTGCAAAACTGTCAAAGGCAAAGAGTGGCTACTTTGAAAAATATAAAATATATTTGGATTTGTTTAACACTTTGGTTAGTACATGATTCCATGTGTTATTTCATAGTCTGGATGTCTTCACTATTACAATGTAGAAAATAGTAAAAATAAAGAAAAACCCTTGAATGAGTACGTGTCCAAACTTTTGACTGGTACTTTATATCCATGTCCTCGTTTAGCCACAACTCGGAAAAACATAGGATATTAGGTCCCATTGATAGAATAGTCATGGTTTGTTCTCCAGTGACTGCACGTTTGCTAGTAGGACAGACGGCAATGGCAGTCTATTTACTCACCGACGAAGTCTTGTCATGGGGCCGGCTCACCTGCCTGTTTCTCCGCCACTTCCTCTTTCGATTCCCGGGATTAGGGCATGGTCCAGAGTAAGCAGAGCGTCCAGAGCTGTCAACTCATTTTAGTACACATTTTCATCCAAATAGAGGGTAGTGATCGCTGTTCTGATGTCCAGAAGCGGTTTCCAGTCATAGGAAATGATGGAGGAAACATTATGCACCAAAAAAAAGTTAAGACCAGCTCAAAAAAAACATATCAGAATTGTTTAGGAGCCCATAAGACAGCTGCTATCCCATGCAGCGTCATAGTTGAGATTCCACTGTTTACAGTTACAGTATTTAGCTGGGTAAATAGTTCACCAAGAGGGTGGCACTGGGGACAACATGCCACTTACTTCATTGTTGCAGAGTGGACATTCATTGCATGCTTTCACCTGTGTTCTGATCTGCGATTGATGCATTTCTGAGTCTCGGATCACGATGCCAGGTGAAAACTTGCTTTTGCTTGATGTTACATGACTTTCTAAACTTAAAGGGATAGCTCACCCAAATTCCATATTGCTTTCCTTTCCCAGTAAGCAGTCTACAGACAGGGTAACAAAACCAAATGTAATTTTGTAATTTGAGGTAACTATTCCTTTAAGATCAATGACCTTTTAGTATTCATCTAATGATTCAACTGTGTCTAACTCAGGTAATGTAGCAGATGGGTGATAAACTAGCCTGATCCCAGCCCAATTCGGATGTTTTCCACTAATTGGTCTATTGACCAATCAAGTCAGATCTTTTCACATTAGATCTTTTTCAGAGCTGATCTGATTGATCAAAAGATCAGGATTGGGCTGCATGTGTAAACGCAGCCATTTCTATTTCAATCCTACTTTCTCACCAACTCCATCATTAATAAAGGCTGAATGAAATATTCAATTTGTACATTTTTTATTGCAGCACATGCAATCCAACAGTCCACCAGTCAGAAATCAATAAAACACTTGAACAGAGACTAGTAATAATGTAAGGGGAAAGGGGATACTGGTGCGGATTAAAACACAGAAAATGAGATCAGATCACTGCAGTTCTTTTAAAACCAGCTGGCAGCACTCGCCAACCTTGGCCGGGTCGGTGACGGAGGTGTACTTGGCGATCTGTGACGTGACCCCCAGGGACTTGGCCAGATCCTGAGCCGTCTGGTCGGAGGCCACTGTGGTCCCCAGGGCCACTAGGAGCCTAAACACCGCCTCCTTGTCCTGCACCGACTCCAGCGCCGCACTGGCCACCGACAGACACTGGGCCTTGGCCTCCAGGTCAGGCTGGCCATGGAGGGAGCCGGCGTAGTTGAGGACGAGAGTGGCCAGGGCGATGTGAATGTTTTTGTTGCACACGGAGCACAGGTCGGCAGCGTGCGACAGGACAGCCTCCCGTTGGGCCAATAGGAGGGCTCGGCCACGCCAGCCACTAAAGCAGTTGCAGAGCGTCCGCAGCGCCAGCATTTGATTGGCTGGCCGGGCCTGTGGCTTCATCAGGCTCAGCAGGTGGTTGCAGAGCGCAACGCCATTGTCCGCGTCGCCGCCGCACAGGCTCTCGTTGACCTGTGGGTGGCGCACCGCCAGCCTCAGGATGTCCAGGACGGGGAAGACGATATCTGGAGGACAGGAGAGAGAAGAGATGATTACAGGTCAATGAAGTGATAGTAGGCTCACAAGGGACATCACCATATGTTTAAATACTGGAATGTGCAATAGTTTCACATGCCTGAAAAGGCTGATAGGGCTTTTTATTCTTGAAAACACTGAAACTGAAGTCAAACATTAAAATGCTTATCAGAACTCCAGTCTAGTGAGATAAACCTTAGTCCTGCCCAAGGCTATAGTAAAACAATTTGTGCCCTCAGGCTTGGAGAAGCAGAAGTAATTCCGCTAACCTAACAATAGTAGAGCCCCCTTTACAGGCTCAAATAGCTGATCAGTCTGTTACCAACCCTTTGGAAACGTTTGAAAAAAATGGTGTTTGACCAGATACAATGCTATTTTACTATAAACAAATTGACAACAGACTTTCAGCACGCTTATAGGGAAGGACATTCAACAAGCACGGCACTTACACAAATGACTGATGATTGGCTGAGAGAAATTGATGATAAAAAGATTGTGGGAGCTGTTTTATTAGACTTCAGTGCGGCTTTTGACCTTATCGATCATAGTCTGCTGATAAAAAAATTAACGTATGTGTTACGGCTTTACACCCCCAGGCTTTATTGTGGATAAAGAGTTACCTGTCTAACAGAACACAAAGGGTGTTCTTTAATGGAAGCTTCTACAACATAATCCAGGTAGAATCAGGAATTTCCCAGGGCAGCTGTCTAGGCCCCTTAATTTTTTCAATCTTTACTAATGACATGCCACTGAGTGTCTATGTATGCGGATGACTCAACACGATACACGTCAGCTCCTACAGAGAGTGATGTCACTGCATCAGTTAACAAAGATCTGTAGTTAGTTTCCGAATGGGTGACAAGGAATAAGTTATTCCTAAATATTACAACAACTAAAAGCATTTTATTTGGGGCACAATCATTCACTAAACCCTGAACCTCAACTAAATCTTATTATAAATTATGTGGAAATTGAGCAAGTTGAGATGACTAAACTGCTTGAAGTAACCCTGGATTGTAAACTGTCATGGTCAAAACATGTTGACACAACAGTAGCTAAGATGGGGAGAAGTCTGTCTATAATAAAGCACTGGTCCTCCAGGCCATAGGTTTGTCACACCTGGACTACTGTTCAGTCGTGTGGTCAGGTGTCACAAAGAGGCACCTCTGAAAATTACAATTGGCTCAGAACAGGGCAGCTCGGCTGGCCCTTAATTGTACACGGAGAGCTAACATTAATAACATGAATGGAACTCTCTCATGGCTCAAAGTGAAGGAGAGATTGACTTCATCACTTCTTGTTTTTTTAAAGAAGTGTTGACATGAATGCACCGAGGTGCCGGTTTAAACTACCAGCAAACAGCTCAGACACCCATGCATACCCCACAAGACATGCCACCATCCCAAGTCCAGAACAGACTATGGGAGGTGCACAGTACTACATAGAGCCATGACTACATGGAACTCTATCCCACACCAGGTAACTGATGCAAGCAGTAGAATCAGATTTAAATCAAAGATAAAAACACACCTTATGGAACAGCGGGGACTGTGAAGAGACACACACACACACACACGATAAAACAAATCTGTTATTTGTCACATGCGCCGAATACAGTGAAATGCTTACTTAACCAACAATGCCTTAAGAAGTTAAGAAAAATGTGTTAAGTAAAAACATTGAAAAGTAAAAAATTGAAAATAAAAGTAACAAATAATTAAACAGCAGCAGTAAAATAACAATAGTGAGGCTATATACAGGGGGCACCGGTACAGAGTCAATGCGCGGGGGCACCAGTTAGTCGAGGTAATTGAGGTAATATGTACATGTAGGTAGAACAGGCACTCCACACACACGTGGATTTTGTATTGTAGATATGTGATAGTAGAGTAGTGGCCTGAGAGAACACAACATGTTGTGAAAAGTAATATCATGTAATATTTTAAATTGTATATAACTGCCTTAATGTTGCTGGACCCCAGGCATTACATTACACGGCCAGGCACGACTCCAACACCATCATTATGTTTGCAGACGACACAACAGTGTCGTCTGATCACCGACAACGACGAGACAGCCTATAGGGAGGTGGTCAGAGACCTGGCCGGGTGGTGCCAGAATAACAACCTATCCCTCAACGTAACCAAGACTAAGGAGATGATTGTGGACTACAGGAAAAGGAGGACAGAACACGCCCCCATTCTCATAGACGGGGCTGTAGTGGAGCAGGTTGAGAGCTTCAAGTTCCTTGGTGTCCACATCAACAACAAACTAGAATGGTCCAAACACACCAAGACAGTTGTGAAGAGGGCACGACAAAGCCTATTCCCCCTCAGGAAACAAAAAAGATGTGGCTTGGGTCCTGAGATCCTCAAAAGGTTCTACAGCTGCAACATCGAGAGCATCCTGACCGGTTGCGTCACTGCCTGGTACGGCAATTGCTCGGCCTCCGACCGCAAGGCACAACAGAGGGTAGTGCGTACGGCCCAGTACATCACTGGGGCTAAGCTGCCTGCCATCCAGGACCTCTACACCCAGCCACCCCAGTCATAGACTGTTCTCTCTACTACCGCATGGCAAGTGGTACCGGAGTGCCAAGTCTAGGACAAAAAGGCTTCCCAACAGTTTTTACCCCCAAGCCATAAGACTCCTGAACAGGTAATCAAATGGCTACCTGGACTATTTACATTGTGTGCCCCCCCCTAACCCCTCTTTTACACTCATGCTACTCTCTGTTTATCATATATGCATTGTCACTTTAACTATACATTCATGTACAAACTACCCCAATTGGGCCGACCAACCAGTGCTCCCGCACATTGGCTAACCGGGCTATCTGCATTGTGTCCCGCCACCCACCAACCCCTCTTTTACGCTACTGCTACTCTCTGTTCATCATATATGCATAGTCACTTTAACCATAGCTACATGTACATACTACCTCAATCAGCCTGACTAACCGGTGTCTGTATGTAGACTCGCTACTTTTATAGCCGTGGTTTTTACTGTTGTTTTATTTCTTTACTTACCTATTGTTCCCCTAATACCTTTTTTGCACTATTGGTTAGAGCCTGTAAGTAAGCATTTCACTGTAAGGTCTACACTTGTATTCGGCACACGTGACAAATAAACTTTGACTTGAAGAGTAGCTGCTGCCTTGACAGTAACTAAATGGGGATCCTTAATAAATACAAAACCCATAATGTTTGTTAGCCTACCTTCTGGCCAGTGAGAGGTCTTCCAGAGAAGGCTGATCTGCTCAGTGGTGGGCTGCTCTGAGGCACAGGGGTCACATACAGATACCAGCAGCTTCTCCAGGCTCCCCAGCACCCCCTCAGACAGCCTGTATTCACCAGGGGCCCCACCGTTCAGCTCCCTCAGCTTGGCTGGTGGTGGAAGGGCAAAGGGAAACATTAACATAGAGAGAGGCAATTGAGTATGTTAGGACACTGTAATATCCGGGATGTATTTTCTGTAGTGAGGTTTTCATATGGCTATGCACATTGTTTCAGTTCAGCCACAGTGCTGGTTGATCAGTTTTGTACTCTGAATAAATAGAGATTATTTCTGCTGGTAGGAAAATATGGAATAAAATAGGAAGGGATCATGTTTTGGTCAGTGTTTACTTACCCATTATCTGTGTGGCGTTGGCCTGCTCGAAGGTCACCCCGTCCGTTTTGGGGAAGTAGATGTTGGTGGAGGTCTGCCTCGAGGCAGCTGAGGAGTAGGCACCCCCACCTGGGAAGAGAAGAAGACAGGCAAATGTTACACCTCAAACAAACAAAATACTAGAGACTAGATTTCATCTGCTTTAGCAGTGTTATTGGGTTGTCTTTAATTATGAGTGAAAAAAAAACCAGGATTGTGTGTCAATGCAACCTTTGATTGAACCCGAGGCATTGCTATAGTGACTTACCTGTGAAGGGGTCTGCCGCGCCCACCGGCGCCCCTGTGGGAGTCCCCGATCCTGGGATGTATCGCCCAGTGCCTGGGGAAAGCGCCGTAATAATGTATTAGCATAGCCATAGAATGAAAATGCCATATAATACATTAGAACAACATGTTCTCAACAAACTGAAATCTACAAGAAAAGGACATTTGTTTTTATTTACCTGTGAAGGGGTCAGCCCCAAAACCTGCTCTATTGTCAGCAGCTACAGGGATGTATCGGCCTGAGCCTGATGGTGAACATGACAAAAGCAGGGTAAATATACAGTAAGTCTGGTATTCCAAACACATTTTGTATTTACTTGCTGTGATCCCGTCTATTCCAATTGTTTACAGTAACGTTGCACAATGTTTGTTAGAGGCAATTCCACTGTAACAGAGTGATGCTGAGATTTTTCACATTAAAATGTATGTCAAACAAAAAAAAACTATGATTGCAAATTTAAACAAACCATACAACTCTTTGCACAAGGATGACTTAACAATTTCCAAAGAACATTTTACAAAAACACATTTACTTGAAGAAGAGTGCAGTTGACGGAATGACGGTTTGTGCTGCTGGTGCTGTCATTCTGTTACCGGACTTTGCGTCTGCAGTGTTCTTCAAGTCAACGCGTGTGACATTTTCAGTGAACCTTTATAGAAAGTCATCCTTGTGCAAAGTCTTTTGTGGTTTGTTTAACTTTGCAATCACTGGTTTTTGTTTGACATACATTTTAAAATGAAAATTCTGAGTCACTCTTACAGTGGAATTGCCCATCAAAGACAAATATGCTGCCCCAGGCGTGGCCTATAGAGTGAAGATGGCTCAATGGCTTCACCAGTGAATGGATTGATACTACTGGGCTAGGCTGGTCTATTTTAAACATTATGTGAACTTGGTCCACTGCACGTTTTCTTTAGAAGAAAACATTGCCCTAAGTGTAGCCTATGGCGCTCGTTGATCCAGTGGCTTTACCAGTGAATGGGTCGGCAGCGCTGGGTGGGGCGGCTCCCAAGGTGTGTCCTTTGGTGTTCTCGATGATGAAGTTGGCCACCTGGTCCAGGAACATGGGGCTGAGCTCGTTCTTCTGCAGGAAGTTGTGAGCCGTCAGCCAGGGGTCGTCCGTCACGTTGTAGGGCAGCTTCATGGACGGGCCACCCTCGTTGATGTCGATGGTGAAGACAAAGTCGTACTCCTGGAAAATCATTCGGAAGATGGGTTGAGTGATTCACTGTCTGACAGCTCGCCTCAGTGAAGATCAAATGCACTTGTGAATAATTTGCCTTGCGTCTGTACTCTGTTCACCAAAGTTGTCTTGTAGTCAGCACACAATTTTCCTCTGAGGACAAAGTCTCTATCGGTCTATCTATTGTTATCATCATTGACCTAACGTTGGGGTGCACCTATGGCTGTTGCGGCGACCTTATTACCGCCATTATGGCGTTCACAAGTCATGAAGGAAGTCAAATTCCAAGTGACTGTTTAGTCACAGTAATTAGGTTTCTCCAAGCTCTAATGCTGCTGATGGTCATTAGTGGCCTATCAAACTTGCTAACTGCCTGGTACTCAGCACTCTATTGTCCCTCTAATAACGCTGACATCAATGTAAATGAAATTGAAAATCTAATCAAACACTTCATGAGAAGCTCATGTAATGCAACATTTCCATAGGCCACGCAATTGAGTGAGAAAACAGTGATGGCCTCTTAAAAAGAGGAGGATCCCATCAGCTTTCTATAGACTAGGCCTACTATATTTATTTCTCAACTTTCCTAATATTAAGTACATTGCTTCTCTTAACAACAGGAGTATAGCCTACCTGGCTGGCATGAAAATGAACCATGGGAAAAGCGTCCTCCATTCGCTATTTAAGTGCATAGGTGACGTATTTTTTCCCGCTGCCCGTTTCGAGACAGGTGCATGATCAAGGTACATTCTAAATCAAAACAAATATTTTATTTAGTATATGTAATGACAAGATTAAATCAAGAATACTCTGTTGGTGACAATCACTTGTGAATTATATATTATCAGTTATGAAGCCCAGCTTAAGGCAAGAAACAATGCCTTTTTTTTGTAGACTTTTTCTAATCATAGTCGCACACCTCATGTAGCGTAGCCCCTCTGACCTTTTTGTTTGGATAAGGTTAGTATCACACCTAAAGTGGCCAAATAACTTTTTTAAATTAAGCACATTCATCTGCTTTATAAAGGTTGTAGAGCCTAACTGGCATACATTCGCAGCGCGTGAGTTTCAAGTTTGAGGAAGGTAATTTTCACCACAAAAATGCACCTTTATAATAAAAGCATTACATGCATAATCACATTTGCAGGGCGGCAGGGTAGCCTAGTGGTTAGAGCGTTGGACTAGTAACCGGAAGGTTGTGAGTTCAAACCCCCGAGCTGACAAGGTACAAATCTGTCGTTCTGCCCCTGAACAGGCAGTTAACCCACTGTTCCCAGGCCGTCATTGAAAATAAGAATTTGTTCTTAACTGACTTGCCTGGTTAAATAAAGGTAAAATAAAATTAAAATAAATAAAAATTTGTGGTAACTTTTGATAATGGTGTTCTCTCGCGAATGTAACATTCACACTTTTAGCCTACTGCCATGTGCGCATTGCTGTACTTATAATGTGAACAAATAGCCTAATAGTTTATAAAAATTAAGCTAAACGTTCTGATCTGTTGCGTTTGACACATTGCGTAAATTATTTTGGGGATGCATCACATCTCACAACTGTCTCAGACAGTTGTGAGATGTGATGCATCCCCAAAATAACTTATGTACAGTCGTGGCCAACTTATGTACAGTCGTGGCCAAAAGTTTTGAGAATGACACAAATATTAATTTCCAAAGTTTACTGCTTCAGTGTTTTTAGATATTTTTGTCAGATGTTACTATGGAATACTGAAGTATATTTACAAGCATTTCACAAGTGTCAAAGGCTTTTATTGACAATTACATGAAGTTGATGCAAAGAGTCAATATTTTCAGTGTTGACCCTTCTTTTTCAAGACCTCTGCAATCCGCCCTGGCATGCTGTCAATTAACTTCTGGGCCACATCCTGACTGCTGGCAGCCCATTCTTGCATAATCAATGCTTGAAGTTTGTCAGAATTTGTGGGTTTTTGTTTGTCCACCCGCCTCTTGAGGATTGACCACAAGTTCTCAATGGGATTAAGGTCTGGGGAGTTTCCTGACCATGGACCCAAAATATAGATGTTTTGTTCCCCGAGCCACTTAGTTATCACTTTTGCCTTATGGCAAGGTGCTCCATCATGCTGGAAAATGCATTGTTTGTCACCAAACTGTTCCTGGATGGTTGGGAGAAGTTGCTCTCGGCGGATGTATTGGTACCATTCTTTATTTATGGCTGCTCACCGTATCTTCCCCAGACAAGCTTTTTTCCAGATGCCCCAAACAATCGGAAAGGGGATTCATTAGAGAAAATGACTTTATCCCAGTCCTCAGCAGTTCAATCCCTGTACCTGTTGTTTTTCCTGGAGAGAAGTGGCTTCTTTGCTGCCCTTCATGACACCAGGCCATCCTCCAAAAGTCTTCGTCTCACTGTGCGTGGAGATACACTCACATCTGCCTGCTGCCATTCCTGAGCAAGCTCTTTACTGGTGGTGCCCTGATCCCGCAGCTGAATCAACTTTAGGAGACGGTCCTGGTGCTTGCTGGACTTTCTTAGGCGCCCTGAAGCCTTCTTCACAACAATTGAACCACTCTTCTTGAAGTTTTTGATGATCCGATAAAATGGTTAATTTAGGTGCAATCTTACTGGCAGCAATATCCTTACCTGTGAAGCCCTTTTTGTGCAAAGCAATGATGACGGCACGTGTTTCCTTGCAGGTAACCATGGTTGACAGAGGAAGAACAATGATTCAAAGCACCACCCTCCTTTTGAAGCGTCCAGTCTTTTATTCGAACTCAATCAGCATGACAGAGTGATCTCCAGCCTTGTCCTCGTCAACACTCACACCTGTGTTAACGAGAGAATCATGATGTCAGCTGTTCCTTTTGTGGCAGGGCTGAAATGCAGTGGAAATGTTTTTTGGGGGATTCAGTTAATTTGCATGGTAAAGAAGGCAATTAATGGATTATTAATGCAAATTGCCATCATACAAACTGAGGTAGCAGACTGACATAAATATTAATTTTCACATTCTCAAAACTTTTGGCCACGACTGTACTATGGGGGACAGTACATTTACATAGGCTAGTGCTTTTGCTGATTGTTAGGCCTAAGCCTAACCCTACTCATCTTGTTGGCTGACGAAACATAAAAGTGGATAGTTCTTCCAATATCTTCAATATGCACCTCGAAATTGGATAAGGACGTGCGCAGTTGCGTCCCCGGTGTGTCTGTCTTCACTTGTAGCCTGTGAGAAAGACCTGATCATGTGATGGAGAGCCATATGAGTGCGAGGTGCTTCGGAGCCCGCAGCACTCAGGGAGAAGGGCACAACACAGCACTCCAGATTTTTTTGGGGTGCTTTACGGCCACACAAAAGGGGATGCCGCCGTGAAATTTGAGTCATTATCAAGTGCTTGTCAAATTCTGAATGAGAGACTGATGAAGTGTCTACAGCCACACACAAAAAAACCATACCTTTCAAACAACTTTTTTCAAATCATCAGTGTCGCATCATGCCCAACGTTTGTAGAACAACTCTAAATGAAGCATATAGGAGTACCTATTTCTTTGTTAACCACTCAACACAGAATAGCTGCATGTTTGCACTCCCTCAAATCGTTTGGAGAAAATATCCTTTCTATTTTATTCCACTTGGTTCAATTGTATTCTTCATACTATAAAATAATATAAACAAATGCCTTGGAATTGAATGCAAATATTGTCTCCTAAATGAACTTGCGTAGCCCACAGCCATTTGGCATTGTCAGATCATGACCTGACATAAGAACAACTCACAGTATGCTATTCTGTTCTTCTGAAAGACTACAATTTCTTCATATCATACTTCTTTAGGCCTGTCTAAAATAAAGAATGAATTTATTGTAAAGGTGTAAGCTATATTAAATGGATTTATTACACTTTTTTTTAAATGTAGATGTTCCAAAGGTCTGCATCAGTGGGGAAGCCAGGATGTGTGTTCATGTTAGTTAACGGTCAATTACCGTGAGACCGACAGTTATTTGCTTGACAATCCCCGGCTGACAGAATTTCGTGACCGCACCTTCCCCTCATAGTTGACTTTCTTGGAGGTCTGCTGGTTGGACCCTCCCACCACATCTCCTATCTTCATCCAGCGGCTGTCGGCCACGCTCCACTGGTACGCCTCCACCTTCTGTCCCTCTTTGATCAGCCGCGTCTGTCCTTCCCGATTCCCTGGGAGACAGACACGCATCTTAATGAGTGTGCATACTTTACACACTCCAATACAACAAGGGGGGTTTCTGAATTACTCCACTTTTCATGTGCTTCTGTGGTTTATAGTTTTAGTTCTACTAAAGATTGGTAAAATACGTTTATCATTCATTAAAGATGTCAGTGATCAGGGGCTGTAGATGCAAAAAACAATAACAGCCAAACAGTGATGTTGGGCATGTAATGTCCTAATAGTTTTCTCTTAATTGAATATATAGATATCAATACATATATAGTGTAATGAAATGGATTAATATAATGGAATATGTACGTAATATAATTACCAGGCTCATCAAGGTGATCCCTGCCTGGAAGATCCTCCATCTTGATGTCCCCCAGGTCCCCGGTCTTGGGGTCGATGGTGGTCTTGGAGAGCTCATCCTCGAAAGCTTGGAGGTCCTGAGGGCTGGCCATGCGGTCTTCCACCTCAGTGAACACTCTGATGAGGCCGTCACTGTGAGGCGAATAACACAAATTGGTGACACAAAAGCAAGGTAACAGCAGCAACATTGCTCTCTCCTCACTCTTTCCATTTAACTGTTTCTCTTAATTTACTTTGAACTACTCACTGACTAATTAATAATAATATACAGTGAATTCAGAAAGTATTCAGACCCCTTGACTTTTTCCACATTTTGTAACGTTACAGCCTTATTCTAAAATGGATTCAACAGTCCCCCCCCCATCAATCTACACACAATACCCCATAATGACAAAGCAAAAACACGTTTTTAATAATTTATATATATATAAAAACCAGAAATATCACATTGACATAAGTATTCAGATCCTTTACTCAGTACTGTTGAAACACCTTTGGCAGCGATTACAGCCTCGAGTCTTTTTGGGTATGACGCTACAAGCTTGGCACACCTGTATTTGGGGAGTTTCTACCATTCCTCTCTTCTGCAGATCCTCTCAAGCTCTGTCAGGTTGGTTGTGGTGCGTTGCTGCACAGCTATTTTCAGGTCTCTTCAGAGATTTTAGATTGGGTTCAAGTCGTTGTTCTGGCTGGGCCACTCAAGGACATTGAGACTTGTCCCGAAGCCACTCATGCGTCATCTTGGCTGTGTGCTTAGGATTGTTGTCCTGCTGGGATGTGAAACTGGAACAGGTTTTCATCAAGGATCTCTACTTTGCTCAGTTCATCTTTAGTTTGATTCTGACGAGTCTCTTCCAGTCCCTGCCACTGGAAAACGTCCACACAGCATGATGCTGCCATCACCATGCTTCACCGTAGGGATGGTGCCAGGCCAAAGAGTTCAATCTTGGTTTCATCAGACAAGAGAATCTTGTTTCTCATGGTCTGAGAGTCCTTTAGGTGCCTTTTGGCAAACTCCAAGTGGGCTGTCATGTGCCTTTCGCTGAGGAGTAGCTTCCGTCTGGCCACTCTACCATAAAGGCCTGATTGGTGGAGTGCTGCAGAGATGGTTGTCCTTCTGGAAGGTTCTCCCATCTCCACAGAGGAACTCTGGAGCTCTGTCAGAGTGACCATCGGGTTCTTTATCACCTCCCTGACCAAGGCACTTCTCCCCCGATTTCTCAGTTTGGCCGGGCGGCCAGCTCTAGGAAGAGTCTTGGTGGTTCCAAACTTCTTCCATTTAAGAAGGATGAGGCCACTGTGGTGGCCTTAAATGCTGCAGAAATATGTTGGTACCCTTTCCCAGAGCTGTGCCTCTACACAATCCTGTCTCAGAGCTCTACTGACAATTCCTTCGACCTCATGGCTCGGTTTTTGCTGACATGTGGGACCTTATATAGACAGGTGTGTGCCTTTCCAAATCATGTCGAATCAATTTAATTTACCACAGGTGGACTCCAATCAAGATATCTCAAGGATGATCAATGGAAACAGGATGCACCAGAGCTCAATTCTGAGTCTCATAGCAAAGGGTCTGAATACTAAGGTATTTCTATAAACCTGTTTTTGCCATGTCATTATGGGGTATTGTGTGTAGATTGATGAGGAAAATGTTTTATTTAATCAATTTTAGAATAAGGCTGTAATGGGTTGGGTTGAGGTCGGGTGATTGCGGAGGCCAGGTAATCTGATGCAGCACTCCATCACTCTCCTTCTTGGTCAAATAGCCCTTACACAGCCTGGAGGTGTGTTGGGTCATTGTCCTGTTGAAAAACAAATTATAGTCCCACTAAGCGCAAACCAGATGGGATGGCGTATTGCTACAGAATGCTGTGGTAGCCATGCTGGCTAAGTGTGCCTTGAATTCTAAATAAATCAGTGTCACCAGCCAAGCACCTCCACACGTCCTCCTCCATGCTTCACAGTGGGAACTACAAATGCTGTGATAATTCGTTCACCTACACTGCGTCTCACAAAGACACAAACCATTTGAACCAAAGGACAGATTTCCACTGGTCTAATGTCCATTGCTCATGTTTCTTGGTCCAAGCAATTCTCTTCTTATTATTGGTGTCCTTTAGTAGTGGTTTCTTTGCAGCAATTCTACCATGAAGGCCTGATTCACGCAGCCTCCTCTGAACAGTTGATGTTGAGATGTGTCTGTTACTTTAATTCTGTGAAGCAGTTATACCCTGCTGCAATTTCTGAAGCTGGTAACTCTAATGAACTTATCCTCTGCCGTAGAGGTAACTCTGGGTCTTCCTTTCCTGTGGCGGTCCTCATGAGCCAGTTTCATCATAGTGCTTGATGGTTTTTGTGATGTCTTCACTACTGTTCTACTAAGTAGAAAATGGTAAAAATAAACAAAAACCCTGGAATGAGTAGGTGTGTCCAAACTTTTGACTGGTACTGTATATCTATCTCTAATAGAGGTGATGCAGTTGTTTTCATGTATTATACTGCTATGTCTCATGTCCTTTGACAGTGAGATAGAAATAGTTAGACAGTGGGATTAACAGTGGGGTTTACCTGGCTCCCACAGCTATATCCCCGTTGGGCAGGATACAGCAGCACCACACTGACTGGGCTGGGAGACGGATGGTCTGTTGGCACTCGCCCTGCTTCCATATCCTCAAGGTCCGGTCCTCTCCTGTGCTCACAAAATCTGAGAGGGGAGGAGAGCACCAACAGATTGTCTTGAAAAATGTCTGACGGAAACTTCAACAAAGTAAATGTGCAGAGGCAATATCGTGTGTGCAGGAGTTATCTTTTCTACTATGAAAACATAATGGTGCCGGGGGAGATGGCTGCCGTTTTACGGGCGCTCAACCAATTGTGCGTGTTTTTTCGCATTATTTGTAACTTATTTTGTACATAATGTTTCTGCCACCGTGTCTTATGACATTCCTGTCATTCACATGACAAAGAGACAGAGATATCGGGAACATAGGTTGGGGTGCCTTGTAAGGATCTGACGGCAAGTGGGTAATCTGCCTCTACCATCAGTCCTATTAGCCAACGTACAATCATTGGATAACAAAATAGTTTAACTACGGTCACGAATATCCTGCCAACAGTACATTAAAAATTTTAATATCTTATGTCTCACTAAGTCGTGGCTGAACGATAACATGGATAAATTACAGCTAAATTATGCTAAATAGGCAAGATAGAACAGCTGCCTCTGGTAAGACAAGGGGTGGCGGTCTGTGTATATTTGTAAACAACAGCTGGTGCACGAAATCTAAAATGAAGGAAGTCTCAAGGTTTTGCTCGCCTGAGGTAGAGTATCTCATGATAAGCTGTAGACCACACCATTTACCAAAAGAGTGCTGGCACTAAATCTGCACTCAATGAGCTGTATAAGGCCATAAGCAAACAGGAAAACGCTAATCCAGAGGCGGCGCTCCTAGTGGCCGGGGACTTTAATGCAGGGAAACTTAAATCCATTTGACCAAATTTTTACCAGCATATTAAAATGTGCAACCAGAAGGAAAAAAATGAACTCTAGACCACCTTCACTCCATACACAGAGATGCATACAAAGCTCACCCTAGCCCTCCATTTGGCAAATTTGACCATAATTCTATCCTCCTGATTCCTGCTTACAAGCAAAAACTAAAACAGGGCGGACCAGTGACTCGGTCAATAAAGAAGTGGTCAGATGGCACAGATGCTAAGCTACAGAACTGTTTTGCTGGCACAGACTGAATATGTTCCGGGATTCTTCCTATGGCAGTACACCACATAAGTCACTGGCTTCATCAATAGGTGCATCGATGACGTCGTCCCCACAGGGACCTTAAGTACATACCCCAACCAGAAGCCATGGATTACAGGCAACATCCACACTGAGCTAACGGGTAGAGCTGCCGCTTTCAAGGAGCAGAACTCTAATCCGGACGCTTATAAGAAATCCCACTATGCCCTCAGAAGAAGCATCAATACAGGACTAAGATTGAATTATACTACACCGGCTCAGATGCTCGTCGGATGTGGCAGGGCTTGCAAACTATCAGACTACAAAGGGAAGCACAGCCGCGAGCTGCCCAGTGACACGAGCCTACCAGACGAGCTAAATTACTTCTATGCTCGCTTCGAGGCAAGCAACACTGAAGCATGCATGAGAGCATCAGCTGTTCCGGACAACTGTGTGATCACGCTCTCCGTAGCCGATGTGAGTAAGACCTTTAAAAACAGGTCAACATTCACCAGGCTGCAGGACCAGACAGATTACCAGGATGTGTACTCCGAGCATCTGCTGAACAACTGGCAAGTGTCTTCACTGACATTTTCAACCTGTCCCTGACTGAGTCTGTAATGCCAACATGTTTCAAGCAGACCACCATAGTCCCTGTGCCCAAGAACACTAAGATAACCTGCCTGAATGACTACCAACCCGTAGCACTCACGTCTACAGCCATGAAGTGCTTTGAAAAGCTGGTCATGGCTCACAACAACACCATTATCCCAAACAACACCATTATCCCAAACCGCCACAACAGATCCACAGATGATGCCATCTTTATTTCACTCCACACTGCCCTTTCCCACCTGGACAAAAATAACACCTACGTGAAAATGCTGTTCATTGACTACAGCTCAGTGTTCAACACAATAGTGCCCTCAAAGCTCATCACTAAGCTAAGGACCCTGGGACTCAACACCTCCCTCTGAAACTGGATCCTGGACTTTCTGAAGGGCCGTCCCTAGGTGGTAAAGGTAGGTAACAACACACCCCTTAAGGAAAAAACAAAAAAACATCTGCCATGCTGATTCTCAATACGGGGGCCCCTCAAGGGTGCGTGCTCAGTGCCCTCCTGTACTCCCTGTTCACCCATGACCACATGGCCAGGCATGACTCCAACACCATGATCAAGTTTGCCGACGACACAACAGTGGTAGGCCTGATCACTGACAACGATGAGACAGTCTATAGGGAGGAGGTCAGAGACCTGGCCGTGTGGTGCCAGGATAACAACCTCTCCATCAACGTGATCAAGACAATGGAGATGATTGTGGACTACAGGAAAAGAAGGACCGAGCATGCCCCCATTCTCATCAACAGGCTGTAGTGGAGCAGGTTGAGAGCTTCAAGTTCCTTGTTGTCCACATCACCAACAAACTATCATGGTCCAAACACACCAAGACAGTCGTGAAGAGGGCACGACAAAGCCTATTCCCCCACAGGAGACTGAAAAGATTTGGAATGGGTCCTCAGAACCTCAAAGTTCTACAGCTGCAACATCGAGAGCATTCTGATTGGCTTCATCACTGCCTTGTATGTCAACTGCTCAGCCTCTGACAGCAAGGCACTACATAGGGTAGTGCGTACGGCCCAGTACATCACTGGGGCCAAGCTTCCTGCCATCCCAGATCTCTATACCCGGAGGTGTCAGAGGAAGGCCCTAACAATTGTCAACTTAACTTATCTATTTTTTTACTATACACTTATTTTTCTTAAAACTGCATTGTTGGGTAAGGGCTTGTAAGTAAGCATTTCACTGTAAGGTTGTATTCACCGCATGTGACAAATAAAATGTATTTGAAGCACAATGAGACAGTCACACTTTCCTTGGGCATAGTGGTTCTACAAACAGACTGTCACACTTTCCTCGGGCATAGTGGTTCTACAAACAGACTGTCACACATTCCTAGGGCATAGTGGTTCTACAAACAGACTGTCACAGTTTCCTAGGGCATAGTGGTTCTAAAAACAGGGCACAGGTAGATTGTCTGGGATCAGTCGTCCATTCTGTACCTTGTCCATTGGGGAAGACGGCCAGGCTGTAGATGTAGTTGGTATGGCTGTAGTATACCTGCACACATTCCCCAGTCACCAGCCATCTCCTGATACTGGTGTCATTGCTGCAGGAAAAGAACTCCAGGTCGCTGACCACCGCTAGCCCTCTGACACAGTCCTCGTGACCTGGGATAGAAGAATGCATTCAGTGATGTCTGGCCTCAGTACTGCCACCATATTTATAGAGGGAACAGTGGTTTGTGGGTGCATTAATCTCTCACCTGTAAATGTCTTCTCACAATGCCCAGCCTTCCACAGCTTGATGGTCTTGTCAGCTGATCCTGACAGCATGAGGCCTTGTTCAGGTAATATGACCACTGCCCACACTGCTGCTGTGTGCCCCTGGAATACAAAAGAGCACATCTAGCCATATTCACTCACCTGGGTTGTGTTCAGGACAGAGAAAATGTTGCGAAACTTATTCATTAAGAACACAGATTTTCATTTTATGTCGCAAAATGTTTTTGCTAAATTGAGCCCTACTGAACATGTCTCATACACTTTACCTGTAAGGTCATCATGCACTTCTCGTTGAGCCAGACTTTTGCTGTGGTGTCCCATGAGCCACTCAGTAGGGTTCCAAACTTTCCAGAGGACAGAGTGCACACTGTGGACATACATATCATGGATAATTTCTAGCTATTCACAACAAAAGTGTCATCAGACCAAGTTGGCATTTGAAGTAAAGTAATCACGTTCAATTAGGTGTTGCACAATAATGCATTAACTGTTTATTAACTCTACCTGTGTTTTTGTGTCCCTTGAGGGTGAATAATGGTTGTGGTTGGTCCAGTGTGAAAACACATATGTTGTGGTCATTTCCACCAGTGGCTATGAGTCCCCGAGGATATGTGTCACTTGGAGCGATGATGCATACACAGGATACAAAATTTTGATGACCTGTCATGCAATGCATTTCTGTGAACCCCCTGTCTGGGCTGAAGAGAGACAAAACATGTTATATGATATTAAATTGTATTACATTTCCAACGCAGAACAGGGCGGTGTCAAATTCTGAACAGGCTCTGGCTATTTCTAATGATGAACTAGCTATAGAAAAGCGTTGCTTGCTATAAAGGAAACGTTAATAACGTTAGCTAACTAGCTAGCTAACAATAGCCATAAGGTCTAGCGATAAATCTCGTCCTTCAAGTTTAAGAAACCTTGTGTCACCTACAGTTGGCGTGTTATGAATGGGGGACTATCCGATGTGGGAAAAACACTGCATAATACTTGCTAAGAGAATGACAACGCTAATTTTGCTAGCTAGCGTCGATACAATAGCAGCGACTTGTTGGTTTGCCTTTACATAATGCTTATGTTGAATTGAGAGGGGCATAGATGTGTGTGGCTAGGGTTCCTAACTGATTATATTTACGACAATAAAATGGTGAGAACTACATTATTGTCTGTTGAGCTAAGCTAGCTCGCGGTACCTTGAGTTTGGTACCCAGACTCGTCCGGTTCGGTCTCGGGAAACAGACACAAAGGCTCCGTCAGGGAAAAAAGCAGCTGAAAGACCTCTCACATCCATTTCATGACCAGGTATAGAGCAGCTTAGTTTATATGAGTTAGGTGATGCCATTTTATCGCCAATATCACAATGTAATTTCTGAGCTGAGAAGTGACGTTTCTTGACAACAAGAAGCGGCCGGCAAGTAAGGCGGAAGTAGCAATGCAAAACGAACCTTGACCTCAGATTGCATGATGGGTCAATTACATTTAGCTTATGAAATTATATATTTTTTATGCTTTTGATGTTTGAATATCATTTTTACGAATAGAAATAGCACTGCCATAATAATATTTTTGGGCTCGCAAAAAAATACATCTCCCAAAAAGTTCGAACGCAAATCCAATAGGTGGCAGCAGAACTCCTATTTTTGACGGCATGTCATTCATCACAGTGTTGCTGCACCTCCACGGAAGTAGCCACTAAATAACTGAACTGTTGTGCTCATGGAAAAAGAGCGATTGTAAGTGGGTATCCCTCTGAAGTTTAGCAATACACATCCCCAGCTTGATAGGTAGGTGGAGTAACTAAAGTAATGTGATATCTACATTTTGAGTGGTTTATGCTATGCTAACTAGTTATCACCAGGTCTGACGTTAGTTATTTACAAATCAAGTAAAATTTCTAGGAAGACCAAGCCCAGCTAGTTAGCTAGCTAACGCGTTAGCTACCTGTCAGAATAGCTAGCTAGCAAAGTACAGTAGATAGGCCAACATGTTTAATGTTTCCACATTCTAGTATCTACCTGTCTGCTTGACATGATCTACTTTTAGAAAATATGTAGCTAGTTACTAAAGTGTCAGTATGTAAGGTACAATCAGAATGTTTAACTTGTGTAGTTGTGTAGTTGTGGGTGTGTGTATCTAATGAGACGTGTTGTGGGGGGGGTGTAACCTATCATAATAACTCCTGTACACACCTCAGATAAAAGTCAGAAGAAGTGTATGAGAAAGTGAGATAGAATTGACTGTAAACTCAATGGTTATTGAGAACAGCCTTAACAGGTGCAACCTAACCTATTGATTAACTCTGATCATAAGCTCTAATTTAGCTATCTTTTTTTCCAGGGAGGTTATGACACATTGTCCATCTGTGTCCCAAAGTGACAGGAGCCATGAAGCTTCGGCTGCACTTTGTGATGGACCCCATGGGCTGGTTCTGCATCAGTATGGTTTTCGCCATCTGGCTCTACAACTCCTTCTTCGTCCCCAAATTGGTGCTACTGCCCCATTTCTATGAGGGGAATATCCCTTGGGCCTTGGTTGTCAGTGAGTATTAATCCCACAGACCAGGTGTTTAGTTAGGTCTGCTTCATCAATGACTTTGACTGCTGTAGTCATCCTGTACCTCTCCTCCTAGGTTACTACTTTGCATCAGCCCTCTGTATGGCTGCACTTTTTAGAGCTTCTACAGCCGATCCTGGCCGACTCCCACCCGACCCCCAAATCCCTCACTCAGGTAATTTGACATTCCACAGCCTCTGTCACAAATACTGATATATAATATAAACTGAGTGTACAAAACATTAAGAACACCTTCTCTGTCCATGACACAGACTGGCCAGGTGAAAGCGATGATTCCTTATTGATGTCCTCCTCAATCAGTGTAGATGAAGGGGAGGAGACAGGTTAAAGAAGGATTTTAAAGGCTTGTGGCAATTGAGACATGGATTGTGTGTGTGCCATTGAAAGGGTGAATTGGCAAGGCAAACTATTGTGTCTTTGAATGGGGTATGGTAGTAGGTGCAATAACTTTATGTTTAGAACTGCAAAGCTGCTGGGTTTCCTGTGTGTATCAAGAATGGCCCACCACCCAAAGGACATCTGGGGACGGGGGGTGTAACGCAATATTAGGAATGCGTCCTTACTGTTTTCTATACTCGGGAAAAGGTCCACTGATATGAGGTTTGTTGCCTGGGTCATGGCAAAAGTATAGATTTTGACATGGGTACTTTGTTTCAGAGCGAGAACAGTGGGAAATGTGTACCAAGTGCAACACGAGGAGACCAAAAAGGTCCCACCACTGCAGTCGTTGTGGCCATTGTGTACGTAGAATGGACCACCACTGTCCATGGTAAGGCTTCAGAAACTTCTATCACTCCCATAGGATATTCAGCTAAACAAGACAGCTCGTTCTGGGGGTGACATTTAGAATTTTCTGTTGCATTTAAAGAGCTGACGGGGATATTGTCAGGGTGTCTTTCACTGAACCGGCCAAGAGAGGGGGACAACTGCACAGTAGTTAGCGCTGCACCTCTTCTCTAGCAGCACCCTCAGGATTGCCACATATTTTTTCAAATTGATAGACAGTTCATTGAATGGTTTAGGCCTACATATCTGTTTATCATCTTGGGAAAATGTGCTTGATATTTGCCTAGCTTGTAACCTAGGCATTTGAGCAGTCCTGTAAAATGTATTTTTCTCCCTCTTGTCTCCTGGCAGGATCAATAATTGTGTAGGGGAGGACAACCACTGGCTCTTCTTGCAACTCTGTTTTTACACACAAGTCCTCAGTTTGTTCACCCTGGCTCTAGACTTCTGCCAGTTCTATTACTTCCAGCCCTTGACCTCATTGGACCAGGTAAAGTCAAGAATGAAAAGTGAGCGCTTTAACACTAAACTAGAATGAACATTACTGGACAGCTTGGTTTCATGATTTTTTTTTTTTGTAATAGCAATCACAAGGAAGAATTTCGTCATCAACGATTTGGATTACTTTCTAATTCAATTCAAGATTTTCCATATTTCCTTGGAAAGTGTGTAATCAAGCTCTTACAGATAATTGCCTGCCAGACCCCTAAAACCACTCTCCCTTCTATGCCTTGATGATGAACATTTTAATAGAGATGTACATGTACACATTTTCAGCTAAAAGCTGATTTACAGCATACACAGGCCTACGTAGGCAAATAAATAAAACAGATCTTTTTTAAGTTACTGGTATTTCAGATTTCATAAAACCTTTTTCACAGTTAAGCAGTATTGAGCAGTCTCACAAAGTAGGGCAGGCATAGGTCTGTAGTAATTTGTCAGTGAGAGTAGGGAAGGTCCCGTTTGACTGGATCGGGTAGATATGCAACAGAAATGACCTCGTCTCAGACAACCATGTGCTGTTTTCCTGGGATTTTGCAAGCTTCTGAGCAAAGAATCTGCAGAGATGAGACTCCAAGGTTTGTAAGCCCATGTCTTTACATGCAGAGTAGGAGGTGTAGATAGGCGGTATGCTGAATGTGTGAAAGGAATACGGGAGTATGTACATGGTGCTGTGAAGTTGACTTTGACTTCTTCTGGTTGTACTCTCAAAGGAGGCATTCATGGCACGTCATGAGCTCGCCCTGATACGAGTGTCTGCGATCATGGGTCTGGTGATGATCGGAGGCATGAGCAGCCTCTTCTATACTCAGATGGCTGGCATCCTGACAGTGAGTCAAATCTCTCTCCTGTTTATTTGGATCTCCATTAGCTTTTGCAGAAGCAGCAGCTACTCTTCCTATTGTCTCTTGTAAGAGATTGTGGTCAGAAAATTGTAGTCAAGTAAATATCAACGTATTTGTTATGTATCAAAGTAGCATGTTATGCACTGTTTACACTGTCCATTTCATGCAACCTAGTTCTTTTCTAATTCCGATCATGCCAATCTGCCTCAATTCCATTCCCTGGGTATGCTACTCAATCCAGATTCTTAGCTATTGTTACTGGAGTAGTGGGAATATTAGGATGTGTTTGTGAACTTTACCGTGTCCTTGACTGTCATGACTCTTTACCAGATGAGCCCTCACCTTTAACCTCTGTGAGTGGATTGACAGGATGTAATGCACCAGCACCAAGATGTAATAGACTTAACAGCTTACATGTGAGCCCAGCTGCGTAAAACCGTCTTATCTGGACTGCTAAGTCTTTATTTCTATTACTGTCCCTCTGGGTAAACGTGGGTCCTTCTCGTAGCCACACAGACTTTTTCTACTTGATGACATTAAGGGATTGGGGCCTGGAAGGCCTAGTTAGTTTCGTACTTGTCTTGTTGCACAGACCCATGAACAAGCTTAGTAACAGATTTGGTGATTGGCCAAATCCCTACACGTCCAGGTCTCAATGTATGGGTGCATGCCACCAGAAGCCATAGGTTATTTTCAGACAACAAATCCTATGGTAAGGAAGGGAATTGCAGGATGTTGATCAGTTGTTTGTGGTTCACAGAGAAAAACAACCTTTCAGGAATATGTTAAGATGATAACAGCATGTTAACAATTGACAATAACTATGGATAGTCATGTGCTAGTTAGGCTATTTTCTTGTTGATTAAACACGTAGAAATGTCCTTTTCAGAAAACAACTTAATTTGGAAACCTGGGCCTCACAGCACGGGTGGGCGGGTGCATTAATGTCTCCTAATTAGCATGTGGTGTGTTATCTGTTTGGTGTCGCGCTTTGTGTGTAAGGAGTCCATTTGAGGAGATGTACCTGGCTAATTAGTACACATGCAAATATATATTCCAGGACAGTCTGTGATCATGCAAACTACATTTTAGTAATTTAGCGGACACTCTAATCCAGAGGGACTTACAGGAGCAATTAGTGTTAAGTTCCTTGTTCAAGGGCACATCGGCAGATTTTTCACCTAGTCGGCTCTGGGATTTGAATCAGCAACCTTTTGGTCACTGGCCCAACGCTCTTAGCCACCCTACTCAAGGATGTGAAATCTATCAATGTTTAAACTATGTTCCTCTTGTGTTACCGCCTAACAGGACACCACCACCATTGAGAAAATGTCTCACTTCTCAAAGGAAATGTAAGTAGCATGGGTTTGTTCCTTTGTGCTGCCTTTGATACAAGGGACAAGAAAATAATTTTCCGGGCTCTGTGGACAGCCTCTTCAGGTTCCGATTTTACTTATCTGATTGGACACAATTTTTCCAGCTAGTTGACAAGTCATTGCAGTACCATTAAGTTGAATTTGGTGTTCCACAAGATTCAGTGTTGGTACCTCTGTTTTTCCATTTTGGGCCCATTCAGACTTGAGATCTGTGCGCACGCTTGTGCACATTATTTTCTCTTTCACAGAGTCGGGTCTGGTGGTGGGTCAAAGAAATCCTGGCAGCGGACTCTGGCCGAGGTGTTTGGCACTACCTGGAAAATCCTGTGGTTCATCCCGTTGAGGAGCAGGCAACCACTGACCTTTCCCCACCACTTCCGCAGTCATGTGTAGATAAGTGGAGCTCTGTCCCACTTCAGTCCAGACGGCAGGCTGCCATCTCCGACAGAATACACTATGCACACTCAGCGCCCCCCACCTGCCTTCACCTCCCTGTTTTGTGCCATCTAAGCTGATTAGTAGTATTGGTTGGCCAGTGGATATCTTTTCGTCTTTTCCTATAGGAATCACATTGAAAGTGCTTGAACTGAGTCACAAACTCCTCGACAGTCGAGAGACATTTGACCAAGTGCAACCTAATGCCCTCCCTTATACTTACTAGGGGCTCCATTGTGCTCTGTTGTCACATTGAGGGAACCACTTTAAGGGGACATTTCTTTTTAAGGGAACTTTGACAGAAGAGAAATCAATAAGAACTACAAGTTGATTGTAGGGCCATGTAGACCTTCAAACAACACTAAATGCTAACTCTAACTCAATAGCCAATAGACAGCCAATTAAAAAATATTTATAATTTGTGTCGCCTTCTTGGCACTCATGGTCCATTCATGTGTCATAAATCAACAGTGTTTCTGCTGTTGTCTGGTGGGCTGTGGCCTGTTGTATTCAGGATAAAAAAATGACATTTTTAGTCCGTCTCCCAAGTGGTTTGTATACTTGCCTTTTTACAGAAGGCTTTTACAAGTAATTATTTTGGTTAGAAGTTGATATCAAGTGGTGGACATATTGGTTTGTGGATTGCTATAAGAAAGAGTAGTTCCATGATTGAGCTGCATTCCATAATTATATTGTAAAAGAGTTCCTTTGCTTGACTTTTTTACCCATATTTTTTAAAGAATGTGTTATGATGCTCCTACCAAAAAGAAATGCCACTAGTAACACCTGATTTGAACAATGTTATAATGCCTAGTACAGAAGGCAAACTTAAAGTTGCCATGAAACTCATTATGTGTCGCATCTTTGATAGTTGCTCCATAAACCTTTTTATGAAGGGTTTGAAGGAGAATTTACTCACCTGGCTAAATAAAGTTATAATATGGTTCTACTATTAATATATTATGCACTGAAACACAAGTTTTAGTGTACCACAGATCAGGGTTGCAACTTCCACTGGGGACGGGGGACGGGACATACCACCCCCCCGACACATTCTGAAGTTGCATTTTTGCCCCCCCCCCCTCCCCCATTTTATAATTGGAATGTGATACAAAACGAGGGAACCGTGGATTTTAGGACCGTGCGATGCCTCCGAGCGGTCAGGTTGGTTGTTTGGAGTGTTTATCAGACTTGATTAAAAAATATATATATAATAATAATAATGTCCCCCCCACTTCTAATACCCAACGTTGTGCCCATGCCACAGATATATGGTACAGACCGGCAATGAAGGAGACCTTTGCTTGTAACATGACTGTCTGTCATGCATCATTTTGCCATAAACTAGCATGACGCCTAATAATATCTATAATGTCAGCCTTATGACCGTGTTACGCAGGCCTTATGACTGTTACGCAGGCCTTATGATAGTATTATGCAGGCCTTATGACAGGGTTCAAGTACAGCGTTACCCAAATATCTTACTGTCAAAGTTGGTAGTTGACTTTCTTAGCCGTCGCAACTCAGTTGCACTGTTTGTTTCTGTAGTTTAGTTGGTAGAGCATGGCACTTGCAATGCCAGGATAGTGGGTACAATTCCCGGGACACCCGTACGTAAAATGTATGCACACATAGTCGCTTTGGATTAGGTGTCTGCTAAATGGTATATATTTTATTTATTATATAATACAAATAAATAGAAAAGTACAAATGTGTGCACTATCCACATACTGTACCTTTATAAAATCAGTTGATAGATAGCTAATTACGTATCGAGCTACAGGGCTTTAACAACCAACCATGACTTATTTTGAATCAACATTGGTAACCGTGTCTTTATCTCCCACTTTCATTACCATCAATTAGACAAACATCACAGAGTCTTTGTTCATCCATTTTAAAAACATTTTTGCTTGTTGCTTTTTCAAACCTCCACACTGCCTAAAGCCAAATGATTTAACCTTACCAATGACCACAGACTAAGACTAAAAGTGTCACAATGTCACAATGAACTGTATCAAGATTAATTTCAGGGTATACCAAATAGTTGTATTTATGTTTATTTGCCGTTGTACACTTGGTTGTAACATTGTTCATAAATCCTCCTACTTCTAAATATGCACTGATATACTGTACCTCTGTGTATTTCTTTGTACACATTCCACTTTCCAGTTTTATTTTGTTTTTATGTACATGTTTTAATGACCGTTGAGTCGATTACTTTTGATCATTTGAATGTATGATGCTAACTTTGACTTTTCTGTACCTAGTGTGACTTAATTAACCCTATCAGTCCCGAGAACCCAGCAAAAATTTGATTTAAATGTATCTGCATGTACAGCCCTTATGTTATCAGGGCTACAAGTAGAACCCAAAACAATTTGACATAAATAGTTGCATTCATGAGTTTTATTGACAATTGTCAAAAACCAACAAAAAAAGTCAGCCAAAGCAAAAAGCTGATAAAAATGAATTCATATGAACGCTGTTAAGTGCTTGTTGTTTGCTCACTGGGAAATTAATATCCAACTCGTCAGTGACAACTCTTTGGAGTTTGATAGCAACTATGAGCTTGTTACAGTAGTATAGACAATATGTCCTGGTATTTCCTATGATCTTCTATGTAGAAGAACCCTTTAGCTTCTAACGACTTGTGTAGCATGTGGGCAACACAGAGCAAAATATTTTACACGTGCGTGTTCGTAAGAGTTTCGGCTTTTCATAGGCAGCTTTCAATAGTTTTTATAGCTCAAACCATTTGGACTCATTTTTGCAAAAATAACCGTTCCGAGCCCCTTCGGGATCCGCCCTTGCCTCACAACACAGCTCTAGTCAGCCCCTGTTAATCACACAGACTAATGGGATCTACGGATGCAGAAAAAATATATTCATCCAATAGTGAACCCCAGAAGTCTGTAGCTCAAACACACTATGTTTAAAAGGGTCTAGAAGTCCAAGACGCCCCAGCATTACGGTGGGACTCATTAGGTTAATGGAGTCTCAGAACACTGTTTATGTTAGTATCTTATTGTTTTCATGTTAATTGTGAGTACAGCTGCTGTCAATTGTCTGTCATATTTGTAGTTTCCTTGATTGTTTGTAAATGGTAGTGGACACTGAATACATAATTTTTTATAACAATATTGTCTTTAATTTTAACTTCCTGGTTGGTATTGTGTTGATTTGT
The DNA here is from genome assembly GCF_002021735.2 of Oncorhynchus kisutch. Classification (NCBI taxonomy): domain Eukaryota; kingdom Metazoa; phylum Chordata; class Actinopteri; order Salmoniformes; family Salmonidae; genus Oncorhynchus; species Oncorhynchus kisutch. The sequence continues at coordinate 31,597,681 of NC_034182.2, forward strand.
ATGATTTATATACTTCATACTTTCTTCATCATATAGGATGCATCATATATTGTATAAGGGGAATGTTAATGTTGCATTAATGCAAAGTACATGTTTTTTGTTTACACTTGAAGTATCTGTCAATGCATCGCACATCACCAGTAGGAGTTCTACCAACAACTGTCTTGAACCATAGATATATTTAAAAAAAAAAAGATTTGTTAACACTACATCAACCGTTGCTTACAGAATCACCAACCTACTTTGGCATCTAACAAGGACCTTTTGTGAGGATCTGTATCCCCACTATGTCCCTCAGGGCTCAGTGCTGAGTCCCCTGCTGTTCTCCATGTACAGTGCCTTCAGAAAGTATCACACCCCTCGACTTTTTCCACATTTTGTTGTGGGATTCAAATTTATTTAATAGTCTTTTTTTTGTCAATGATCTACACAAAATACTCTGTCAAAGTGGGGGGGAAATTATACCATTTGTTAAAAATAAAAAGATATATAATAGAAAATAATAATAAAACTGTAATATTTTGCTAAGATAAGTATTCAACCCCCTGAGTCAATACATGTTAGAATCACCTTTGGCAGTGATTACAGCTGTGAATCTTTCTGGGTAAGTCTCTTAGAGCTTTCCACACCTTGATTCTGCAACATTTGCCCATTTTATTATTTTCTAAATTCTTTAAGCTCTGTCAAATTAGTTATTGATCATTGCTTGACAACAATTTTCAGTTCTTGCCATAGATTTTCCTGCAGATTTAAGCCACTCAGGAACAATCACTGTTTTCTTGGTAAGCAACTCCAGAGTAGATTTGGGCTTGTGTTTTAGATTAATTCACCTTTTTGCAGGACAATAATCTCCCAGTGTCTGGTGGAAAGCAGACTGAACCAGGTTTTCCTCAAGGATTTTGCCTGTGCTTAGCTCCATCCCATTTCTTTTTTATATTGAAAAACTCCCCAGTCCTTTACCATTACAAGCATACCCATAACATGATGCAGTCACCTTTATGCTTGAACATATGGATACTGGTTCTCAGTAATGCGTTGTATTGGATTTGCCCCAAACATAACACTTTGTATTCAGGACAAGAAGTTAATTACTTTGCCAAATGTTTTGCACTGTTACTTTAGTGCCTTGTTAAAACATGATGCATGTTTTGGAATATGTTTTATTCTGAGCAGGCTTCCTTTTCACTCTGTCAATTAGGTTAGTATTGTGGAGTAACTACAATGTTGTTGATCCATCCTCATTTTTCTCCCATCATAGCCATTAAACTCTGTAACTGTTTTAAAGTCACCATTGGCCTCTTGGTGAAATCCCTGAGCGGTTTCCTTAATCTCCGGCAACTGAGTTAGGAAGGACACCTGTATCTTTGTAGTGACTGGGTGTATTGATACACCATCCAAAGTGTAATTAATAACTTCATCATGCTCAATGTCTGTATAATTATATATATTTTTACCCATCTACCAAGACATGCCCTGGTCTTTGTGGTTTAATCCGTGTTTGAAATGTACTGCTCGTCGGGGCCTCCCGGGTGGCGCAGTGGTTAAGGGCGCTGTACTGCAGCGCCACCAGAGACTCTGGGTTCGCGCCCAGACTCTGTCGTAACCGGCCGCGACCGGGAGGTTTGTGGGGCGACCACAATTTGGCCTAGCGTCGTCCGGGTTAGGGAGGGTTTGGCCGGTAGGGAAATCCTTGACACATCGCGCACCTGCGACTCCTGTGGCAGGCCGGGCGCAGTGCGCACTAGCCAAGGTTGCCAGGTGCACGGTGTTTCCTCCCGACACATTGGTGTGGCTGGCTTCCGGGTTGGATGGCAGTGCGGCTTGGTTGGGTTGTGTATCGGAGGACGCATGACTTTGACTTTCAACCTTCGTCTCTCCCGAGCCCGTACGTAGGCTACTAAACAATTGGATACCACGAAATTGGGGAGAAAAAGGGTTAAAAAAAATGTTTTAAATGTACTGCTCGTCTAAGGGAGTTTACAGATAGGACCTTACAGATAATTATGTGTGGGCTACAGAGATGAGCCGGTTTGTGGGGTGTAGGCCAGTGACACAACATCTAAATGTAATCCATTTAGATGGATTTTACCCTTTTTTCTCCCCAATTTCGTGGTATCCAATTGTTTAGTAGCCTACGTACGGGCTCGGGAGAGACGAAGGTTGAAAGTCAAAGTCATGAGGTGGTCAATAAAAATAATAATAATAATTTTAACCACTTATTACACACAATGAGTCCATGCGTCTTATGTCCCTTGTTAAGCACATTTTTATTCCTGAATGTATGTAGGCTTGCCATAACAAAGGGGTTGAATACTTATTGACTGAAGACATTTCAGCTTTTTATTTTTTATTAATTTGTAAACATTTCAAGAAACAGAATTCCACTTTGACTTTATGGGGTGTAGGCCAGTGACACAAAATCTAAATGTAATCCATTTTAAAACCAGCCTGTAACAGAACAAAATGTGGGAAAAGTAGGGGTGTGAATACTTTCTGAAGTCACTGTAGGAGCCAATTCTGACCCAACCCTCTCCCTAACTTAATCACTTGTGATGGTGTGTTGTCTTCTAGCACTATGTCATGTAATGTACCAGGACTGCTGTAATCATTGGCCTTCCTACTACTGCACTCCATTATGTGCCTTGATGTTGGGATTTTGCACTTTTTATTTTAGTAAGGAAATTGGCATTAACATTTGCTATTGACATGGATCTACTTACAATGTTTTATTTTATTTTGTTTAACCTTATTAGAATGAACTTTTAATAACTTGCTCTAGATAAGAGTACATCTTGCTTAACGACTAAAATGTAGGAAAAACTAGGAAGGAGAGTCCACGTTAAGTCTGTTGTAGTTTTAAATCTCATTTAATCGGCCTAGATGAGTCACGCATGTTCAAAGATAAACATTCTTATGTTCTTCTTGCTCTTATATTTAAAAAGAAAGCTGTAATATCTCACGGTTAGAGATTTCAGCTTGAAGGACCAAAGTTGTGCCGACTCGTACGTTTTGCTATTTGATTCTCATTCTCATTTTCTTTCTCGGTGTAATTAGGGAGAATGCATGTGTTGTGCATATAGCATTTATATATTCCTAACTGTTGGGTAATGAATTGGACTCTAACCGGACATCAAAACATAGACTTGGGGATGGATTAGAATTTATAGTCTTGAAGCTTTTTTTAATTTTTTATAATATGTTTATTATTTTACAATAAAAAAGACAGCAATACTAACCATGCCATTCATTGTACTGTTGAATGGGATGGACAATTTAGAGGACAAAACTTAACTCACACATACACAAAATAAAACTACATCCTATTAGGTGGTACATGTATATGAAGACAGCATATAGTCATTACAAGCAGTGTAGTTAAGCCAAAAATAAATGTTGAGTGGAGTACAGCACAGAGTAGCAGCAGATCGTCAACCCAGTTATGAAGCGGGACTAGACCATTTATCCAGTATCGGCTGCAATATTTTGTAAAACATTGGACTTCTATTGGAGGTATTGTATTGAATCTTTTCCATATGTATTACATTCCCTAAATCCCGTAACCATATTTCAAAGGTAGCTACAGTCTCCAGTTTCCAAAATTGCAATATGAGCCTTTTGGCTAATAGAGTACAAAGAGAGACAGCTTTCCCTTTGTGGTTATTCCCATCAACTGTGCCAAACAGAGCGGCCAATGGGTCTGGGGCTAGAACTCTATCAAAGGCTCTAGATAAATAATCAAAAATGAGAGCCCAGTAAACATGTATCTTAGGACATGTCCAGAATAAGTGGGTCAACGTCCCCTCATCCTGCTTGCACCTCTCACACAGTGGTGAGGTGTCCGGGAATATTTTATGCAGTTTTACTTTTGAGTAATGTAACCTGTGTATCACCTTAAACTGTACAAGGTTGTGTCTGGCATTCACCGAACTGTGGTTTATATTCCTGAGAGCTTCTACCCAGTCCTCATCTGAGATTTCTGAACCAAGTTCTTGTTCCCAAGCCCTTTTAATGGTGTCTGTGGATACCTCTATGTGGGCCTGTAGCACATCATACAGTCTAGAGACCGACCCTTTTGAATGGGGTTTGACAGGGATCAAGCTATCTAATGTATGACTATTTGGCTTCATGCCATACTGTGGGATATGTGTCCTTACGAAATTCCTGATTTGGAGGTATCTGAAAAAATGTGTTGTTGGCATGTTGAACTTTCCCTGTAATTGTTGAAATGAAGCTAACTGACCATCTATGTATAGATTACCAATTGTTGTGAGCCCCTTCTCCCTCCACTGTGAAAACACCACATCATCCAATGTGGGGTGGAAAGCATGATTCAGGCAAATCGGGCTGTCAATGTATACAGTGGGTATGTTAAGAAAATACCTAATCTGTTTCCAGATCCTAAGCGTATGACAAATGACTGGGTTAGAGTCATAAGTGGATTTTTTTCACATATGATGGGCTATTAACAAGTGCAGGGAGTGAGGAACGTTGACAGGAGGCCTGCTCAATCAAAAGCCATGCAGGCATATCCTTCTGTCTCATCGCAGGTAAGCTTTCCCTCCAGAAAGACACAATGTTCAGATTAGCAGCCCAATAATACAGTTTAAAGTGAGGAAGGCCAAAGCCCCCCTCTATTTTGTACTTGCATAAATGCTTCTTTGAAATTCTGGCTGCCTTGTTATCCCATAAAAATGGAGTTACTATTGAATCCAGTTTCTTAAAATAGCTTTGTGGTATGAAATCGGGTAGACATTGGAAGAGGTAAAGAAACCTGGGTAGGACAACCATTTTAATAGCGTTTATACGACCAACCAAGGAGATAGGCAGAGTTTTCCAAAAATCTATATTTTGTTTAAGCTGATATATTTTCATGTCCCAATTCGCTTTCAATAGCTGATCAAGGTCTCTTGTCACTACAATGCCAAGGCTTGTGAACTTGTCCATCACTGTTCTAAACGGGGTAGATTGCAGAAATTGCATATCCACAGGCCGTGATATTGGCATCAACTCACTTTTTTGCCAGTTTATCTTGTAGCCAGAGAAGGAGCCAAATGTGTTTATCAAGTTAAGGGTGGAATAGAAGTTTTAGGTTTGGACAAAAACAAAAGAACATCGTCTGCATATAGGGAAATCTTGTGCTGTGTGTCCTTTATTTTAACAGAAGCTATATCGGCACATGCCCGAATGCGAGTAGCAAGGGGTTCCATGACTATAGCGAAGAGAGCAGGCGAAATAGGACACCCCTGTCGGCACCCCTTGAACAAGCGGAATGACTGCGACATTTCTTGATTGGTTACCACGGACGCCATTGGGTGTGCATAAATAATTCTTGAGTCTTGAAGCTTAATAAGCTTTTGTCCCCAGGAGGTTGCAATAAGACAGTTAAATTCAATTCCATCTCAATTACTCTACTCAATGCTGATGTCTCCATACGCAACATAATATATATATATACATATATTTAAAGGAAATGTCTCTAAGATGTTGATGGGCCACCTATATGCCATTACAGTTTATTGCACTCATAATACATTTACTGAACTAAAATTTAAATGCAACAATTTCAACGATTTTACTGAGTTACAGTTCATATAAGGAAATCAGTCAATTGAAGTTAATTAATTAGGCCCTAATCTATGGATTTCACATGACTGGGCCGGGGCGCAGCCAAGGGTAAGCCTGGGAGGGTATAGGGCCACGCACTGGGGAGCCAGGCCCAACCAATCAGAATTAGTTTTCCTCACAAAAGGGCTTTATTACAGACAGAAATACTCCTCAGTTTCATCAGCTGTCCGGTTGACTGGTCTCAGACGATCCCGCAGGTGAATAAGCCGGATGTGGAGATACACATCCGTCCAACCGGTTGTGAGGCCGGTTGGACGTACTGCCAAATTCTTTAGAGAAATTAACATTCAGTTCTTTGGCAACAGCTCTGGTGGACATTCCCGCAGTCAGCATACTAATTGCACGCTCCCTGAAAACTTGAGACATCTGTGGCTTTGTGTTTTGTGACAAAACTGCACATTTTAGAGTGGCCTTTTATTATCACAACATTTTTTTTATTTTTTTTATTGTTCAGTTCATATATCTTTTGGGAACATGTAAGGAGAGAAATAATGCGAAGTTAATGTACAAATGTTGAATATTAATTTATCTGGGTTATAATATATACATTTTATTTGACCATATGTTTTAATCATGGGGAATATAAATGCTGCCAAGAGTTATCTTGTATTAAATAAATGGTGTAACAAAGTCCTGAAATGGGTTTTATTGTTGTTTCTTACGTGATCATTTCTGTACAGCAGGGGTGGTCGACTGCTCCTCCTGGAGAGCTACTGGGTGTGCAGGCTTTCACTCCAACCCTGCTAAAACACACCTGGTTCTACTAATCACTTACCTAATCAGGTGTTGGAATAGGGTTGGAGCAAAAGCCTGCACACCCAGAAAATTTGAGGAACGATAAACTTAACAGACCTCTCGTCTTGGTCACACAATGTGTTTCCAGTCTCTGCTGGCGATAATGCCCTCTCCTGGCCATTAACCACTATACGTTCAGTAAAAGAGGCTGGCCATTAACCCCTGTACATTCAGTAGAACAGGTTGGCCATTAACCCCTGTATGTTCAGTAGAACAGGCTGGCCAATAACCCCTGTATGTTCAGTAGAACAGGCTGGCCATTAACCCCTGTACGTTCAGTAGAACAGGCTGGCCAATAACCCCTGTATGTTCAGTAGAACAGGCTGGCCATTAACCCCTATACATTCAGTAGAACATGCTGGCCAATAACCTCTGCATGTTCAGTAGAACATGCTGGCCATTTACCCCTGTTCGTTCAGTAGAACAGGCTGGCCATTAACCCCTGTACATTCAGTAGAACAGGGTGGCCATTAACCCCTGTACATTCAGTAGAACAGGCTGGCCATTAACCCCTGTACATTCAGTAGAGCAGGCTGGCCATTAACCCCTGTATGTTCAGTAGAACAGGCTGGCCATTAACCCCTATCCATTCAGTAGAACAGGCTGGCCATTAACCCCTATACATTCAGTAGAACAGGCTGGCCATTAACCCCTATACATTCAGTAGAACAGGCTGGCCATTAACCCCTGTACATTCAGTAGAACAGGCTGGCCATTAACCCCTGTACATTCAGTAGAACAGGCTGGCCATTAACCCCTGTACATTCAGAACAGGCTGGCCATTAACCCCTGTACATTCAGTAAAACAGGCTGGCCATTAACCCCTGTACATTCAGTAGAACAGGCTGGCCAATAACCCCTGTACATTCAGTAGAACAGGCTGGCCATTAACCCCTGTACATTCAGTAGAACAGGCTGGCCATTAACCCCTGTACATTCAGTAGAACAGGCTGGCCATTAACCCCTATACATTCAGTAGAACAGGCTGGCCATTAACCCCTGTACATTCAGTAGAACAGGCTGGCCATTAACCCCTATACATTCAGTAGAACAGGCTGGCCATTAACCCCTGTACATTCAAGCTCTTAATAAATGTCTACGTCATTATGACCTTCCTGCTTATTTAAATGAAGTATACATAAAAATAGATAATGTAATTCTCTATGGAGCTGTTAAGTTACATTTATGTAGTGGTTATAGGTGTGTGATGTAGTTATGACTGACTATTCACTGTTTGAATGACTTCATATGTAAGATGACCATGGTGTAACTATGTTTTCCTGAAATTCAATAAAATAATATGTGGGTCCTCCTACATTGTCCCTATCCCCCAGGTCCAAACAACTCAATGAAGTGTTCATAATGTGTGCATGATCCGTGAATTTAATTTATGCCTCCATTGTTGTCTTCCAGATGATGTAAACTGGCAACATGTATGGCACACGTTCCTGCTAACTCTGATGACTTGTGCCTTTTGGATGCCCCAAGCAAAGCTGACATTGAGGCAATTTCTGTCTTTTAAATGTACAAAGTGAAATGTTTCATACTTAGTGTATGGGTACTGTGGGGCTGTTCTCTAATCCAGTGACACTACAATTTACCTTAATGTTTTATTTCTTCTGACTAAATCTTACCTTTTTGTTTATTTCTAAATGTTTGATTTAGTTTAGGAAATAACAGGTGCAAACTTTGTACCTAGTGCAAAAATGGTTTAAAAAGTCTGGGCCCAAGATAAGACTTCACATTTACGTAATTTAGCAGACGCTCTTATCCAGAGCGATTTAGTGAGTCCATACAGAGCGATTTAGTGAGTCCATACATACTGGTCCCCCATGGGAATCAAACCCACAACCCTGGCGTTGCAAGCGCCATGCTCTACCGACTGAGCCACACGGGACCAGACAAATCCCTTTGCGAATTAGTATTCAGATATTGACGTGGATTTTTTAAATTAACCAATTAAACTTTGGTGTAACATTGATATTGAAACATATGCTATATAACCATGCTTAGACATGTCCACATGCGTTGTGTATGTCTGAGTGAACAAACAAAGTCACTAATGAAGATGGGCCTACATCTTACCCATCACGAGTGGTCGATGCTAATGGAATATTTCTTTAAGTAATTAGATGTTATGAAAATGTTCTACCTAGAGTCCATGTTAAATGATTTCCTTAATCTCTGGTCCTGCTTCGTCAAGTGGACTAATTAAACAAGTGGGCCACCTGTTACCAGTACAGGAGAGGACATCTGGCTGAACAAAGGAAACAATTATAGGCTTGATATAAACATAACTAAAGCGTGGAGGATGCCAGCCATGTCTGTGTAGAGCTTTATTAGGAGTATGATTGGAGGCATTACTGCCACAAATGGCTCTGCTCCATTTCACCAAACCTAGACTAGGATTAAGTATGTGATAGACATGTTGTCAAACATCTTTACATTTTTTAAATTGGTAATTAATCGCAGACAGTCTTTTTTTTTAAACTTCAGGTCTCCTTGTTTCCATGTGGGTCATGTTTAATCCAAGCCTATATGACAAATGCGGAGCAGCACTCTGTCTGCTTGCCACATAATTATGGCATAGAAACAGCTGGTGATACTTTGCCAATAGATTTTATGATGTGCTCTTTATTTAAATTTGTAAACAAAAAAAACCTTCCAAAACATGTACTACACATAAAAATGTATTTGCCAGTTTAATTGATCTACAATATGCATCTAGTAGTGTGTTGGAATTGCCTTTTAGACATTCATTATATTTCCAACAATGTTTTATTAATTCTTACACAGTTATCTTCAAACAGAGATAATCATAGCCAAAACAACCAACATGTCTCATCTCTATAAAAAGGAAATATTTTGTGCCTTCTCACATAAGAGAAACCACATAGAACTTTCTATGGCCAGCATGAATGTCAGAGGTTCAAAAGTATATCCACAAACCTGCATACTTTAAAATGCCATGGCTACTTGACAGAAAATGTGTGATTTAATCAACTGTTTTTTATGTAGGAAACAATGTTTGCTTGATACCAGTTGCTTTGAATCACATTCATTGAGGTGCAGTAAAAGGTTCTGTGGTTCTAAAAGTGGGTTTTCTACCTCAATACTGTCTCCATTAACGGGTGGTTCTAAAAGTGGGTTTTCTACCTCAATACTGTCTTCATTAACGGGTGGTTCTAAAAGTGGGTTTTCTACCTCAATACTGTCTCCATTAACGGGTGGTTCTAAAAGTGGGTTTTCTACCTCAATACTGTCTCCATTAATGGGTGGTTCTAAAAGTGGGTTTTCTACCTCAATACTGTCTCCATTAACGGGTGGTTCTAAAAGTGGGTTTTCTACCTAAATACTGTCTCCATTAATGGGTGGTTCTAAAAGTGGGTTTTCTACCTCAATACTGTCTCCATTAACGGGTGGTTCTAAAAGTGGGTTTTCTACCTAAATACTGTCTCCATTAATGGGTGGTTCTAAAAGTGGGTTTTCTACCTCAATACTGTCTCCATTAACGGGTGGTTCTAAAAGTGGGTTTTCTACCTCAATACTGTCTCCATTAACAGGTGGTTCTAAAAGTGGGTTTTCTTTTTCTTCGATACTGTCCCTCCATTAGCAGGTGGTTCTAAAAGTGGGTTTTCTTTTTCTTCGATACTGTCTCTCCATTAACAGGTGGTTCTAAAAGTGGGTTTTCTTCTACTTCGATACTGTCTCTCCATTAGCAGGTGGCTCTAAAAGTGGGTTTTCTTCTACTTCGATACTGTCTCTCCATTAGCAGGTGGTTCTAAAAGTGGGTTTTCTTCTACTTCGATACTGTCTCTCCATTAGCAGGTGGCTCTAAAAGTGGGTTTTCTTCTACTTCGATACTGTCTCTCCATTAGCAGGTGGCTCTAAAAGTGGGTTTTCTTCTACTTCGATACTGTGTCTCCATTAGCAGGTGGTTGGAATGTCCCCCCTCCCAACTCTAGCAGCTGTAGCAGAACCACTTTCTGGACTGGTCAGTGAAGGGATTGATTTGGCCTATTGATTTTCACATTAGATGTCATTGTAGTTGAAAAAAAAGAGTGTACTAATCCAATTAAAGCTGGATCTCCAAACAGTTAAGCCTAATCCAGTCAAGACTACGAAATCTATCGATTTTTCGTTCCAAATCAATAAAGGGCGTGGTGCGTGCCGACTGTCGACCCTTCAGTGTGTGTGAGCGTGGTCCTTGACTTTCCTTTCTGCCGGCCTGAACCACATGAACAAGTCTAAGCAACTAGGCTATGCTCTTTCAATAAATCCACTTTTATAACTTGTATTTCCATGTTTCATGGTGTATGTCCTATGTTATTGCTGCCTGCACAAGTGCCCTTGTGCGATAAAGTATTTTCATAGGGTAGGTACCATTTATTTGGTCAGTGTTTCCCAGTGGACCCTAATTAGGAAGGGACATGATAAATAGTTAATAGCAGCCATAGACCTCTTCAAAAATCAAATCAAATCAAATGTATTTGTCACATACACATGGTTAGCAGATGTTAATGCGAGTGTAGCGAAATGCTTGTGCTTCTAGTTCCGACAATGCAGTAATAACGAACAAGTGATCTAACTAACAATTCCCAAAAAAACTACTGTCTTATACACAGTGTAAGGGGATATATGTACATAAAGATATATGAATGAATGATGGTACAGAGCAGCATAGGCAAGATACAGTAGATGATATCGAGTACAGTATATACATATGAGATGAGTATGTAAACCAAGTGGCATAGTTAAAGTGGCTAGTGATACATGTATTACATAAGGATGCAGTCGATGATATAGAGTACAGTATCTACGTATGCATATGAGATGAATAATGTAGGGTAAGTAACATTATATAAGGTAGCATTGTTTAAAGTGGCTAGTGATATATTTACATCATTTCCCATCAATTCCCATGATTAAAGTGGCTGGAGTAGAGTCAGTGGCATTGACAGTGTGTTGGCAGTAGCCACTCAATGTTAGTGGTGGCTGTTTAACAGTCTGATGGCCTTGAGATAGAAGCTGTTTTTCAGTCTCTCGGTCCCAGCTTTGATGCACCTGTACTGACCTCGCCTTCTGGATGACAGCGGGGTGAACAGGCAGTGGCTCGGGTGGTTGATGTCCTTGATGATCTTTATGGCCTTCCTGTAGCATCGGGTGGTGTAGGTGTCCTGGAGGGCAGGTAGTTTGCCCCCGGTGATGCGTTGTGCAGACCTCACTACCCTCTGGAGAGCCTTACGGTTGAGGGCGGTGCAGTTGCCATACCAGGCGGTGATACAGCCCGCCAGGATGCTCTCGATTGTGCATCTGTAGAAGTTTGTGAGTGCTTTTGGTGACACTAGGTACCACAGCCACAAAGTCATAATTATTGCCATTATCTGATTTTAAACCAAACCCTAACCTTAACCGCACTGCTAACTTTATGCCTAATCCTAACCTTAAATGACATTTTTATGAATTTTTATAATATAGACTATTTTTATGTTGTGGCTGTGGTAACTAGTCATAACCCTGTTCAGGTGAAAGCTTCATTCTGAATGCACAGTGTGCTGTGCCGTTGCTGCATTAGTCTATTTGTTTGAAGGCAACCATTTTGTGACCATTCCGTTTGAGAGTAAATAATAACAACTGCCATTTAGCAGTTGCTTTAATCCAAAGCGACTTAACGGTCATGAGTGCATACATTTAAGTATGGGTCGTCCCAGGAATCAAACACTATCCTGGCGTAACAAGCACCATGCTCTACCAACTGAGCTGCAGTGGACCATTTTGGGGTGTGGTCCATACTACTGTACATGCCATTTTCTTTGATACACTGTCTATACACACCACATATTTATATTCTGGATTCCGACACTCTTGATTGTTCATTTGATCTCTTCTGTCTTATGTGGTTTCTAGTTTAGATTTTAGATTATTTGTGTATTTGTATTGTATTTGTGAGACATTCTACTGCCCTGTTGGAGCTGATAAAATAAGACATTCTACTGCCCTTTTGGATCTAGTAACACAAGACATTCTAATGCCATGTTGGAGCTGATAAGATAAGACATTCGACTGCCCTGTTGGAGCTGATAACATAAGACATTCTACTGCCCTGTTGGAGCTGATAACATAAGACATTCTACTGCCCTGTTGGAGCTGGTAACATAAGACATTCTACTGCCCTGTTGGAGCTGGTAACATAAGACATTCTACTGCCCTGTTGGAGCTGGTAACATAAGACATTCTACTGCCCTGTTGGAGCTGGTAACATAAGACATTCTACTGCCCTGTTGGTATTTCGCTGCACCTGCTATAACACCTGCAAATCTGTATACGCAACCAATCAACTTTGATTAGATTTTTCTTGAAAGGTGCATGTTGACTTTGGTTATCAGTGTTTGTTTGTTTATCCTAATAATATTCAGAATTGTATTGTGTAAATTATGCCAAGGCAATAATGTATTTTGTTTTCAGTTCGTTGCAGATTATTCCATGTGATTTGAAAGGCTTTCGGGGTCCAAGCTGTATAGTGAATCAGACCCTTAAAGTAAGTATATTATCTTAAAGTAAATGATCTTCAAGTAAGTATAAATGGGCGTAGAACTGTCACGGTGTTCCTCCTCTTCTTCTGAAGAGGAGAGTCGGACCAAAATGCGGCGTCGTAAGTGTCCATGGTAAATCTTTAATCAAGGGAGTACTGACACTGCATACAAAACAATAAACAAATGGACCGTGAAGCTACAACATAGACAATCACCCACAAACAAACAGTGCAACCCAGGCTACCTAAGTATAATTCTCAATCAGAGACAACTAATGACACCTGCCTCTGATTGAGAACCATACTAGGCCGAAACATAGAAATACCCAAATCATAGAAAAACAAACATAGACTGCCCACCCAACTCACGCCCTGACCATACTAAATCAATACAAAACAAAGGAAATAAAGGTCAGAACGTGACAAGAACCTTCGATTTTAATTTGATGTCGCAGTACTATTTAGAACAATAACAGTAATAAGATTATGCCATTTGTTGGCTGGTGTCTAAATTTCCCGGACACGCATTTAGCCTAGTGTTAGACTAAAAAGCACGGTGAATGGAGAATCTCAGGTGAAATCGCTTTTTATCTAGCACTAAGCTTAATCTGTGTCCAGGAAACAGGCACTTATTGTGTTGGTATTAACTAATCAGGTAGCTAACTTTAGCAGCATGCAGTAAGTGCTTCACAAAAAGAAGAGTTCAGATCTCACAATCCCCTTCTACGAGCATGGGGGCAAATGCATGCAAGAGGTTATTTGCACAACACTCAAGGTATTATTTCCAATGGCCTTCTGTCTAAATGCCATGGACTCTGAATGCCAACAGTTCAGAACCACTGCCATTCATGTTTTACTGCTCAGTCCACCCACGGTTCACGTGGGGTAACCCAGCTGCCTGGAAGAGGACAATGTGACCAGTTGGTGGCTTGGAATGTGGCAGGAGAGAGAAGGTCTTTTCTACTGCCCTTTTAAATAATATGTTGGTACTTGTTTCTCAGAAGAAAAATCACTTGTTTTCTTGTGTGGCCTAACCAAGTAACAAAGCAGGTATTCTCTTGGTTGTTTGGGGATGTAGTATGTAACATGAATCTGCAGAAGTCGACCATATGACTTTTGTTGTTTTCTAAAATGTTTATATGGAACTTAGGTAAGACAAGTTGAAATAGTCAAGAATACAAGTAAACTTCAGCCAGCACTGCGTCACAACAAAGCAGCTTAACAACCACTGGCTGACTCTGAGACGTTACAAAAGAATGATGGTCCTATTCTCAAGATTAATCCAGGCTGAAGGGGTGTGTGGGTGTGTGTGTGTGTGTGTTTGTGTTGCATGTGTGAGAAAGAGAAATAGACAGACATACACACACACACACACACAGACAGAGAGAAAGCTGGTTGGGTATATGAGGGAGTCTGGACACAGTCAGTGGTCGTGTTGTAGCCTCCTTCCCATAATGCAGTCTGTCAGGTAGGATTGGCTTACATGTAGCACAGCATGCCACTTGTGACTGATCTCTCCTTGATGAGGTGTCTCATCCTCCACTGAGCTGCGTCCGATGAAGGTAGCTAACACAACAATGGCTGGACAGAAAGCTTCAGACAGTGCCATCAAATGGCAGCTATGTTACGATATGTCAGCCAGAACTTGGTGGATGGTAAGTTCTGGTTTCTTTCTCTCTCACTGTCTCTGTATGTTGCTGTCGTTCTACCTTTACATTTTTGTTATGTAGCCGACGCTCTTATCCAGAGCGACCTGCGGTTAGCAACTTACAGTTACTCCCTCTCTTTTACATCCTGTTTTGACCAGGCTAAACGTTGCTGTGGGTTGTTCTTTTCAGCTGCAAGTATGATCGAATTTAAAGGGCATTTATGTCAGGTATTAGTTAGCCCAAATTGATATTTGTTGGCCCAAGTTGCCCAAATAGCTTTTTTTGAGAGGCAATACATTTAGAATTATATCTGACCGCTGGCTCTGCTTCTGTATTACACTGTGCTACAATACCTGTCAATATGTTAGACCTCATTCTCTTTTGAGCTGTGACACTGTGTCTACAGGTCAAGCCTGAGTAGCTATTAGAAGGGCTACGTTTGAAACGGTTTTGGCAATGGTTCTTTACTGTAACAGAAAGGTTACAGCTACAGTGCTTCGTAATCAGCTTGTTGACCACCCAGCGATCACACTTCTCCAAACGCTGTACTTGTTTGGATGACTAAGTCAAGCAATCACTGATGAGCTTATTGGAACTTGACATGCCGAGTGGCTGCTATAATGAGAACATGGTGTCCTCAACGGTGGTGGTCTTTGTGTAAGTGTGAAACAGCCCTCTCTGGCACTTTAATGTCTTCTAGTGAGCACCCCTGGGTTGGCTACAGAATACCACTACCTCCCTGTCCCAAGTCCTATCGCTCCTCCTAAACTTTGCTTAGCAACTGCTCAGGTTTTCATTGTTATCCTTTTTATGTCATGTTTACGGTTTCCTAGAGATCCAGGTGGGAGGATTCCAGATGTTCTGTTTATTCCCGTCTGATTTGGTGTCAACCCTATTTATGATACTGTACATCTGCAGGCTAGCTTTGTTTTCCTATTCATGTGTTTCTCCAGATGGATATTATCATTGGAACTGATCAGTGTGCTGGATGTAATATACCAAATGAATGAAAGGTTTACTTCCTACCTGAAGAAGGGGTGGAAAGAATTGACAGTGTAGATAAATTAGGAGACGTTGGACAAGAGACATTTTTTGACAATTTTCTATGGCTATGATGAGATACCGAGGAGTTTGTGTTTCTGCCATGAGAGCTTTCCTCCAGTTCACCTCTACTATGTTCATTTAGCGATCTGAGACAAAAGGCAGTTGTACCCGTGCATTTCCCAGGGTGAAGGAAGTCGTGTAGGGGGAAGTTACCCCTAGACACTGATCTTAGGTCAGTTTTGCATTTCCCCCGCTCATGGTTAAGGGGAGGGGAAGCTGACCCTAGATCTATATCTAGGAGAAACTTCTCTCCAGAGCAAAGGAATTTACATCTGTGGTTTGACAAACTTTTATTCAACTAAAGCTCATTTGTCCAGCTTGTTTTGTGTCTTGGTCTAGAACAATAGGAGATCAATTCTGAGGTCCAGTTTATTTAGAAATCTATTCCTAACAGTGTCAAACCTCACAATGGGATACAGAACATAGCCTGCTTTAGCCTGAATTGTGTCATTGCACATAGTGGGTTTCTGCACTGTGCTTTCATGTCTGTTTGATGTTGACACTTGAATTAGGATTTGTCAGTCCCAAGCCACTGTTGTGCCAAACTCACGATATAGTTATCACAATCAAGAACACTGGTGCCTCCTACTGGAATAGAAAATGAAATACAATCTCAATTCTATGAACCCCCCTCACTCTACAATGCATGTACATCCACTGTCATTACACTGTACTTACATAGGCAGTAGCATGTTATTACTATGGTATAAAGTTTATGTATTGTAAAAGTGAGAACTTATCCATATACCAATAATACATCTTTTTTTTTGTCAGTTTAGTAATGTCTTGCTCGGGTTAGGGAAGGCTTTTGTTGATGTAATATCCACATCAATATAAAGTTAAAATTAGAAACTATGAGAGAGACCTTTTCTTACTTTTTTCTTCGCCACTGCAATAGACTATTTCAGAAAGTATGTGTGATGTAAGCCCACCAAACACCACTGGGGGGCGATAGTCACAAAGATAAGAGATTTAAAATCGGTCAATACAATAATACAGTACAACAAAAGAAATCAAAAAGTCTATATACAGTGATTGCAAATGAGGTAAGTTAAGGAAATAAATAGGCCATGGTGGCGAAGTAATTACAATATAGCAATTAAACACTGGAATGGTAGATCGGCAGAAGATGAATGTGCAGGTAGAGATACTGGGGTGCAAAGGAGCAAAATAAATAAATAAATACCAGTATGGGGATGAGGTAGGTAGATAGATGGGCTGTTTACAGATGGGCTATGTACAGGTGCAGTGATCTGACAGCTGGTGCTTAAAGCTAGTGAGGGAGATGTGAGTCTCCAGCTTCAGAGATTTTTGTAATTTGTTCCAGTC
Organism: Oncorhynchus kisutch; assembly: GCF_002021735.2. Lineage (NCBI taxonomy): Eukaryota > Metazoa > Chordata > Actinopteri > Salmoniformes > Salmonidae > Oncorhynchus > Oncorhynchus kisutch. Next base: position 31,614,715 of record NC_034182.2, read on the forward strand.
ATGGGCAGCAGAGAACTGGAAGGAAAGACGACCAAATGAGGAATTGGCTTTGGGGGTGACCAGTGAGATATACCTGCTGGAGCGCGTGCTACGAGTGGGTGCTGCTATGGTGACCAGTGAGCTGAGATAAGGCGGGGCTTTACCTAGCAGAGACTAGTAGATAATCTGTAGCCAGTGGGTTTGGCGACTAGTATGAAGCGAGGGCCAACCAACGAGAGTGTACAGGTCGCAATGGTGGGTAGTGTATGGGGCTTTGGTGACAAAACGGATGGCACTGTGATAGACTGCATCCAGTTTGTTGAGTAGAGTGTTGGAGGCTATTTTATAGATGACATCACCAAAGTCGAGGATCAGTAGGATGGTCAGTTTTACGAGGGTATGTTTGGCAGCATGAGTGAAGGATGCTTTTGTTGTGATATAGGAAGCCGATTCTAGATTTAATTTTGGACTGGAGATGCTTAATGTGAGTCTGGAAGGAGAGTTTACAGTCTATAGCTTTTAACCATCGTCAGTCAACGATCAGAAAAATCTCTGCTGAAAATGGTGGTCAATTAATCAATTGAATTATGAATTTAATTTTCACATAACTATAAAAAACAGGGGTAACATTATTAATAATCTTGTCTGATACACTTGTGACTCTTTCGCAATCTTCCTTGTCTGTTCTCCAAGTCAATGTTGTTGTCTGGCCCACTATTTGGCTCCTTGCACAGTCTACAGGCTACAGGCCCCTCTCCTTTCTCTCCTCCAATCCATGAATCTGGTCCAAATCTCCCCAGCAACTGCAACTGATGACCTCATTTACATGGTTTATATCTCTGTGCTAGGCCTACTTGCTATACACGTCTGTTGATTCACCAATGTATTTATCAATATTACTCCACCTATCTTTTTAGCATTATATCAATATACACCAGTCCTTCTGGTAACTTTAAGGGAACGGGACCTTTTTCCTCTGTCTTTCATGCATTCAAATTCACACACGCACGCACACACAGAGAGGAAAGGTCTAAAGATGGACACCAATGCGTAGATGTATCTATTGTAACATTGACGGCACAAAATATAACACGGGAGAATTACAAGCAACATGTTCGGCAAAAATAACACTTTGTGAAGTGTTGTCTTTTTGCGTGGACCTTTATCTTGTTTTGTACTGGCAAATGAGTGCCACATTAAGTATGAGTGTTGTTAGAGTACAGTGAGTGTACAGTGTTTGAAAACAATATAATTTGCAGAAAATTTACAATACAAAGGCCCTGATAATAGCTGTCGAATGCGACTTGGAGTTCATGGTTTCAAATGAACAATGGACATTCGAATTTATGATTATTTTATGAAATCTTAGTGAATAATCCTTATCGAAATATGATGCAATGACATTACCTGGTTAGACTCAGCATGCACTTTGATCAAAAGGCAACATATTAATCACATCCATATTGCCAACATATGTCCAACGGCCAATAGAACACGGTTCAGTGACTTTGAGCGCACTGATATCTTCTTCTCGCCGTCCACGTGAGCGTTTTGTAAGGCGTGACCAAATACATATGGGTCGACCTAAGCACAATGTATATTATCATTGAAAACGATTTTTTTTCCATTTTCCTTCAGTAAGCTATAGTAAAGAAGACCATATACAACGCATTTAATGCAAAAAATATATACATGTAGGGCACATTGTGCGTAATGCGTGCGTAAAATGGGTAAAAAACAAAAAAAACAACGTGAAGTTCTGAAAATGTTATTTCGGCCACGTCTTAAGATTTTGTCGCACCTCATTCATGCATTTCTCGAGAAATAATTGCGTGCCAAAAATACTCCAAATCAAAAGTTATCTAGAGAGTGTCAAAACACACAGCATTTCTAATAGAGGAGCCTAATGTGGAAGAGGCCGTCTGAAAACTCACATTTTCTCTCATGAAATAACCTATGTTCTCAAGTTCACTCTCAGAGGACCAAAGGGATCATGCAGTCTTCGACGTTTCGGTTGACCAACTTTTGCACCCTCTCTCCGTGGTTGGTGTCGATTTATACACCAGTTCCCTCTTCGTAAGAAGGGAAGGACGGCTTTAAACATAGAAGCTTAGGCGTTGAAATCAGACGAGGACAATGGTAAAAGTTCTTAATTACCGATAACCTATTTATCGTAAAACGTGTTTTACAGATAGGCATACATTTTGGGAGCACGTGTTATAACATATAGCGCTAGTTTAGTTCATTTGCCTCTGAGTTTTTGCAGAGTGCATTCTTCCCCTGCATGCATGTCAGGGACTATATCAAGGACAATATCATGAAGTAATTGAATAAAGCAGCCTAATTTGCTCTTATAACGGTATTTCTGAACAATCAATGTTAATTGGAAAATTGAATATTGTTGCATTGATTGTCTGTGCAAAACACTTAAATTATATAGCATATACATATTTGTTTTCATTTCGGAGATATACAAGTTATATAGAACACATAAATAACTTTCTAATCAGCTTTATTATATTAGACGGTTAGATTCAGTGACCTCTCTAGGCCATATCCACGTTCTGTTGGGCATTTGTATTTATGTCGCGTCCTCTGGGGCTATATTCACTTAGCCTATCATTCATTAAGCGTTTTTAATTATAAAACATTGAACTACAATGGCAATGTATAAAACAAAATGCAGAGTCTGTGGACTGTATAAATCCTGTCACAGTCCATTATCCATTATCATTTGGATTCACCCAAGCCTGACCTTCCCTACTGTGTTGGTCGAGAGAATTGATGCAATTGCCTCATATAGAATATGAAGGATTTGCATATTAAGGAAATACTTCATCAAGAGTAGTTCTTTAAGCCTAGTTCAAATCAATTAACGACAGTAGCCACACTGTTGGTAGCCTTTAGTACAATTTGAAAACTATTATAAATGATGGGCTGTAAAAACAAAAAAAGTACCTGAAATAATAATCATGGTAATATGCTAATAATAGTACGCCTATTAAAAGCAATTTGATAAAGAGTATTATTATTAGTGACCAGTAGGCTATAGCCTATAATATAATAACATTGTGTTATGATTATATGTCTAATTGACATAATAACTAAAAATATATATTTGGTTTCCTTGTAACCACAGATAACATAAATTAACTCACATCTATAACCACTGAATAACCACAACTTCTGCCAGTCTAGCAGTTTGCAGCCTGTGATGTATTGCCACAACACTGAGTAGCGAGCGGAAGTGAGGGGTCTACAAGCGGAGTCGAGAGGCCGCCGCGGCACTGACCAATGAGAGGCGAGAATCCAAGTTCTAGTGCGGAGCTCTCTTTGGCTGCGCAGAGCGGCACAGAGAAGGCAGTCAGATAGGGGAAAGTGAGGCGTAGACCTGCCCAGTTCCGAAAACTCAGCCTCTTCTGGATCGCATTCAACAACAACTGAACAACCCAAAAGCTATCCAAAAGTAAGACGTGAAGAGGAAGGAAGATTTTTTTTGGGGGGGGCGACTTGATTTTACGCGCATTTCTGCCAAGAATTCTCTTCCGTTTTTTTGTTGTTGCAAGCACTATCAAGAAAAAAAGCCTGAAAAGCACAAAGTTGAACGTGAGAAATGTGAAGGCACCGGCTTGTGTTTCACCCAGGTTCCAGGATCCCCCTTTAAATCCATGCAATACAGTGCAATGGTACGTGAACGTAGATTATTATTGCAATAACGTGTAATTTACAACATCGCCTTTTCCTACTGTTGACTTGCTCTTCACTGCAACCCGGTCTGGTTGAGCAGGAATAGAATTATGTCAATGACAACTGGACAAGTCCCGTTAACAGATATGCAAATGCTTTTCAATTGGTCGGAGGAGCGCCCAAAGAAAATGTATTGGCACACATACTGCGTTAACCTCCCCTGCCCCCTTTGTTGGCAATGAACTTGATTCGTAATGTATGGAGGAATTCTATAGGAGTTTACAGAGGCAAGGCGTTAACAACAATGTCTGGTTTTCTGCGAACGAAAAAGTGCACATTTGTAGGGATAATTGTTCTGATTTACACCATATTTATATCATTGCTATATAGTCCAATAATGACCCGTAACTTCCGTGAAAAGGAAAAGGTTAACAACACGATGTTCCTCCGCGTGCAATGAAAAACAGGTTACGGGCCATTGGCGAAGTAGTCGAATACTTTTACACATAATCGCATTTTACTCTCTCAGGATTAAAAATGAAACATTATTTACTATTTGTTTGACACCACATTGTAGTTTAGGCCAGTACATGTATATTACTGTGGAGTTGAAGCGAAGAGTCGTTGACAGGCTGCTCCTGTCCTCTACGCTGTTCCAGTAGTTCCTAAATGGTGGATCTGTCCGGACCTCATAGGTCGTAGCTATGAGTTGTGGTGTTGGAAAATGTTGTTGTGGTGTTGGAAAATGTTGTTGTCTCGTTTATGTGGTGGGTCATGCGGAAATTGTAATGACCTCAGGTGTGTCAGAGTTTTGGAACCACTCCACTGTTTATCCAAATTACATCAGAACCATGCGCCACCGTGACATACCACGGGTGGAACAGTTTCCTGTAACTGGCATAGTTTAGAAAGGCCATATGCTATATATTTGCCGACATTTAAACTGGCAATATACAGTTGCTACATCCATTTTGTTGGACATATAAATTAATGATATGTACCCATTGATTCTTGAAGAATATACTTTATAAATGCCTCACGAGCTTAGTTCAACTGTCGTGCCTCATCAGAAAACAGAACCCTAAATATGTTTTTACTCCAATTTTTGTAAATAATGTCCATGTAAATAACCATTATATAACCTCAAAACATGGTTTAAACTATCATGTTGATATCATGGATGGCCAGTCCTTGTATCCATAGCTCAGTCTATGAATTTGAGAGTGGTTACATTTCTTCAGGTCTTTCACTGAGCTTTTTGTAGAAACGGGTGGGGAGCCAGAGGTATCAGGCAATAAGAATTAGATTACTTGAAATTCTAAACTATTTGCAGTTTTATTAAAGGTGTGCGTGCCATCAAGACAAATCAAGCTACTTTTGTTGCAATTTCAACATGTATTGTAAGTAGAGGGGGCCATTGTATATATTGTGGATTGAGTGAGAAATGCATTTTAGAAGTTTAGTACAGGCTATATTGGGCATTTCTATTGGATTTTCTGTTACATATTCCTGTATACTGTAAAGGAAAATGATCGACAGGTTAACGCTGCATGTAAAACAAGAGTTCGAATAATGTCTCGAGTCCTTACTGTATTTGTGAGGGGAATTTTCCATTGCGATTCTTTTTGAACGGGGCGCTGGTCCAAAGTCTTCCGCTCATAAAATCATAACTCATACAGCAAGAGAGAGAGGGGGGGGGGGGGGGGGGGGGGGTCGTTTTATGCTGTGTTTTCTGAGGGAGACGAAAAGGTGGGCTAGTGGAAATGGAATGCGTTTGTTGGAGGAGGAGGAGTATAGACTATGACTGTGTAATTAAGTGAGAGAAAACATATTGGGGACGGATTTGTTAGTATCGTGCAGACTGAGGGTGTACAGGTCGATATTATAGGCTATCATGTTTGAACAAGAAGAGTGTGGAATCTGAAATTCAGCGCTTTCTATACTTTTCACAATACTTTCATGAATTAACTTCTCACATTATAAAGCGCACTGTTCCAGAAAATCGGGTTTTCTTTTTAACTTCATTCACCGGCTCGGATTGAGATAACCATATAGGGATACAATGTGCTGCTTTGGAAAATAATAGCCTGTCTGCCATATCGTCTCCATTTAAACTGAGAACAGAGGATTGTTTGGATCTCCACAATCTAACTGATGTTCTTGTATAACAACTTTGCGCGGATAACTTCTCCACAATCTTGCATGGTGCTTTACGGGCAAGGAGGAATGGCGCGATAAAGTGGTAGCCTATACCTGGCATTCAGAAGAATCAGTCGAAGTACCTATTTTGTGTACACTGCTGGCTCATGATGTACTCTCCGATTTGTCTTACTCAGGTATATGGAATGATTTTAAGTTTTGATTTCTTATTATCGATTATGTGCCTCTATTATATACGCAAGTGCCGCGCAATTTATTGAGTCGGCCTATCTTAGTTATATGATAGTCACTTGCACTACCAGGCGACTATCGACAAAACAATGCTTTGAAAATGGTCGTGTTTTGTATAAAACTATAGTTCATATACTGCTTATATTTTGTAGCAGCCATTGGTTTTATGTAACTTTTGGTATGGAAATGGTTTTCACCTGGCCTTACGTGTGTTGATTAAAAGTGCACGAAATAGGTTGTATTATAGGATGACAAGTTAATTTTGAGTTAGAAAGAACATGTGTGTTACCAGTGAGAGAGAAACCCCCCCCCCCCCAAAATGCCGTGATCATAATCATGCTATCAGATTAAATTATCAAAAACTACATTCCTTTGTCCCGTGTCTCATGTGTAAACTGAAACAAATCAACAGATTACCTTTTAACCAAATTATATTATTATTATTTAGATTTAGATTACCACCATTTGGTTATGGCCTGGTAATATTATAAAATTTAAATAATCATAGTGCGTTTCAGGAGAGCGTTTCACTCAGTTTAGCTGCATGGGAGCCACTTGCAGTGAATGAAGATGAAAACAATGATAATGGTTGATTCAGTGGTTAGACAGAGTAGCATGGCTTTTGGCTGACTCAGTTTGACTGTTTATATTTTACTTGGCATAAGTAAGTGATTGACTGAGATGTGGTTTAGTTTGTGCTTAAGAGGATTGGGCTTTTATGGCCTCAACTGAAGTTCACTGCACAAGGCCCTTGCCAACTCATTTGTCTTACACAGCATCACATGCAATTCCAAGGCTTACCTTAGTAATGTTGCATAGCTAAACCTTAATTCTAGTGCAAACTAGGCTTACTTTCTTATATGAAGGGAAGACGTTTCTGAGTTTTAATTGGTTGCTGTGTAAATACTATATATAAATACTATATATATATATATATATATATATATATATATATATATATATATATATATCTTACTGTTACTGTATCAACAGTTATTGCCAATATTATTAAAAACGAACGTTACTTTTATAACAACTAATGTCTTGCTTAAAATATACTATCACTTCACAGCAATATTGACTATATTACAATTTTTCCTTCTACATACTCAAAAAATGTTGCTTTTTATCTTTCAGAAACTCACCTTCTAAAGCAAAAGGGCTATAACAACATCAGTTCATACTTTGATAAAAATGTCATGAGTTGTTATTAATGATCGATTTTGCTTCAGTGTTTTAGTTCAGCGCCCAAAGTCACGTTTTATTGGCACATGACAGTGCAGATCAACGATGTGGCTTCCTCTGAGCAACACCATGCGGGTAGCATGAGAGCATAGATACAGGAGGGAGTGGATCTCTGTGGTTTTCCCAGAGCGAGTCTGCCTGCCTACACAAAGAACAATATGTGGTTTAACTCCTCCAAAGCCTTTTTCAAAAGAGCCGTCTCACAATTTTTGAGTTTGAAATGTTAATGACTTAAACATTCTGATGTTTAAGTTTTTGCTGTTTACTAAGTCCAAACAGGTATAATATAAGATTTCTTTGTTATTTATTGTTTATGTTAAAAGTGTATTAAAACACTTTAGGCTGCCCATAGATTTGTCTCAACTTAAAAGTATTTGCAATAAAGTTGGTTTTATAAATAGTAAAAAACAAGTTCCTTTGAATTATTAACATCTAATACTTTTCAGAATAATTTGTCTTAGTCAAAATTACATGCTCCTTGGCATTGCACTTTGCAGTCAAACAAGCTACCTATAGACAGGCCTACGTTTGTGAGGAAAAACAAATCTAACCTACCCACCTAAAGTGGATTTAGAAAGGATTTCATTTCTGCTTAGCACAAGGCATTTCAATCCCCCCCTTATTAAAGGAGCAGAGGAACTAGAAAGAATGTGCAGGTTGTGCCAAGATGCCATTTTCATTGTCAACCTTGGTTAGATTTAGGAATGACTCGGAGTAAGTGCCATGCATCTATGAAAACACATTAAGGGACATGGCGTGGGACTGCAAACCTAGTCCCAAACCAATGTTCATAACGGCTATGAGCATTTTTGACTACACTCCAGTCCCCCCTTCTAGACTATCGTTTCTCCACTTCCAGTGAAGGGCAAATACATGTTGGAATGTGGACGGTTTGATAAGAGAAATGCAAGTGTGAGGGGGCATGATCCTCGTGCCAACTACCCAACAGTCTTAGTCAGAGCATGTTCGGGGGAAACGGGAACAGCACCAGACTACATACTAATCTGGGCTTCCCAGCAGTCTTAGTCAGAGCATGTTCGGGAGAAACGGGAACAGCACCAGACTACATTCTAATGTGGGCTTCCCAGCAGTCTTAGTCAGAGCATGTGTGGGGGAAACGGGAACAGCACCAGACTAGATTCTAACTGGGCTTTCTAGCAGTCTTAGAGCATGTGCGGGGGAAACGGGAACAGCACCAGACTAGATTCTAACTGGGCTTTCCAGCAGTCTTAGAGCATGTGCGGGGGAAACGGGAACAGCACCAGACTAGATTCTAACTGGGCTTTCCAGCAGTCTTAGAGCATGTGCGGGGGAAACGGGAACAGCACCAGACTACATTCTAATGTGGGCTTTCCAGAAGTCTTAGTCAGAGCTTGTTTGGGGGAGACGGAAACAGCACCAGACTACATTCTAATGTGGGCTTCTCAGCAGTCTTAGTCAGAGCTTGTTTGGGGGAGATGGAAACAGCACCAGAGTACATTCTAATGTGGGCTTCCCAGCAGTCTTAATCAGAGCTTGTTTGGGGCAGACGGAAACAGCACCAGACTACATTCTAATGTGGGCTTCCCAGCAGTCTTGGTCAGAGCTTGTTTGGGGGAGACAGGAACAGCACCAGACTACATTCTAATGTTTTCTTCCCAGCAGTCTTAGTCAGAACATGTGTGGGGGAAACGGGAACAGCACCAGACTAGATTCTAACTGGGCTTTCCAGCAGTCTTAGAGCATGTGCGGGGGAAACGGGAACAGCACCAGACTACATTCTAATGTGGGCTTCCCAGAAGTCTTAGTCAGAGCTTGTTTGGGGGAGACGGAAACAGCACCAGACTACATTCTAATGTGGGCTTCCCAGCAGTCTTAGTCAGAGCATGTGCGGGGGAAACGGAAACAGCACCAGACTACATTCTAATGTGGGCTTTGCTCTATTGTGGTGTTGGCGTTGTAATAAACACTGTGGCATCCTCATGTCTTCAACAACCTAGATTGTTATTTCTCAGATGTAACCCCAGCCGTATTTAAGATGGTAAAACTGGTGTTAATGATGGTGTTTCTTCTTTTTTTCTGAACAGATTTGTGCTGTAAACTCTCAGACCAGATAGACTTGACTGTCTTATAGGAGTCAATATGTGACAGTCATGACCATGTGATTTGTCTCCAGTACAGAATTGTTTTAATTTAGTTGTTATAATTTTACTGTATTTTCAATATGCCTAATGTCAAATTTTGTATATAAGGTATTCTGTAACAAGGTGGATGTGTGTATTGTCTATTTATTTTTTGTTCAGGGTGACTTCTGGCTTATCGAATGGGAACGTTTTGGGGAAAAAGCCACTTGACATGACTTCTCTGTTTCTTTTCCTCTGTCTTCCCTTCCCCCCTGCCTTTCAGGATGAATTTCATCCCTTCATCGAGGCACTTCTCCCTCACGTCCGTGCCATCGCCTACACGTGGTTCAACCTCCAGGCGAGGAAACGCAAGTACTTCAAGAAGCATGAGAAGCGGATGTCTAAGGATGAGGAGCGTGCGGTCAAGGACGAACTGCTCAGCGAGAAGCCCGAGATCAAGCAGAAGTGGGCCTCGAGGCTCCTCGCCAAGCTCCGCAAGGACATCCGCCAGGAGTACCGCGAGGACTTTGTGCTCAGCGTGACGGGCAAAAAACACCCGTGCTGCGTCCTCTCCAACCCCGACCAGAAGGGCAAGATCCGCCGGATCGACTGTTTGCGGCAGGCCGACAAGGTGTGGCGCCTAGACCTGGTCATGGTCATCCTGTTCAAAGGCATCCCGTTGGAAAGTACGGACGGAGAGCGCCTCGTCAAGTCGCCGCATTGCACCAACCCAGCACTTTGCGTCCAGCCGCATCACATTACAGTGTCGGTCAAGGAGCTCGACTTGTTTCTAGCATACTATGTCCAGGACCAAGGTAGGTTGAATTACTGTGTGAATCACTGGTTGGGTGGGTGGAGTTAGGGGTTGGCCAAGGTCATGGGTCATATCTGCTGCCATCTTGGCCGCCTCATTGGAGGGTGGTTGGAGTCTCTCAGCTATGGTGGCCTCAGAAGGTGGCTGGCCTTTCGTGAAAGACAAAAAAGGCCAAATGTGCAATCAGGCTTTTCAATTTTTTATACAATACAATATAACCAGGATAAAAACCATAATATACATTCACACATAATTTGCGCACACAGACGATAGAAGACAAGATAGTGTGTGTTGCGTTGCTTTTCTCTTCTGATTGGTTTGATACCGGTGCTGTTGTGAATGCTGTGTTTTTTAGGCACACACACGTTCTCTTTACAAAGACTTACTACATTAAAGTGCCGACAACTTATGTGTTCACAAAATGTATTGTACACTTTTGGATGATTGAACATAATAGAAATTAGAACATCATTTGATGTGACAGATAAGAATGTATGGTTTTAAACAGGGGATTTAGGGAAAGAGAGAAATGTATGTTTTTTTATGGATGTACAGTATTTATTTTTTCCTGACAAATGTTGATATCAGTTTTGATTTTTGATTAGATATTTAATCTAGTTTTTGTAACAAGGAGTTCCTACATTAGATTTTTACTGAAAAATGTGGTTTGGAGACAAATGTAAAATGAACAAATGTGTTACTTCAATCTCGGCATATAGTCAATTAATCAAATTGACATAATTTCACAAATAGTGCATAAATACAGTAGATACATTGGCAAAATATACATTACATTATTTGTTGGGTAAGGAAATGTGAATGTATTGGATTTTTAAAATAGAATGAAAACTATTACAGAAATGAACTTAATGCCTATAAACTCAAACGTAGTCATAGCATTTCTTGATGTTATGCTAGAGAGTGATCTTTATATAGTTCTAAGAAGGTGAAACTAGCAAGAACAGTCATTTTCTCAGACCAAATATATATAATTTTACAAGACATTGCTATATATATTCTGGCAAATTCTGGTTGTTTTGATATTCATTCTCTTAGGTATTTGCCACTTGAACCTTTTCAGTGCTACATTAACAACTATTTCCTTAAACTTTTGTTCGATTTTTTATTACAAGTGTGCATTTAAAGTTATTTAAAACTCCCTTTCCAACCTTGGGCCACAATAAATCCCCTTACGATAACGCCAACACATTCAGAAAGATACCCACCATAATACTGTTGGAGAAGAAACGCAGACAGTTTAGCTAGCTCATTGTCATGAAAGGCAGAGCCTCCATTTTGTGTTTGATAAGTACCAGGGGAAGCAGAAGGCTCAGCAGAGAGACAATAATGGTTGCCACTGGCACCATGGTTGGCATCAGACCCTCTTTTGTGTCTTTTGTGGGGCGCTGCTGATTCTCATGTCTAGTTTGCATCTGCCACAGTTGAATAGTATCAGAGAGCACACCTCAAAATGTCTCAAATGTGGTCCGCTGATATGCAAGGAATAATAATTTACAAAGCATACTGCACACCACAGGTTGTGGTAATTTAATTGAATGGTTTATATATATTTTTAAAGTCTGAATGTTGCATTTGCCACTTGCGATGTGTATACATATGGTTGCCAAGTTGGGGAGTCCTAATATTTGAAAATATGTTTTTCCGTTATTAATATCTTTCCCAAGTGATGAATAGTGATGAAGGGTAATCAGCTTTTCCTGTATCGGCAGCTTACCATATTCATTTTTTGAGTAGCTTAGATACCACATATCGAATCTTCATTTGCAAAAGGACGGACATTTTGTTAGCCGTTTCATTTCAACGAGACTTTCAAAGATTTTCCAACAGTTTTTTTAATAGCCCAGAAAAGTAGGACACATTTTCGAGTACAGCTTAAGGGCGGTCTTTGGCATACCGTTACCAGTGCCCAGCTTTCTAGACAATCTCACCACATTTTGGTAGCGTGCAAGGCGGGTGCCATTTTGTTTGCGCTCTGCCAGGCAGGCAGGGAAAACGCCAGTAAGGGTTGTTAGAGTTTCCGAGGTTGGCATCAAACCCTCTTTGTCTGCTCCAGCGTGCCTTTGATTCGTTGGTTGGCCTCCGCAATGCAGTGGGCACGCTGGAAAGTTTCTGACAGTGGCAGAATGTGGACCGCCATGCTTTTGTTCTTCTGCAACAAACAAACAAAACACAAAGAAAAAAGTAACAAACTGCTGCCCCACTTCAACAGAATATGCCGTTTCCGTTAGTCGTTAGGAAAAAATGATGTCATATGCTCCATGGTTTATTTGATTTAGATTGTATGCCATTCAGACTTTAGTGTTCTCCTAGGTGAATTATACAATTCCATATTCTTGAATATGTATCTGCATTCAAATCGGTTTAAACAGCAACCCTCTGAAATGTTGTGGTGCCAGCTGCTTCTTAATGGCTTCTTATGTAATGTAAATGAAATGCTACTTTGTGTATAAAAACATGAGTTGGTGCTATAATGAACATTGTGGGCTAATGCCCAAAGAAAGGTCGCTGGCTCAGTGAGTTGGGTGAATCTAGAGAGGCTTCTCAACCCGTTGTTGTCGTGCATAGACGCGCTTAGCTGGGCAAAATCTGCCCTAGCAGCACCCGTGTGCATGCCCAGATGAATGCCAGCGGGAGGGGGTTGGGGGCAGGGAGTGGGCAAGCCATTGTGCCAACCTGCCAGTCTTCTCAATGGAAACTCACTGGCATGGGCATAATACCCTTCGCCATGCGCTGCTGCTAGTAACCACCTTGTGTTCATCAGACATTTCTGTTTCGTATTGTAATTTCAAAGATTTTTTGGTATCATATTCTGCATATCAAGTTCCATGGCTAGAGAGAATATTTTGGATAATAACCAGTCTGATTTGTCAGGACATGTTTGGAGATAGGGCCTCTGTTCACTCAGTTTCATTTCACTTGTCATCACTGTTTCACACGCAAACATTTTGCTTACCATATATGAACTGTCGAGGATAAACTGTAGACTTACTTCTTCAAATATTCAGAATAAGAGAGCATTTCATTTATTCAACCCAAAGCTTGTGATTTCCAAGAGATTTCTTATAAATCTCTGGGTCCCTTTAGCAGCTAAACAGTGATTGGGATGACTAATGGAACATTTCTAAAAAATTGTGCTCTGAATGCCAGATTTGTAAGAGGATTCAGTAGATTCTGCATGATTTATGTAGTATTTATCTCTTATCCGGCCTGGAATACCCTTTTCTACTCTGTGTTTAGCTCTGTTCTAGACTCGGAGGAACATTATTGATGAAATATACTCAGAGCCTCAAAAGACCAGTTATTTAATATGATTGAAGTGTCTCATACATGAAGGGGCTGTCTGAGTGCTTCTCTTTTAGATAACTGGCTGAGGTCCTTCCAACGTTTTTACCTACTAATGAGTACTGATGTCTGTGGAACTGGTGTCCCAAACTTGTCTCTTTTAGCTTTGGATGTAGATCCTTTCAACAATAATTATTTTTCTTGTTGAAAATCTTCCCACAAAATTATAATTTTTTACTTTAAAGAAAATCAGTGATTTGCGAGTCCATGTTGAAGATAAAAACAGTTTAACTCATAGCCAGTAAAATAACAGGCTTGGTTGATCCAAGGTTCAATTCCCTTCCTTGTTATCCTGGTGCTGAAAGTTAACGCGGCCGTAAAAACATTATGTTTTCATTTTCTAAATCTTCCCCCATTTATTCCTTCAACATTTTTTTTACAATCTTGATAGGTGCTGGATCTAATACAGTCTGCCATGTTAAAACGATGGCTCTGTTTTACGAGAGCCAGACATCGCTTATAGTCCTGGTGTCTTGACCTCGGCTAAGAGATGTGGCGGGCTGTCCTCTGAAGTTTAATTGAGCAAAAAAGATCTGTGAAAATACACGTTTGGCCCCAAAGCGTGTGGGTGGACTGGGGGTGCTTTTGGCCTAAGAGGGTGGCGGGGGACTACCTGTAAGGCCCTCTGCTCTTTGACCCCGATAATTGGGGTCAGCCGTCGTGCTTCACAGACCACCAGTGGTCCCCTGACCACCATTTCTCAGTCTGCGCTCGTCCTCCCGTCCGTCTGTCAGATTTTGACTCAGTTAGTGGGAGAGTCAACAAAAGACAGGTGTTCCCTCCCAGGTTGGCGTGGTGTCAATGTTGGTCGGTTGTCTTCTCTGGTCATTGGCAGGCTGGTCACGCTGCACTGTGTGGGGTAGCGGTTGGAGCTGTGTGCCTCTGGGTTTCCAGCTGGCTGCATTTGGGGCATGGTCAAGGGCAGTGAGTTTGATCTCAGGACCTCCGGGTCACAGTTTGACCTCAGGACCTCCCTCCCTCCCTCTTTTCCTTCCACCTTCTCCCTTTTCCTCCTTTTCTCCCTCCTTCCTCTCCTCCCTCTTCTACTCCTCCCTCCATTCTTTCTTCTCCTCTGCCAGGAGTTGCCCCTGTGGGTTGGCACACCGCCCACCCCTCTCTGACTCTCCGTCAAGTCACCCCCAGACTCCTGTGACAGCTGCTTCAGGCCCAGGGCTCATAGCCAGAAAAGGATGGCTGGGAGGATGCCAGTAGCGGGAAACTAAATCGTTGCAGACCCACAATGTTAAGGACACCACCTTTCCATGTCTTTTGTTGTGGTTAGGATGACAAAGAGCTATTTTGTTAGTGCAGTCCAGTAGTCTGCTTATTCCAGTAGTCTCTGTCGGTGGAGTCAATATAAGAATGGTTGTCCTTTTGATGAAGCGTGTTTTTATGTGCAGTATCACGATGTTCAACGCAAAAGAGAGATGGTTGGTTCACATTTATTTTTTAAACAACAATACAATTATTCCTAGTTCCAATGTAACAGAGGAAACTTCGTTCTGAATTTAGCCAAGAAATTCTGCGAAGGCTTTGTTCATTGTGAACCACAATCCTGTGCTGCTCAGTAGCATGCTGTTGGGCCTGCAGTGAATACCTCACTCGGAGCCATAACCTATCGATCACATTACATCTAATCCACTTAGAACAAGTCCCTCCCAGCTCTGCTGCCCACTTTATTGATTTGCTCTTCCTGCTAAATGTCCCTCCCCCATATCTCTTCCCTCTGCTAATCTTCTCTTCTACCCTGTTGCTGTGTAAATGATGTGGTGTTACTCGAGGCTATTCAGGTAATGCTCTCTCTTTGATTTCTTTCTTTCTTGATTGATTTCATTATTTATTTCATTATTTTATTTATTAATTAACTGCTAGACTACCTGCCGACCCTCATTCCTTTCTCCCATGTTTAGGATCTTTTCCTGCTCTGCCTTTGCTTTCTCCTACAATCATTTCTTCCCTCCAGCTCTCTCTCCGATGCTAACCCCGGTGCTTTGAAACAAGGCTTCTACAACTCAGTATGAGCCGCATGTCATTAGTAGAAGGGTTTTGCTCCGGCAAATACCTCCAGGCTTAAACAGCCCATGTTACCTCCTTAGCCCTCCGCAAGGCTTAAACAGCCCATGTTACCTCCTTAGCCCTCTTTTGTGTGCACTGTGTACATAAATCTCCATGGAAACTAGACTACTCTGTGTAGAGGTCACAGCCCTATGTGGATGCCTGCTTCTCAGCCAACGTTATCACTTCTTTTCACTTTAAAAGCACATTTGGTCTGTAACTCCTTTAGTGCCTCTTTAGGCCTTTTGTCTTTTTGAGAAGTTTCCACAGTTTTGTAGGCTACAGATCAATTTTTCTGTGAGTTCAGCTCATAGAAATAGAATTAGAACATGATTATATATTTATATCTATATATTTATATATATATATATATATTTATTTATTTTACAGTATCCTTATGTTTCAGCGCCATCAGACTTTCCCAGGCTTTGTGAGAATAGCCTAATACATTTCAACCCCCCTGAGACCACTTGACAGGAGTGCTGGTGTCGCCCCCTCCTCCCAGCTAGTCCCGTCCTGTCAGCCAGCCCTTCTAAATGTAGACAAATGGGTACATTCACCCCCTGTCCCAAACCACACACTGTACACTACCTTACTGTCCTGGCTTACAAAGACCCTGCTGCAGCCTCCACTACTACCATCCAACGAACTGCTGTCTACTCTACTCTGCTCTACACTGCTCTGCTCTACTCTACTCTGTTCTACTCTGCTCTGTTCTACTCTGCTCTACACTGCTCTGCTCTACTCTACTCTGTTTTATTCTACTCTACTCTGTTCTACTCTGCTCTACTCTTCTTTAATCTGCTCCGCTCTACTCAGCTCTACTCTACACTGCTCTGCTCTGATCTACTCAGTTCTGCTCTGCTCTGCTCTACTCTGTTCTATTCTACTCTATTCTGCTCTGATCTACTCAGTTCTGCTCTGATCTCCTCAGTGCTACTCTGCTCTGCTCTGTTATACTCTACTCTGTTCTGCTCTACTCTACTCTGTTCTGCTCTTCTCTGCTCCACTCTGTTCTGCTGTACTCTACTCTGCTCTACTATGCTCCACTCGGTTCTGCTATACTCTACTCTGCTCTACTCTAATCTACTCTGTTCTACTCCACTCTGCTCTACTCTACTCTACTCTGTTGTACTCTGTGCTACTCTACTCTGTTCTACTTTGTACTACTCTGATCTACTCGCCTCTGTTCTACTCTATTCTGCTCTACTCTACTCTACTTCTGTTCTGTTCTACTCTACTCTGTTCTACTCTACTCCGCTCCTCTCATCTCTTCTGTGCTCTCCTCTTTCCTCCTCTCTTCAACCAGCCAGTCTGCCTGCCAGGCCCTATCTGACAGCAGGGATTGCACAAGATCAGGAGGGAAAGACAGAGGAAGATGGAAAGAGAGAAGGAGATATGTAGATGAACATTGAGAAGCGGCAAGATGAAGAACTGTACATCATTGAATACTGGCCAGATAAGACATTGATTCACATACAGAGGACAATAGAAGCATGGAAGAAGCATTCCTTTAATGTCATCTCTGTCTTTCAAATCCAGAGAGTGCAAAACCAATGTGCATCCTTCATCAAGCTAAAGCACATGAATGACCGCCAAGGAAAAATAAGAAAGGGGTGGAGGTGGGGGAGGGGGACAGGGAGTGAGGGCCAGACAATCGGGGGAGGTTGCCAGGGAGATGGTAACTTCTCTGTACCCCCTCCCGCGCTCACCATTAGACTCTTTTCATTTGGGACAAGCCCGATCAGAGGTCTAGAGTGATGGTAGTCTCTTCTTTTGTCTGCAAGTACAGTACTCCCTGTCATTCTATAATGAGTTGCCAAGTTTGAGACAGATAAAGAAAAGGCAACCCATTACAATGTTTGTGTGAGTGCGCACGCGCGTGTGTGTGGGCGTGTGTATGCGTTTGTGCATGATTGTGCATGCGTGCATGCTTGTGCATGCCTGTGTGTGCCTACACGCGTGTTTGCGTGTGTGTGTTGGAGTAGGCGTGTTTACTGCATGTTGTTTGCAGGATGAATCCCCGGTGGAACACTGGATAATGTCATCCTGTGGGTCAAAGAGGCGGCTGGGGCTTGGGAATGGGTGTTTGGTATGAGTTAGTGCCCCATTGAGTTGTCAAAGCCTGTAGAGGCCCACTTTTCATTCCTCACATATGTCTGTGGCACTAAAACCACTCTCCTGACATTAGGATTGAACTAAAACCACTCTCCTGAAATTAAGATGAAACTAAAACCACTCTCCTGAAATTAAGATGAAACTAAAACCACTCTCCTGAAATTAAGATTGAACTAAAACCACTCTCCTGAAATTAAGATGAAACTAAAACCACTCTCCTGAAATTAAGATTGAACTAAAACCACTCTCCTGACATTAAGATGAAACTAAAACCACTCTCCTGAAATTAAGATTAAACTAAAACCACTCTCCTGACATTAGGATTAAACTAAAACCACTCTCCTGACATTAAGATGAAACTAAAACCACTCTCTTGACATTAAGATTGAACTAAAACCACTCTCCTGACATTAAGATTGAACTAAAACCACTCTCCTGAAATTAAGATTAAACTAAAACCACTCTCCTGACATTAGGATTAAACTAAAACCACTCTCCTGACATTAAGATGAAACTAAAACCACTCTCTTGACATTAAGATTGAACTAAAACCACTCTCCTGAAATTAAGATTAAACTAAAACCACTCTCCTGACATTAGGATTAAACTAAAACCACTCTCCTGACATTAAGATGAAACTAAAACCACTCTCTTGACATTAAGATTGAACTAAAACCACTCTCCTGACATTAGGATTAAACTAAAACCACTCTCCTGACATTAAGATTGAACTAAAACGACTCTCCTGAAATTAAGATGAAACTAAAACCACTCTCTTGACATTAAGATTGAACTAAAACCACTCTCCTGAATTTAAGATTGAACTAAAACCACTCTTTTGACATTAGGATTAAACTAAAACCACTCTCCTGACATTATGATTGAGCTAACACCACTCTCCTGACATTAAGATTGAACTAAAACCACTCTCCTGACATTAAGATTGAACTAAAACCACTCTCCTGAAATTAAGATTGAACTAAAACCACTCTCCTGACATTAAGATTGAACTAAAACCACTCTCCTGACATTAAGATTGAACTAAAACCACTCTCCTGACATTAAGATTGAACTAAAACCACTCTCCTGAAATTAAGATTGAACTAAAACCACTCTCCTGAAATTAAGATTGAACTAAAACCCCTCTTTTGATGTTAAGATTGAACTAACACCACTCTCCTGACATTAAGATTGAACTAAAACCACTTTCCTGACATTAAGATTGAACTAAAACCACTCTCCTGACATTAAGATTGAACTAAAACCACTCTCCTGACATTACGATTGAACTAAAACCACTCTCCTGAAATTAAGATTGAACTAAAACCACTCTCTTGACATTAAGATTGAACTAAAACCACTCTCCTGACATTAAGATTGAACTAAAACCACTCTCCTGACATTAAGATTGAACTAAAACCACTCTCCTGACATTAAGATTGAACTAAAACCACTCTCCTGACATTAGGATTAAACTAAAACCACTCTCCTGACATTAAGATGAAACTAAAACCACTCTCTTGACATTAAGATTGAACTAAAACCACTCTCCTGACATTAAGATTGAACTAAAACCACTCTCCTGAAATTAAGATTAAACTAAAACCACTTTCCTGACATTAGGATTAAACTAAAACCACTCTCCTGACATTAAGATGAAACTAAAACCACTCTCTTGACATTAAGATTGAACTAAAACCACTCTCCTGACATTAAGATTGAACTAAAACGACTCTCCTGAAATTAAGATGAAACTAAAACCACTCTCTTGACATTAAGATTGAACTAAAACCACTCTCCTGAATTTAAGATTGAACTAAAACCACTCTTTTGACATTAGGATTAAACTAAAACCACTCTCCTGACATTATGATTGAGCTAACACCACTCTCCTGACATTAAGATTGAACTAAAACCACTCTCCTGACATTAAGATTGAACTAAAACCACTCTCCTGAAATTAAGATTGAACTAAAACCACTCTCCTGACATTAAGATTGAACTAAAACCACTCTCCTGACATTAAGATTGAACTAAAACCACTCTCCTGACATTAAGATTGAACTAAAACCACTCTCCTGAAATTAAGATTGAACTAAAACCCCTCTTTTGATGTTAAGATTGAACTAACACCACTCTCCTGACATTAAGATTGAACTAAAACCACTTTCCTGACATTAAGATTGAACTAAAACCACTCTCCTGACATTAAGATTGAACTAAAACCACTCTCCTGACATTAAGATTGAACTAAAACCACTCTCCTGAAATTAAGATTGAACTAAAACCACTCTCCTGACATTAAGATTGAACTAAAACCACTCTCCTGACATTAAGATTGAACTAAAACCACTCTCCTGAAATTAAGATTGAACTAAAACCCCTCTTTTGATGTTAAGATTGAACTAACACCACTCTCCTGACATTAAGATTGAACTAAAACCACTTTCCTGACATTAAGATTGAACTAAAACCACTCTCCTGACATTAAGATTGAACTAAAACCACTCTCCTGACATTAAGATTGAACTAAAACCACTCTCCTGACATTAAGATTGAACTAAAACCACTCTCCTGACATTAAGATTGAACTAAAACCACTCTCCTGACATTAAGATTGAACTAAAACCACTCTCCTGAAATTAAGATTGAACTAAAACCCCTCTTTTGATGTTAAGATTGAACTAACACCACTCTCCTGACATTAAGATTGAACTAAAACCACTTTCCTGACATTAAGATTGAACTAAAACCACTCTCCTGACATTAAGATTGAACTAAAACCACTCTCCTGACATTAAGATTGAACTAAAACCACTCTCCTGAAATTAAGATTGAACTAAAACCCCTCTTTTGATGTTAAGATTGAACCAACACCACTCTCCTGACATCAAGATTGAACTAAAACCACTCTCCTGACATTAAGATGAAACTAAAACCACTCTCTTGACATTAAGATTGAACTAAAACCACTCTCCTGACATTAAGATTGAACTAAAACCACTCTCCTGAAATTAAGATTAAACTAAAACCACTCTCCTGACATTAGGATTAAACTAAAACCACTCTCCTGACATTAAGATGAAACTAAAACCACTCTCTTGACATTAAGATTGAACTAAAACCACTCTCCTGACATTAAGATTGAACTAAAACGACTCTCCTGAAATTAAGATGAAACTAAAACCACTCTCTTGACATTAAGATTGAACTAAAACCACTCTCCTGAATTTAAGATTGAACTAAAACCCACTCTTTTGACATTAGGATTAAACTAAAACCACTCTCCTGACATTATGATTGAGCTAACACCACTCTCCTGACATTAAGATTGAACTAAAACCACTCTCCTGACATTAAGATTGAACTAAAACCACTCTCCTGAAATTAAGATTGAACTAAAACCACTCTCCTGACATTAAGATTGAACTAAAACCCCTCTTTTGATGTTAAGATTGAACTAACACCACTCTCCTGACATTAAGATTGAACTAAAACCACTTTCCTGACATTAAGATTGAACTAAAATCACTCTCCTGACATTAAGATTGAACTAAAACCACTCTCCTGACATTAAGATTGAACTAAAACCACTCTCCTGAAATTAAGATTGAACTAAAACCCCTCTTTTGATGTTAAGATTGAACCAACACCACTCTCCTGACATCAAGATTGAACTAAAACCACTTTCCTGACATTAAGATTGAACCAACACCACTCTCCTGACATCAAGATTGAACTAAAACCACTTTCCTGACATTAAGATTGAACTAAAACCACTTTCCTGACATTAAGATTGAACTAAAACCATTCTCCTGACATTATGATTGAACTAAAACCACTCTCTTGACATTAAGATTGAACTAAAACCACTCTCCTGACATTATGATTGAACTAAAACCACTCTCTTGACATTAAGATTGAACTAAAACCACCTTCCTGACATTAAGATTGAACTAAAACCACTCTCCTGACATTATGATTGAACTAAAACCACTCTCTTGACATTAAGATTGAACTAAAACCACCTCCCTGACATTATGATTGAACTAAAACCACTCTCTTGACATTAAGATTGAACTAAAACCACTCTCCTGACATTATGATTGAACTAAAACCACTCTCCTGACATTAAGATTTAAGAACAAACTCAGCAGACAGGTGTAGCTGTGTATTTTGACCGGTGTCGGATTATCCAACATCCCATCGACATTGATGCCATTAGAAGCCTAATCCAAAGCAGTAGGAAGAGATATAAACTTCAACAAATCTTGTCATGTGTAAAACGCAACCATAATGTATATATCCACTTGTTATTTTCTGAGACAAGATTTTTCATAACAATGTAAATTCATCAAAAAGACTTGAATTTTCATGATATTCAACAAATCTGTTCTACACGATTGAAACTATAAATATATTGGGAAGATATCAGATAATTTATGATTGGGCTGCAGATTTCCATGAAAGTTGTCGTGTTCTAGCGGCATGGGGACATCCTGTGGGGTGGAACAAGGAGAAAATCAATCAGTCTAACGACAGGTGTCAGAGTATGTCTGGACAGCTACTTTCCCCCTGTGATAATCATATCCTGTTTTCACACAGCGAGACACACACACACACACACACACACACACACACACACACACACATACACACACACACACACACACACACACACTCACTCACTTACTCACTCACTCACTGAGCGAGAGAGGGATTTTCCAGTTGGGAGTTAAGCCTACAGGAAGAGAGAGATCGGAGCAGAGGAGAGAGAAATTCAGAAAGTCAGAAAGATAACATTTGACCAAGTATTCCAATGGTTTATTTGATGAAAACGACTCTTTCCAGTGCAACGAAGAATACCAAACCAAGAATAGATACCTGAGGTCAGGCATGCTATACATGATTAGTCAAATAAACACAAGAAAAATCATCATCAGATCTAAGTTCAGTCCAAACATCCACTTTTGCCTCCTCCACAACATGAGTGATTGTGTATATATATGATAAATATTTAATAGACCCTAACAAAGCCCCATTATCAGCACTGATAGGTCCTGATAGGTCACTGAGAGGTGATTCCACCGCTCTCTGTGTTTTGACAAGCCAAGTGGAATGGCGTCAGAGCGAGGTGAATAAAGCAGCCGTCGCTATGCTAACAGAGTTCTCTTATGAAAGCTGTGATTTTATGAGGAGGAATGAGGCCTCGTTACGATAGGCTGCTCAGATTCTGTCTGAAAGGCTATACGCCCTGGCACTGGATAACTGGAATTCTTCTCAAATTGGCTTCCCTCTTCCCTGCCTTGTCTTTTCCCCTGGCATGGAACTCCAGCTGTTTTTTGGGGTGAAGACTGTGCTGATCTCGAGAATACCTTTAACCACACACATGGACATCCACGTGTACGCATCATGCATGCACGCACTTGTGTGTGTTTGAAGGAGTCTATTTAACCAATCGAGTGTTTTTGTCGAAGAGTCTGCCATCTTTTTTATTTTTTTTTGCGTCGTCCTGTCCCATAGGAGAAGCCATTCCTCTAGGTTGAATCAGACATGAATGTCCCCAAGAATAGCTTTAATGCGCGCTTTAAGTGCTGGTGCACGTTAATACACTCAGCTTCAGTTGAAGGGGATGCTGGTTGGAAACACTGATGGAGGTCAAACTGGTTCTTAACAGCAGGCTAACTCAAGGTGCCCACTTGGCTAGTCCAATGGCATTCAGTAACCCTTCAATGGCTGGCAAATGCTACAGTAACAGCCTGAGCTAACCAGGATGGAGAAGAAACATTGAGCTCCATTCAAGTGGATTTTGCCCAGTCTGATGTCCAAGTTGATCTATCTATATCTCAACCGGTCAGAGTAGAGAGAATTCATTTTACGATGTCATGAAAGAAATGGTTTTGCATGGTTTGTGTTGATGACCACGGTGCGCCTCAGAATCACAGGAGAGGAGAGATAGTTGTGGCAATTCCCCGACATTTCTCCCAGAGACTATACATGTGATATAGCCCTCTGAGCTAAAGCCTAAGCATCAACTGAGGGAGCTAACACAGGTATTCAGTTACTCATCACGCGGTCATGGTTCATCGAACCACCTCGATGTTATGATAGAACAACGTTGATAAACCACGAACAAGGAAGGAAGCAAAATCACCATTCCCAGCGAACCAGCCCTACATTTTTTTAACAGATCTTTATCTGCTTATTCCCGAAGTCTGTTTCTTCAACTAGTAGTCCTCCAGTCTTTTTTTCTCATAGCTCTGTCTCTGGTTCAAACCTTAGGCCTGCCATGTGTATCTTGTTAAGGGCAGTTATGACAAATGGCAGCAGCTGTACAAACTAATCTCTCTGTAGCGTTCACATATGGCGACCAATTAACAATGGTCCACAGTCGGGCCCTAATCCACGCTGCAGCCACTCTGCGCTGCAGCCAATCCACAATGCAGTCTGCAGCCACCCCCTGGCCCGGGAGCCTCCATGCTCAGCCTGCTGAGTACCTTGGACTGGATGATGTAGACGCCACCTCTGGCTGCAGAGTTGGGGGACTTTAGCCCGCTGAGTTTAAGCCTAGGCATTAACACAGAAAGCTAACACAAGTTGACTGTGTGGTGTTTCTTGTGGATGGGAATATTAATGTGTACTCTATGTTCTTTAAGTGTTTTTTGTTGTTCTTGTGACTTAAAAAAAACAAAAACGTTTTTAGGTGTTCTAAGCTTTGCTCTCAGTCGTGCTCTACACAGACACATGGAAGTGTAGGTACATGTGAAAGCATGAAATCACACACACAGCTGCAGTTGATATATGTGACAAACTGATCTTTGGCGGCAGAGTGGGAGGGCAGTTAGGGGGCTGGGTGATAAAAGTTTCCTGTCAGGGCTACATTTCCAGTAGTTCTACAATGATAAACTGCAGCTTTCTCCAGGCTTCAGACAGTTGAATACTTTTTGTGTAAAATATCCAACCTCCAACCCCCTACTTCTGAAACTATTACCCCGTCAGAATGTCCCTAGACACCACTGAGTGTTTACAAACGTTATGTTTGCTCCAGGCTACTTGGGGCACTGTTATGGGGAAATATCTAGTTTGAATGGGAACCGTTGGATCTACTGTTAACTTTCAGTAATGGCTACTGACATGAGATGCCTTGGCCCTGCATTGGTGTTGATCAGTCCTTGTTACTAGGCATACCATTGCAACAGGTCCTTTCCCAACTCAACTCCAGCTGCACCTCGTCGTCCATCTACGATTACACATCACTTCACTCTTATTTCTTCTTAGTCATCATACCATAGAAATACAGAAAAACTGATTTTATTATACACAGTTACGCACGACAGCGTTGTCCAAGTTTGTGATCTCTTAGTAGTCATTCGAAGAGAAAGCCAACAAGCAGAAGCTTTCACAACTTGGCACCGCGTGAGTGCCTGGGCAAGTGCAGACATCGCTCTCCGCCCTTCCAAACGACACAGAGTAACTAGTGGAATGTTAGGGGAACGAAATGGAGAGAGCTGGATAAAGATTAAATGAAAAGGAGTTTGGGGTGTGAGGACAGGCAGTGGCAGAGGGCTTAAAGGCCAGTGCCAACTACTATGAATGGGGGAAACCACTAAAGAGAAAAAAATTATAGTTTCGACTTTTTTCACTCCAAGAATAATCAACCGCGTCCATGCAGCTCTTCTGGCCGTGGCACTTAGCCCGTGGAGACAGAGAAGGAGAGGGAGGGGTGGTTACAAGGCAGTTTCAGCTCGCTACTTTATGAAGGATGTACGGGGCGGGGGACTGAGCAGTATTTGACTGTAAGCACGCTTATTCAAATTTGTGTCCTCAAGACCTTGTTGAAGTTGAAAAAAAAGCTCATATTGTGTGCTGAGTAAGACTAATATGTCAGGCAATGTAAGATTGTCTGCCGGTTTGATTTAATAAATGATGATGGGGGGGGGGGGTGTAGGGAAAGAGGTAGCTAGAGGAACCGTTTTCCAGGAGAATGTACCATATGTGTATGTGATTGAGTATCATAAGAGAGCTTCGAGTTAGCTGGGGGGAGAGTTCAGAGCAGGACAGTTCCGTATCACATGCGCCCTGTCACATACACCCATGTCACCTTGTTATAGAGATAGGGTGAACGGTCTGAAGAGAAACATGACATGTAGACCTACTGCGCTGAACAATCCTGTGCAATGTGGGCTTGAAAGCTGTTGTAATGTCCATGGAACGTGAAACAAGTTGACATACTAGCTGGATCTGCTTTACTAGTCGTGTGGGGAACTCGTTAAACGTATTTGTTGTGGTGAATTTATTTCTTCTCAATCGAAAAAGCAGTTCATCTCATCTTCCTTTCAGTGTCAGAACGGCCAGGATTTATACCAGGGGATAATACCTGGGAAACAATGCTTGCCCCATTTAAAGATAGTCATATATAGATCACCCCTGAGACGTGAAAGAGAAGAAAGACCCCATTTGGCTGCGCTGACCTTTAAGAAAAGACTGAGATACCCCCCCACCACCTCTCTTCCTCCTCCTCCTCCTCCTCCTCCTCCTCCTCCTCCTCCTCCTCGCTCCTCGCTCCTACTACCGTCTATATGGGGAGATCTCAGTCTTGTTGTGGCTGCGTTGACCTTTAAGAAAAGACTTAGTGTGGCCCCTAGAGCAGAACCCCAGACACCCCCACCCCTCTCCTCCTCCACCCCTCTCCTCCTACCGGAGGGGTGGGGGGGGGGGGGGGAGTGTATGTGTGTGTGGATTGGTGTGGCGGGTGTGTGTGTATTGTAGGGGTGCGACGGTGTGTGTGTCTCTGGGCGGTGTCTATTGTTGGGGTGTGACAGTGTGTGTGTTTCTGGGTGTGTGTATTGTTGGGGTGTGACAGTGTGTGTCTCCGGGTGTGTGTGTGTGTATGGTCGGTGTGCAGTGGGGGTGTCTCTGTCCCATGCTCTCAGGCAGTCGTCGCGGCCTGCGCGGGGCTGAAAAGAGGAAGCCATCACCTGCCAGACTAGGGGAATGTTAATGCCGGGGCCCTGGTAATGGTAATGGGATTTAGTGCACACCTTCTGTGAGGAGGCGATCAGGATCTCTCCCTCTTATTGTTCCCCACCCCAGACTGGGACCCCTCAATAGAAGGCTGGGACCCCTCAATAGAAGACTTGTCTGTGTTTATACAACCACTCACGTCTTAATAAAGACTGTTTACAATGCGAGAGAGAGAGAGAGAGAGAGAGAGAGAGAGAGAGAGAGAGAGAGGTTACTTTGTATTTGGGTGTGTCATATTCCTTGAACATGTAAGAAGTCCTACACCACTTAATTATGCTAAGCACTTAAAATACATTTCAATTGTGATTAGCTGACCCTGGTAGCCCAAAGACAACTGTCTAGGTATCCAGAAAGATACAGTGAATTAGTCATTTGGGTGATCTATCATTTATACTCAACACTGTAAAGAAACAGTTTCTGGTCAGTCAATTACTCATATACTAATGCTCTTAGTAAAAGTATATATTTTCAACTGGCAATCTGTGGATTCTATTTGATTAGACAGATTAAAATTGTACGTTAAACATCACAGCAGATAGTCAGATAGGAACTTACAGTATGTTAACTGGTAACATTATGGGAAGTTATGTCTCTCTGTTTGCGTCTGGGCAAGAAGCAGAATCAAGCCTAGCCACCCTTGACATACTCGTTCCCCTCGCTTCCCCGCTCCCCTTTTCTGGGCCTCCCTCGCTATTTCCACTGAGCGATGGCTTGAGCTGGTTAAAACGTCTCCCTGCTGAAGTGACCTAAATTCCTTCGTATTCACCTCAGAAGACCCCTGCCTCAGCAGCCACCCACACTTTTTCCCCCTCTTCCTATGTGAGTTTGGCTTGGAGCTAATGTATGGTTTGTTTGTGTGTAAAAGTTCCTTCCTGTACATGAGGAAACCATGTTAACCCCCCACCCCCTCCAACAGAGCTAGTTGCACAAACAATGACAGAGGTTTTTTTTTATGCCTTAGGCAGGACGACTTGTTGTGGCTAGATAAACAGTTCTTTAATTGAGTTTAATCTGTGTTAAATCGAGGCATTTGGAACAATTACCTCATGTGGGTTTATCAACAGCTGTTCTGTGTTTTCTTAACAAGTACCCAAAATAAAGAACACTTGTCCTTTAAGGGTTGGCTTCTCTAGGTGAGTGAAAATGAACTAAAGCTTTATCGAAACCCAAAACAGTTCACTTTCCTTTAGATAACACGTCAGGATGACCTCTTTTAGTGATAGTATTTCTCATGTCCTTTTCCACCAGTTTGAACCAGTTTTCAAAGGAGTATAGGCTATATAGAAATGAAATGGAAACACTTCTCACCACTAGAGATCTTCTCTTTAGCACACAAGTTGCTGGCTTGCTTGTAGCCTAACCGTGTATAATGCACCGCCAGCGGTGTGCTATTGCATAAACAATGGTCTGCGCATAGCCACCTTTGGGCTAGCAGAGCTGTCCGTGGGTTTGAACCTGCGCCAAGCAGATGTTGTTGGAACTGGCCCCGGAGCCAAACATAGGGACCAATCAGTGACTTCGGCATCGGGAGGAGAACACTCATTGGAGGAGAGTACTTTTTGAATGCTATTTTGTACCATATATGGGAACTCCAAAAATATATTTATGCATGCACACACGTACACACACACACACACACACACACACACACACACACACACACACACACACACACACACACACACACACACACACACACACACACACACACACAGGTTCCAGGATTCAGAATACATTCCCAGAAACATTCACAACAAATGCAGTCTGCATCTGTAACAACTAGGGCAGGCGTGTGTTGGCGTGTGTGTGTGTGTATGTCCCTTTGGTTTAGTATTCATAATGAGGTGTTGCCTAATGTGGACTCTATCTCCTGCGCTCCGCTCATTAACCACCTGTGTAAACATGGGTGGTATTGCGAAACCAACAGTTCCAGGGAAAGATTCTTCCCTTCCCGGGCCTGTTGTCATTATGCGATCAGTAAATGTCTCACTTTCTCTCTCTTCTCTCTCTTTCTCTCTCCCTAATTTTTTTCTCGTTCCAGAGTAGAACAATGTGGCCACTTGATGAAGTGATTGGCCCCTATAGGAGGTAGTAGACCAAGGTCAGTAGTTAGTTACCTGAACCTTCTCTGTAGTTGGAGTGTACGACTGTAGTGTGTATACTGTGCACGTTGGGAGGGGTGGTTTCCTTGACTGTCAGAGTGTGAAATGTTTTTCTGGTACGGATGGGGTCCAATGGTGTATTGAACAAGTCCTCTGCCCCTCGGTCTCTCAGAGTTTGAGGTGGAGCCGCTGGACAACAGCGAATCAAATGCAGCTTTTAAAGTACCAAATAGTACAGTACCATCCAAGTCTCTAACTGTACAAGAAAGTCACTCCTTCATGTATTTACCTGTCTAGTAAAAGGACAGAATATACCTCAGTATTTGTACTGTATAGTTCACACGTGGTTTGTAGGGAACTGTTCAACCTGCTGGCTGGCCTGCCTCACACCGGGTTCTACACCATCGGCCTTGATATATCTGAATTCTCCTGTCATGACATCATCTGCCCTCGCCGATCGTTTTACCCCGGCCCAGGCACAAAGCGTGCTCAGAGAAGTAAGGAGAGCGCACGTCTCGTATGGTGGATGTCGAGGAAGCGGCTAAGTCGTCACGCTGTGGCAGCCGCGCTCCGCAGCTCCACTCTCTCTCCCAGAGGCACTGGTGCCTGGGTCGTGTCTGGAACTCTTTAACACCATCTTCAGAGAGTAGGCACAAAATGGCCACTTTGTGTCCCGAGATGTGTGTCCAGACAATGCCTGATAGGCTCGTCCTTGTTGGATTTCCTATGTAACCACGAGCTGTACTGTACTTATACTCAGTTGAAGAAGCTAGTATTATATGAAGATACTTATACTCAGTTGAAGAAACTAGTGTTAAATGAGGATACTAATACTGTGAATCAAATCAAAATCAAATCAAATGTATTTATATAGCCCTTCGTACATCAGCTGATATCTCAAAGTGCTGTACAGAAACCCAGCCTAAAACCCCAAACAGCAAGCAATGCAGGTGTAGAAGCACAGTGGCTAGGAAAAACTCCCTAGAAAGGCCAAAACCTAGGAAGAAACCTAGAGAGGAACCAGGCTATGAGGGGTGGCCAGTCCTCTTATGGCTGTGCTGGGTGGAGATTATAACAGAACATGGCCAAGATGTTCAAATGTTCATAAATGACCAGCATGGTCATATAATAGGTCTGGGACAGGTATCACGTGAACAGGTCAGGATTCCATAGCCGCAGGCAGAACAGTTGAAACTGGAGCAGCAGCACGGCCAGGTGGACTGGGGACAGCAAGGAGCTAGTATTAAATTAGCATACTCAAAATGATTCAATGAGCATTAGTGTTTGTATTTATCAATGTTTCACTAATAAGTAGGAACGGTAGTAAAAGTGAAATAAAACAAAGCATTTGTGTCTTTTTAAACCCAGTCATTGTGGTCACTGTGTACTTGTTCCACACTCTGCGGTGGCAATGGGCCTGGTCCTGGCTGGGGGATCCATTTCTCACGGGGTCTATAATGAAAGCCATACCCCCATCCATGTTACTGTGCCACTATTGTGGAGGCCTGCCGGCTGGAGGCTGTCTGTGTCCCCCGTGCTCCCCTCACTGGATGGATGGGGACACAGACCATATGTGTTGGCAGACCGCAAAACGCTGAAGCCATTAACCAAGGCCACGGTGGTGAAATTGAAAGCAGAAGTAGCGGTGGTGGTGGTAGCTGTTTGGGCTGTGTGTGTGTTTGTTTATGTGTGTGTGTGTGTGGACTGAGGAAACCCATTCAGATGGTACTGCTCAGTCAGTGACTGTGTTACTAGGCTGCTGACGGGAGTGGAGTGAATGGTAAGGGGATGATGTCAGCAGCTTGTCATTGATCGGCTCCTCCCTTTGACCTCTCTCTCTCTCTCTCTCTCTCTCTCTCTCTCTCAGCAGGGTGCATGCGACTCTTGTCTGCTGCTTTGTTTTTAGTGTGTGTGTGTGTGTGTGTGTGTGTGTTTTAGATCTGCGAGGTACTGACAGCATTAGTTCTTGTTTGCGTTCTTGTTTACAGCTCTTGTTTGTGTTAAGGGAGGTTGTTGTTTCAGGTACACACAAAGTAACACATACATATCGTGGGAATAAATACTTTCTGAAGTTCTGGATGCAGTTACTGTGACTTGTACTTTATCCTGTAGGTTAGTTGCCAATTGCCACAGTTGTATACTTCAATACTTCCTTGTAATAGGTCATCTTTTACCAGTTCAGCCTCGTCTTTTTCCAGACAACATTTGACTTGCATGTACACGTAATCAGGAAATGAGCCAGCATACCAGGCTGAAAGTCACCTGTTAGTTTAGCTTCCCCTCTTCTCTCACTGTACACTGTACATACGTGTAGTATCAAGCTCTGCCACTACTTCCTGTTTTCTTCCAGTCCTCAAACTCTGTGTGTTCGAGAGCAAGATCACATTTGATCAATACCATGATCATCTTTAGTGCAGTTCGCTCAGTGGAAAACACAATGTAGCCTATAAACACTGACGGGAAAAACAAAATGGCCGTATTCTGTCAATCATTTTGATGGCATGGTTACAGCAGCAGTTCTCTTGTTGTCCTTTGAGTTTGTTGAAGAGAGAGGCAGAAGGTATACACTGTACACTATCTTACATTAGCCATGTTAGCTCTTCTTGACTCCCTCGTTCAACTTTCCCTCAAAGCCTTCCTAGGTTATAACCAGGGGAGAACCCTGCTACATCGATTGTAATAGTTCAGGGTATTGTGCTACGTACAGCACACTTCACGCATTGTTGACCGTTTGCATGAAGCGCTCCGATGATTTGATATAACACCCAAAAATATACAATTCAGTTGCTCTAAAAAACTCCTGGACATTTTGCTCTTGAAGAAGTTGTTCTAGGAATTGTTTGCATGTCATACTATCCGTGGCAGGAGGGGATGCATTCTGTGTGTGTGTGTGTGTGTCTCTGTGTGTGTGTGTGTGTGTCTCTGTGTGTGTGTGTCTGTGTGTGTGTGTGTGTGTGTGTGTGTGTCTGTGTGTGTGTGTGTGTGTGTGTGTGTGTCTGTGTGTGTGTGTGTGTGTGTGTGTGTGTGTGTGTGTGTGTGTGTGTGTGTGTGTGTGTGTGTGCACGTGCGTCTTTGTCTTAGAGTGTGTTTGTCTCTGTATTCTTTGCTAATTCCTTTTCCATTGAATCCATCCAGGTAGCTTGCTGCTTCCTCATCTATGTCTGCCTGGTGTTCTACTTTGAAGGGACATTGTCCCCTACAACATATTCGGTTAACTTCCTCGTCGATGTCTTAGTAAATCACACACCCGCCAAAGCCAGATAGAGATCATGTACAGACATAACTCTGTCAGAGGGGAAAGCACGGCCGTCAGACTTATTTCTCCAGCTCCTGTCTACAGACTGAGTGCTCTTCATTCGCTACCTTGAGTGCTCAGAGAGAGAGGGGGGGGGGGGGTTTAAGGGCAGCATGATGCTTAATCACTTTTGACTGGACACCATATTAAAACTGGCCCCGGCAGGGAGGACTTAGTGACTAGAGAGCGAAGGCGTGTATGCATGCTCACACACACAAACTACACACACAGAAGGAGTGTAGTTTGGTTGTGGTGTGAGGGAGTTTAATGCAGTTTACGGTAGACTCAAGAGGGAAAACGGTTACATGTGCCTCCTGCTCCCACAGGCTTTGTGCAGGCTTGGAGAAAAACTACAGATGAACAGCAAAGGCTTCTGGTACAGAGTTCATGGGCTCCGCTCAAAATTAAATAGTGTTTAAGGGAAAGCTTTCTGAAGTACTTTTTTCCCCCATTGGCTTTGGTGGATCTACCTACTGTAGAATATTTCACTGCATATTCTTGATATTCATGGTTTATTAGTGAGAGAAAAGTCTTGCATTTCTGTCCGAAAACTCTTGTCCTTTCCCACGAGCCAGGGCTTTGACAGAGTCTTTCCCCCACCACTTTCCTTCCTTCCCACACAACCTCTCCCTCCATCAAGCACTGATGACATGTGTTTACATATTCCATAGAGCACTGAGAGAGGAGATAAACCACTTCTGATGCTTATCCCCCAGCCACAATGTGGAAACCCCAGATAAAACATAAACCAAGCGTTGCAGCAGTCCTTTTATGTCTGAAGTGCCCGTGGTTTGTGTTTGGCTGGTACCTTGATAGACAGGCTTATGGATGGGGTGGCTTGGCATGGTGGCTTGGCATGGTTTGATATTGTAGTGCTAGGGATGGGCAACTCCAGTCCTCGGAGGCCGGAGTGGTGTCACACCTTTCCCCCCATCCCTAGCAAACACAGTTGATTAAACAAATTGCATTCTAAACTGAAGATCATGATTATTTGAGTCATGTGTCTTAGCTGGGGCTGGGGTAAAAGTATAGCACCAATCAGGCCCCCAAGCCTGGAGTTGCCCGTCCGTATATGTAGGCTAACCTTGTCAAGAACAGGTTGCTTTTAGCAGAAAAGGGGTGCCCGGGTAGACAATACAGTTTTTCTCCCCTGTTTTATTTCACCTTTATTTATACAGGTAAGTCAATTAAGAACATTAAGAACAAAAGCGAGTGCTTTTGATTGTAAATAGAAGGGTTGTCTCCTTGGTAGAACTGCTTGAAAGATATATAGATATACTGTAACTTAGACATGGTCGGTGATTCGGGAGGAACATACGCGACAGTGCAGAGGTTTTGATAGGAAACTTGATTCATGATTCACACACATTGTAAATATAAAGAAGGTCCCTCATTCAGTGTGTGCTGGGAATAACCCGAGGCCTACTAAAGGGAGATATTTCTTTACTAGGGTTGCTCCTACAGCCAAGTTGTTACTTTCCATAGCGTCGTTGGGGTTTGTGCATGTTGTCACTCTGCAAGCCCTTAGCAGTCAATGTGTCATGGGGAAATATCACCCGCCGGTCCTAAAAATACACCTCTCACACGTGCATTTCTCATTCTCATAGCCCCCCGTTTAGATCACATAGTTTCTTCTTAGGCCACTCCAGACCAGTTCTGCACAGCTGTGGATGAGATTCGACTGCTAAAACCATCAAGACATCAAATGTCGAAAACATTTTCTGGTCAGGAAACATCATCCCCCAGGAAAACCCACTGTTTTGGACGCGGCATCAAATGTTTTTTTGGCCGTTGTTCCGTTGTTATTTTTATTTTTAATTACTGAATGTTTTCAACTTTTCCAAGGCTATGCAATACATTCCCTTACATAGGCCTACGGTCTATAGCTAAGGCAGGTTTAATTCCCCACAAATCTTGCGCAGCACACCAACACTCCCCTGTTTTAATGAAGTGCAGATGAGAATAAGGGTAAACTGTGTGGCTGTACAACCCCATAAAAGTCAACCAGATTATGCTGCAGCTGACAAGGTCAAATCAGGTAAATTAGGCAACATTGTTTATCGCTTCAACATTTCCCAGCAAACTGCGTAGGTTTGTAATATAACAAACCTAATTTAACTATGTGTGCTAAATTGGTATTCCATCAGTGCTTTATTAGTAGGCATTATCTCAAATGGACACATTTTTGGTTTGTTATTGAAATGTAATTTTCTTGCCTCAGCTCTCATCTTATACCTTCCCAATAGCATAAGACATCTTGATGATATAAGAAACAAACATGTTTACCATCTCTCCCCACACCAGCGACGAGTTAGCCTAATAAATAACATTCTAATCGACTAAGTCTGTGAGCTCATGCCTCTTAATTTGTTTGCTGCTTCCTCCACAAACGAAGACTGACTGTCTACTACTCTGTCAGATTCCCAACCGACCTCTTGATGATTCTCTCTGTAGCCTTTCTTTGTGTTTGATGGACTATATTTTCTCATATCGTTCTCCAAAGACTCCAAATATGGCGGCCATTTTAAGTGTGCAGCAACATTAGCTGTCTGACTCGGGTTTAGTTGACTATTTATTTAGCCACATGGGCAAAGCTGAGCCCAACTTTCATTATGAGTGACCCACTTCTTTTTACAGTATGTTCATTTGTTTTTTCAACACTCAAATGATGTACTGCCTAGAAATGACGACAGTTGTCCTGTAATGCTCCTTAGCATTTCATGCTAGTTTGTGGCTACTGAGTGTTTAGCAGTGAGACCCAGAGTATTGGGTGTTTAAGGTATCTGTATCTATATCAAATCAAATTGTATTAGTCACATGCGCCGAATACAACAGGTGCTTCCTCCACAAACCTTACCGTGCAATGCTTTCTTACAAGTCCTTAACCAACAATGCAGTTCAAGAAATAGAGTTAAGAAAATACTGAATAAATAAACAAGAGTAAAAAGTTAAAAATAGCGAGGCTATATACAGGGGGTACCGGAACTGTGTCAATGTGCAGGGGTACAGGTTAGTCCAGTTAATTCGTGCATGTAGGTAGGGGTAAAGTGACTATGCATCGATAATAAACAGCGAGTAGCAGCAGTGTAAAAATGTAAATAGTCCAGGTGGCCATTTGATTAATTGTTCAGCAGACTTATGGCTTCGGGGTAGAAGCTGTTAAGGAGCTTTTTGGTCTATGACTCGGGTGACTCGAGTCTTTGACAATTTTTTGGGCCTTCCTCTGACACCGCCTAGTATATAGGTCCAGGATGGCAGGAAGCTTGACCCCAGTGATGTACTGATCCGTATGCACTACCCTCTGTAGAGCATTACTGTCAAATGCCAAGCAGTTTCCATACCAGGTGGTGATGCAACCGGTCAGGATGCACTCGATGGTGCAGCTGTATAACTTTTTGAGGATCTGGGGACACATCTTTTCAGTCACCTGAGGAGGAAAAGGTGTTGTCGTGCCCTCTTCACGACTGTCTTGTGGGGTTTGGGCCATTATAGTTATTTTGTGATGTGGGCACCAAGGAACTTAAAACTCTCGACCCGCTCCACTACAGCCCCGTCGAAGTTAGGTCCCCACCTGTTTGGCCTGCTTTTTCCTGTAGTCCACGATCACGATCATCTCCTTTGTCTTGCTCACATTGATGGAGAGGTTGTTGTCCTGGCACCACACTGCCAGGTCTGTGACCTCCTCCCTATAGGCCATCTCATTGGGGTGGCAGGGTAGCCTAGTGGTTAGAGCGTTGGACTAGTAACCGGACGTTCAAACCCCCGAGCTGACAAGGTACAAATCTGTCGTTCTGCCCCTGAACAGGCAGTTAACCCACTGTTCCTAAGCCGTCATTGAAAATAAGAATTTGTTCTTAACGGACTTGCCTAGTTAAATAAAGGTAAAATAAAATTGTTGTCGGTGATCAGGCCTACTGTTGTGCCGTCAACAAACTTAATGATGGTGTTGGAGTGGTGTTTGGCCACGCAGTCGTGGGTGCACAGAGAGTACAGGAGGGGACTAAGCACCCACCCCTGAGGGGCCCCAGTGTGGAGGATCAGTGTGGCAGATGTGTTGTTGCCTACCCTTACCACCTGGGGGAGGCCCGTCAGGAAGTCCAGGATCCAGTTGCAGAGGGAGGTGTTTAGTCCCAGGGTCCTTATCCTTAGCTTAGTGATGAGCTTTGTGGGCACTATGGTGTTGAACGCTGAGCTGTAGTCAATGAACATAGGTGCTCCTTTTGTCCAGGTGGGAAAGGGCAGTCTGGAGTGCGATTGAGATAGTGGGCACTATGGTAGAACTATAATGCCAAACGGCAGCTTTGACTTGTCTGATGTTTTGAAGTCCAGACCTATAGTAAAGCACGAAAATAGCTCCTTTTAAAGGCCTAGTGCAGTTAAAATTCAGTTTTCCCTGTGTTTTATATAATCTGTGATAATACAATTATGAATTGTTGATATGTTCAAAACCAATGTACCATTTAGGAGCAAAACATTATAAATTGGTGGGCCTTTGGCTTTGGTGACACTCCCTTATCCTGAAAATCTTTCCAGAGGCTCTGGCCTCTATATACTATCTCTGTTAGGATCTGTTGCCTCTTCCTGAAAAGCTTTCCAGAGGCTTCATATATTATCTCTGTTAGGATCTGTTACCTGTTCCTGAAAAGCTTTCCAGAGGCTCTGGCCTTCATATACTATCTCTGTTAGGATCTGTTGCCTCTTCCTTCCTTCGTGGACACACAGGTTTTCTTGTTTAAGTATCGAGAGGTGAAGTTCAAACGTCACCACGAACCATATCGACTTCAATTAGCTAATATCCCTGTCATCTTTTCTCTTCTCTCCAGACAGTGGCATTTACTGGCAGTTGTTGTGTTTATGGTTTCCCCTGTTGAAAACGTGCATAAAGAGCATCGTGGATGAAACAAGACGTGATTTAGTGGCCACATCACAATGCAGTGTGGTGGTGCTGCTCTGGCGGCCAGCTTCCTACCTTTGTGTGGACGAAGCCCAGGGGTGCGGCTAGAGGATACATGGCCCGGATCCCGGGCTCTGAGGAGGGGAAGGAAGCTCGATGTCAAAGGCGCTCAGCGGTCGCTCCCCTCTATTATCTGGGCCAGAGACACTCGTTCCTCCATAGTCCAACAACACTAGGGCTTTCCTTTGCATGGTTGAAGACGAGACTAATTTAAGTTGAAAAGTTTATACTTTTTAAATCTTAATGTTTACATCTCGGTAAGACTTAGAAAATGGAGTTAGTTTCAATTTGAACTGTTTCTTTGTGTCGAATCGTCAGGCCCTAATCGCTCGACTCCTCTTCATACTGCTTCTTCCCAGCACAACAGGCCCTCCTCCTGTAACCTTGAGAAGAGAGAAGCCTGCGAAGGCCCCAAGTTCAACGAGTGCATGAGGCATATTTTCACTGAGCGTGCCTGGGCCGCCCCCCTCCAATGCCCCCCCCCCCCCCCCCCCCCGCCCCCTCCTTCCATACATACTTTGTTTCCCCTCCTCCTAAAGAGGGCTCCCTGTAGACAAGGAAATACATTATGTGTTAAAAGAATTCCATATGGTGACATACGATCTGTATAATTCTGATAACGGTTCTGTTCTTTGCATATAAGGTACCACTCCCGTATATAGTAGCTTACATAACAATTTTTTTCTTAACACTGTCCTTTCTACTCGGCGTTGCTTACTGTGTTTGCTGTTACAGTATGGCCGCCCGGAGTGGATAGGCCCGTTGCTGGCGTGTGTTTGCAGGAGTCCTGGGGTGTTCCAGGTGAGCCATGCCAAAGCTCAAGTGGCTTGGATCCGGCCCCAGCACTGCACTGCAAATGGGAAGTGTTTCGGGCAGGGCTGCCAACCAGCCAGGGTGGGGACTAGGACTACTGTGCATGTTTGCTGTCAGAAGAAAGATAGTGTTTTCACTTGACTTTCTCTCAGAAAAAAAACTTGTCCTCACTACTTTCCAAGGGCGGTCATTTTTGTGTGTGTGGTGGGGAAGGATGTGGGGGGTGGGGGTAGTTGTACACTACAGTAGATGAGCTATTGCCAAGAACGGGATTACAGCATCTGATGAGCCAATGGTAGCTATTTGATTTTCTTCCCAGTTCCCGTGATGCAATGCAATGGGCTATCCAGCTCTACTAAAGTGTAGATAACGTTTTACAGCCACCTGGAACGAAGCCTCTCCAAACTCTCTCCGAAAGGAAGATCCCTTTGCCCCCTTGGTCTTAACATGTTTTAAGCTCAATAGATTTATGGTGGGAGAACCCCATTCATTTGGTCCGTGTTAACATTGTACATACTTGCGGAAGCTATCTTAATTGAAAAGTACATTCAATGCATAGCCTACATATTTCATTCAAACTGAATGTAATGAGCTTATCAGCGTACAGTATTTTCCTACATACAATAGCTTGATTGTTTAGTTGTCATGGTGAATTATTTACAATCTCTTGCGGAACAAATTGAGTTATGTGACCACCACTTCTCCCATCTGTATAGATGTTTTTGTACAAAAACATTGTGAAGTATTTGACTCCTTTTCATTATTCATTTGATAATTGTCACTCCATTTGATAATTGTCACTCCAGTTACTTGAATACAGTGCAGATGTAGCAGGTGTGACAGAGGACATCATTAGAACTCTAAATAAAATAAATGAAGGAACTACCATAGCAGAAAAGGACCTCGATACTAGAGAGCCTACAGTATCTGCTCGTCTGTTGATAGAACAACATGGGGACACTGTGGTTAAACGGTCGTGCTTGCTAGGCGTCTGTTTGTGACAGAGTGGGGGTGATTACCCCAGACGATGGAAAATTGCCCGAGGCTGAAATAATGAATGAATTAGATGCTAGGTTGTAAAAAAAAAAAGGATTTGATGGCTCACGCCCTTTGCAATGTTGTTAGGGTGAGTACACTACAGAGCACAAAAAACTACAATGGGAACACTATTTGTCTTCTGAGGGGCTCGCTAGATTGCGACGGGGAGGGGTGATGAGGGAATCAGACCCAGGAGAGCATAGATCTACTCAAACAGTGACACCCAGGGCTACTTTCCCCTGTCTTGCCCCTCTCGGCCCGGTTGCTCAGGTCCCTGTCTGCATGGCACTCAAGGGAACAGAAAGGACCTCCATCTCCAAACAGCCTGGCTGCCCACGACAACTGAAACAGAGCAATACTTAGCCAATTGCTAGTTTTTGTCAGGTCTGAAATCTGGAGGCCACGCACTGCTAGCCTGTGTGAATGGCCGAGACTGCCAAATATCAGAGCCACCAGCTAGTACCTTCACCCAATCCATGTAGCCGTCCAATGAGCAGCCCACTTCCAAAATGAACACCTCCCCATGGCCTCCCCCAAAAACAACAATATCTGTTGTATTTGGCCCACAGGAAAACACATAATCATCAACATCAAACCAGCCTCACCTTACACAATAATGTTTATGCATGTGTGCTGTTTGTGAGACCACTTGTCTGATCTCGCTAGCCATCAGGTCAACAAGGTGGTCATGTCTAACAATGTACACACACACACACACACACACACACACACACACACACACACACACACACACACACACACACACACACACACACACACACACACACACACACACACACACACACACACACACACACACACAACCCCCCCCACACACACAACCCCCTCCACACACACACACACAACCCCCTCCACACGCACACACATACACGCACACAACCCCCCCACACACATACACACACACAACCCCTCCCCCCACACACACACACATACACACACACATACACACACACAACCCCTCCTCTCCCCCACGCGCACACATATACACACACAACCCCTCCCCCCCACACACACACACATACACACACACAACCCCTCCTCTCCCCCACGCGCACACATATACACACACAACCCCCCCCCCCACAAACACCAAGCACACACATATATGTACACACACACACAAACACCACGCATACACACATACATACACATACACACACAACCCCCCCCCCCTTACACACAAACGCACATGCATACACAGCTGGGTGTAAAGACCCCCATCATCAGGCTGGGTGGACTATCCTAGCAAACTGGAGGAAGTGGAGGAAAGAGCACCGGGGAAGGAGGGGAGGGAAAGGTAGAGGAAAGAGCACCGGTGAAGGAGGGGAGGGAAAGGTGGAGGAAAGAGCACCGGGGAAGGAGGGGAGGGAAAGTTGGAGGAAAGAGCACCGGGGAAGGAGGGGAGGGAAAGGTGGAGGAAAGAGCACCGGGGAAGGAGGGGAGGGAAAGGTGGAGGAAAGAGCACCGGGGAAGGAGGGGAGGGAAAGGTGGAGGAAAGAGCACCGGGGAAGGAGGGGAGGGAAAGGTGGAGGAAAAGGGGGAAGTGGCGAAATGATGGAAAAAATGAGTGTGATATTTAGGCTCAGTTCTGCAGTTCCATGTTTTCTGTAAAATAGATATTTAGGCCAAGTTCTACCGTTTCATGTTACTGTAAAATAGATATTTAGGCCAAGTTCTACCGTTTCATGTTACTGTAAAATAGATATTTAGGCCAAGTTCTACCGTTTCATGTTACTGTAAAATGGCAGCCTGCTTTTGCTGTCATCCGTGTGAATATTTTTGAGAGACTACAACATTGGGAGCCTCGTGGGAAAGAGTGAAACAGCATTATGAGGACATCCAACCCAAACAGTTGACCTCTCAAGGCACCACTATACAATCTTAATAATGAACACCTCTCAAGGCGCCACTATACAATCTTAATAATGAACACCTCTCAAGGCACCACTATACAATCTTAATAATGAACACCTCTCAAGGCGCCACTATACAATCTTAATAATGAACACCTTTCAAGGCACCACTATACAATCTTAATAATGAACACCTCTCAAGGCGCCACTATACAATCTTAATAATGAACACCTTTCAAGGCACCACTATACAATCTTAATAATGAACACCTCTCAAGGCACCACTATACAATCTTAATAATGAACACCTCTCAAGGCACCACTGGCAAATTAGGTCACATGCCAGGTATCTTTGTTTTAAGTATCATCCCTGTATTTTGACAATGTCCACCAGAAGATGTGCTGCGAAACAAAACACTTTCACATATTTCAAATTTTGACTCATGAAGGAGGAGGACTGGACTTGCCATGCCAGGCTGTGATGATGCCTACCCTGTGTTATGTCTAACATGTATATCCTTATATTATTTTCCTATAGATACAGTACATCATTTACAATCGCAACACA
This sequence comes from Oncorhynchus kisutch, assembly GCF_002021735.2. Classification (NCBI taxonomy): domain Eukaryota; kingdom Metazoa; phylum Chordata; class Actinopteri; order Salmoniformes; family Salmonidae; genus Oncorhynchus; species Oncorhynchus kisutch. The sequence goes on from NC_034182.2 coordinate 31,656,137, forward strand.
GCCATATCCCTGTAGCAACCCCAATTCTTAAATACCATTGTTTACGGCTTTTCATACATGCAGAATAAATTTAGCGGTTGGTTCCCTTCTCCCCAACGGTTGCCCATGTAAGCTGCCCCAGGAGACCTCAGGAGCACTGGGACGATTTGCTTCCTTTAGTTGTTGCCAGGAATCTTCATACAAACTCTTCACATGTGTGTGTGTGTGTGTGTGTGTGTGTGTGTGTGTGTGTGTGTGTGTGTGTGTGCGAGTGCGTGTGTGTGTGTGCGAGTGCGTGTGTGTGTGTGCAAGTGCGTGCGCGTGCGTGCATTTTTCGAAGGATGGAGGTGGGGCACCGTTACCCATATCTTCAAGTTGTTTGGTGGTGTGTGTGTGTGTTTGATTATTGATTGTCGGTGCATTTGGGAGCTCCCCAAGGCGATAGCTCCATGAGGTGTGGAGGAGGGGTTTTATGCTGCCTCTGGAACCCTGACAGATCACTCTGACCTTGTGGTGGGCAACACCATCGTTGCTCCTCCTGAGATATGTGAGGGTGTGTACTGTTCCAACCACTCCGCTCTGGTCTGCTAAGACAGACTGCTCCGAGTCCGCATTACCCTACAGCGAAAACGAACGAGCCCATCTCAAAGTCCTGCAGTATCAGGACTGCAGCTTGTTTCTGTTACTCAGAAATGGCGCTGAACACCTCTGACCAACACGTGTTTATGTGTTGCAACACAAGTTCCCCCCAGCCTTAACCCCCTGCTAAAACCTTGTTCCAGGTGTGTCACCGTTACTTGGGAACCACCCAACCCCCCTCCCTTACAGCCCCTCTCCCTATATCATCGTGGCTGGCATTGGTTTAACCCGGCCCTGGCATGGGGTTCATAACAGCGTCTTACTAGCACCGATGTTTGGGCTCATTAGCAGGAAAGGAAGGGTTTTACTGGCCATGCGGCATGCAGACGTTTTTATGACACCTACTCCACAGCCTGTCGTCCTCTTATAGCCGAGCAGGGTTCCTAGGATCGTTGAGCGGTTTTAACAGTCTTTACCTGAGGACATTACTGGGCGTATGGTTTGGGTAGGGGGTGGAAACATTGGAAACCAGACTCCAGCCCTCTGTTGACATTTGGTGGTAGTATGGTATACCACAAGACACAGCTCTGGACCGTTTACATTTGTGATGTTCCAGCACCACAGCACTGCATTTAGTTGATCCATCTCCATGGGATGCCCATCTCCGAGGTAATGTGCCATCGTCAAAATGTCCTGTTAGCTTTCAGCCAATACAATACTTATCCATATCTCAATCACATGCTGGGAACACTGAAGATGGAACACTGAAGATGGATCACTGAAGATGGATCACTGAAGGTGGAACACTGAAGATGGATCACTGAATATGGATCACTGAAGATGGATCACTGAAGATGGATCACTGAAGATGGATCACTGAAGGTGGAACACTGAAGATGGATCACTGAAGATGGATCACTGAAGATGGATCACTGAAGATGGATCACTGAAGATGGAACACTGAAGATGGACACTGAAGCACAGTTGTGTGAAGAAAAACATGAATAAGAGAACATTCATGCTTTATTTGCACCTGCTGGCATTGTTCCTGTATTGAAGTTTTGTCATGGCAGTAAAGAATTGCCTTGCCGACATCTGTTGGCAGTGCTGGTAGTCTGTTTTTATGTTTGTAATGACACATTAAACACCACTTCGTTCCAAACATGGTTACCACTGCCAGCAAAGCTGTCTGAATGAGTGCACAGCTTTGTTCCATTGTCTGTCTTGGACCAAGGCCACTCCGCCTTGCCTTAGATGTGGAATTATATGAGCCAATAATTCATCCAACGTCGTAATTAAGGTGTGTGAGGTCGTTGGCGTTGTGTGTATGGATATGTGTTTACATCTGTGTCATTGGCACAGGGTGAGGGTGGCAGAGGGCAGAATTCCTTCGTGGCCTCTCGCCCAGCTGGAGAGAGGCCATGCTTGCCCTCTGAGAGGCACCCTCTTGCCCTGGCACTTCCCACTGGCACTGCCCACCTCTCCTGCAAGTGGGGATTCCGTTCTCCAAGTCATCAGCCAAAGGCTCGTGGTAGTAAGATTGGCTAGTGGGAGTCACAGGCATTCGTCGCTGGCTGGAGTTCAGAGTTATAAAGATATGGAATCCTCCATTCAAAATGAAGTCTGCAAGTATTTTTTGACACTGTACGGTTAGTAGCCATTCGCAGGCCAAGTGTCTGAGATCTGAATTGTGTTGGTTATATTTTCATCCGAGAGGAACATTTACAGTAGCTAACATTAATTTACAGTAGTTAACTTTAGTTTACAGTAGCTAACTTTCATTTACAGTAGTTAACTATGCTCCAACATTATGCCAATAAATCTACGCTAACACAGTGCCTTCAGAAAGTATTCAGACCCTTTGACTTTTCCCCCAAAATGTTGTGTTACAGCTGGAATTTCAAATGGATTCAATTTAGATTTTTTTGTCACTGGCCTACACACACTACCCCATAATAACTCTTCTTGAACTGCACTGTTGGTTAAGGGCTTGTAAGTAAGCATTTCACGGTAAGGTCTACACTTGTTGTATTCGGTGCATGTGACAAATAATGTTTGATTTGATTTGAATATCAAAGTGGAATTCTGTTTTTCAAAGATATTTCCGCATTATTTTAACATTTTAATCTGAAGCGTCATTTGGGTATTCAACTCCTCTGTTTTGGCAAGCCTAAATAAATTCAGGTGTAAAAATGTGCTTAACACATCACATAATATGTTGCATGGGTGCAATAATAAGGTCCCAGAGTCGAGCAGAGAATTTCAAACACAGATTCAACCACCAAGTCCAGGAAGATGTTCTAATGCCTCGCAAAGAAGGGCACCTATTGGTAGATGTGTATTTTTTTTAAAAATGTTATTAATTACACTTTGGATGGTGTATCAATAAAGCCAGTCACTACAAAGATACAGGTGTCCTCCTAACTCAGTTGCCGAAGAGGGAGGAAACAGCTCAGGGATTTCACAATGAGGCCATTGGCTGTGATAAGAGAAAACTGAGGATGGATCAACAACATTGTAATTACTCCACAATAATAACCTAATTGACAGAGTGAAAATAGGGAAACCTCTACAGAATACAAATATTCTAAAACATGCATCCTGTTTGCAACAAGGCACTAAAGTAATACTGCAACAAATGTGGAAAAGCAATTCACATTTTGTTCTAAATAAAAAGTGTTATGTTTGATGCAAATCCAATACAACACATTACTGAGTACCACTCTTCATATTTTCAAGCATAGGGGTGGCTGCATCATGTTATGGGTATTCTTTGTTTCGTTAAGGACTGGGGAGTTTTTCAGGATAAAAAAGAAACAGAGTTGAGCTAAGCACAGAGGAAAGCCTGGTTCAGTGTGCTTTTGAACATACATTGGTCGACTATACATGAATTCACCTTTCAGCAGGACAATAACCTAAAAAGGGCCAAATCTACACTGGTGTTGCTTACCAAGAAGACAGTGAATGTTCCTGAGTGGCCGAGTTACAGTTTTGACTTAAATATACTTGAAAATATATGGCAAGACCTGAAAATGGTTGTCTGGTGTGGAATGCTCTTAGAGACTTACCCAGAAAGACTCACAGCTGTAATCGCTGCCAAAGATGCTTCTACAAAGTATTGACTAAGGGGTGTGAATACTTATGTAAATGAGATATTTATGTATTTGAATTTCAATAAATTTGCCAAAACTTCTAAAACTCGGTAGCCATGAAGTGCTTTGAAAGGCTGGTCATGGCTCACATCAACAGCATCATCATGGATACCCTAGACCTACTCCAATTCGCATACCGCCCCAACAGGTCCACAGATGATGCTATCTCAATCACACTCCACACTGCTCTTTCCCACCTGGACAAAAGGAACACCTATCTGAGAATGCGGTTCATTGACTACAGCTCAGCGTTCAACACCATAGTGCCCACAAAGATCATCACTAAGCTAAGGACCGTGGGACTAAACACCTCCCTCTGCAACTGGATCCTGGTCTTCCTGACGGGTTGCACTCAGGTGGTAAGGGTAGCCAACAATACATCTGCCACGTTGATACTCAACACTGGGGCCCCTCAGGAGTGTGTGCTTAGTCCCCTCCTGTACTCCCTGTTCACCTACGACTGCGTTGCCAAACACCATCATTAAGTTTGCTGACGACACAACAGTGGTACGGCCCTCGTCCCCCATTTGTTTTTTCACTGCTGCTTCTCGCTGTTTATCATCTATGCATAGTCACTTTACCCCTAACTATTTCTTGAACTGCATTGTTGGTTAAGGGCTTGTAAGTAAGCATTTCACTTGTTGAATTCGGCGCATGTGACAAATATATTTTGAAGATCCCATTAAACGCTGTGTACTACTCCCTTCACAGAACAGCGCAAACTGTCTCTATCCAGAATAGAAAGAGGAGTGGGAGGCCCGATGCACATCTGAGCAAGAGGACAAGTACATTAGAGTGTCTAGTTTGAGAAACAGACGCCTCACACGTCCTCAACTGGCAGCTTCATTAAATAGTACCCTCAAAACACCAGTCTCAACGTTAACAGTGAAGAGGCGACTCCGGGATGCTGGCCTTCTAGGCAGAGTTGCAAAGAAAAATCCATCTCTCAGACTGGCCAATAAAAATAAAAGATTAAGATGGGCAAAAGAACACAGACACTGGACAGAGGAACTCTGCCTAGAAAGCCAGCATCCCGGAGTCGGCACTTCACTGTTGACATTGAGACTGGTGTTTTGTGGGTATTAATACTAAATTGACTGCAGTTCTCACAACATACGTTTAAAAACAAAATTGGTCTGGTACTCATTTGGTTATGATGAGATAACATGATTGAACAATCCCCCTGGAGTTTTCCTAAAACATAGATTTCCTGGAATGTTGTTAGAAGGAATGTTCACATAATACTGTTACGAAAGAGAGGATAGAGAAAATTAGCCGGCTAACCAACCAGATACATTGTGGAACAAAAACTCTTTTGCCGTCTAGTGTGTCAAAGCTGAAGATCTACCCGACTACCACCCGTCATTTTCCTGGGAGAGTGGGGAATTTCCCTAGAAATCACTTTACACCCACTCTCTCTCTCTCTCTCTCTCTCTCTGTCTCTCGCTCTCTCTCTCTTTCTCCCTCTCTCCTTTTCCCAGTCCAGACAACATGCAGCAGGTTTGAACCCTCCACTGTGGGGCTCCCATTCCACTCATCAGCAGGGGACCTGTGCATTTGTCTCATAATTATCAGACAGGGGGTGTGGGGGGTGTTGAATGGATGGGGGATGAAAGGATGAACGAGCAGAATCACACAGCCACTCTGTCAAAGTTCTGTTTGTCTGGGTGGGTTTTCTTTGCCGTGGCGTTGTGCTAGCAGCAGCCCCTTTCCAAAAACCCCAACCCCCCTGGCCCATGCAGTCCAACACTGGAACGCCGCCTCTATTGAACCAATCCCGCCACGCATTATACCACGCACCACCACCATCCTGCACACACGCACACACACCCCAAACCCCCGCGGCTTCATTCACAACTACAAAACACCACCCCAGTAGCAGACTTCAGCTTCTCTTCCTCTCTGTCTGTCTGTCTGTCTGTCTGTCTCTGTCTGTCTCTCTCTTTTTCTCTCTCTCCATCTGTCTGTCTGTCTTTCTCTCTGTCTCTGTCTCTCCCTCCTCATTCCTCCTCTTCCTCCCGTTTCACCTCTACCCCCCTTACTTCATCATCCTCTTCACTATTTGTTAGGAGTTAATGGACTGTTTTGGCTAGCCTCCAGACGGTGAGTGTCACCTCATTAGCCCACGCAGCCCCGGGACTGGTGAGAGGACGAGACAGAGAGAGGTAGAATGAGGAGAGGGGGCTACGGTGGAATGTCATTGGTCCTCGCCCACAAAACCCCTCTCCCACCACCACCACCACCATGAATGAAAAACACGCATGCATAATTAAACTATAGTCTCACTCTTCCCTCCCTCCGCCATGTATAAAAGTAGACCATTGGACCAGCCAAAGATGGCTCCTCCTGGTTTTGTAGACGTCCTCACCACTCAACCCATTATTCCACTCCAGGACAGGCAGCATGGGCAGCGGGCAAATGCAAATGCCACCTCAGACATAAATGAAGTGACAACAGAGCAAATTGTGCATCTGATGCATACCAAAATCAATCTGTTTTAACGCTCGTGCTGATGGGTACATTGTTGGGACATCATAGGTTTACGTTTGTTTTTACGAACAGCCTAGAACCAACATATTGTGATATGTGTTTGTGCTCTTCAGCGCAGTTTTGTTTGAGAGAGAGGTTAAGGTTAGGCTGCCTTTATGCTGGCTTTACACTAAGTCAAGGTGGTAAATGTTCTGTTAATCATTATAATTTTAAGCTCCATTATGTAAGTTGTAAGTGAATGCCTGATCTAGTTGTAGAATATCTATATAGAAAAGTACTAGTGTAAGTGAATGCCTGATCTAGTAGAATGTCTATATAGAAAAGTATTAGTGTAAGTGAATGACTGATCTAGTTGTAGAATATCTATATAGAAAAGTACTAATGTAAGTGACTGACTGATCTAGTTGTAGAATGTCTATATAGAAAAGTATTAGTGTAAGTGAATGACTGATCTAGTTGTAGAATATCTATATAGAAAAGTACTAGCGTAAGTGAATGCCTGATCTAGTTGTAGAATGTCTATATAAAAAGTACCAGTGTAAGTGAAATGGCTGATCTAGTTGTAGAATGTCTATGACAGAACCTTAGTAGTAGGATTGGGACGTGAAGTCATGTTACTGTAGCCATGTCATTGTCAGGTTATGTCTTGCATGGCTGGAGGCGTTGCCATGGAACAGGGCACAACGTGTGTATGCATGTGTGTGTGTTTGTTTTTGTGTGTGTGTGTGTTTGTCTATGTACGTGCACATGTCTATCACTTAACAGGTTTATTGTAAGTTTGCAGTGTGTTTATCTGTGTGTAATTTCATAGTGTTTGTGTGTGTATGCATGTGTGTATTCGTGCATATGTCAGCAGTCCACATGCATGTGTATGTGCATACGTGAATGAGTAAATGTGGGCATGCACGCACATACATGTATATGCCCACACTCTCCTCTCTGTACCCTGTCTCTCCTCTCTGTACCCTGTCTCTCCTCTCTGTACCCTGTCTCTCCTCTCTGTACCCTGTCTCTCTTCTTGTACCCTGTCTCTCCTCTCTGTACCCTGTCTCTCCTCTCTGTACCCTGTCTCTCCTCTCTGTACCCTATCTCTCCTCTCTATCTCTCATCTCTTTTTATTCCCAAGTCCCTCTCTCTCTCTCTCTCTCTCTCCCTCTGTCTCTCGCTCTATTTTTCCCCTGGCCTAGCCTATCCTCACTAATGATGTGTCAGTCGATTCAGCCATTCTTCCCGTACCTCTCTGGAATTAATGTGGGCGATGCCACACTGTTTGTTGACCTGAATGAGAAGTCTGTTTTCTCGGACGCTGTAAAAGCGCTCCTCTTTTCACCCCCGTGAGAGTTCATGGACCAGACAGCATTGAGTCCCGAAAAAAGTGAAAGAGAAAGGAGACCTGCTCTCCAGTGTCATTAGCATGCATGTCTCTTCTTCCCCAGAGGGCGCGCATACACACACACACACACACACACACACACACACACACACACACACACACACACACACACACACACACACACACACACACACACACACACACACACACACACACACACACACACACACACACACAGACCATAGCTATCTGTGAATGCTTTCGTTCTGTGTTACAGGCTGAAAGTTGTATGGACCCCCCTCTTCCTCCTCCATCTCCCCCTCCTCCTCCTCCTCACCCCCTCCTCCTCCTCCTCTACTGATTGTTCTGGTCTGACCCTGTCTATCTGACACTTGATTCCTACGTCTCAAAACATGACAGTCCCACTGTCTCACTGTCTCACTGTGCGTGTGTGTGTGTGTTTGTGTGTGTGTGTGTGTGTGTGTGCCACTGTTATCCAATTAAACAAGTCTGTGGTGTCTTTCAGTGGAATAAAAAAGGCTAAATGTCATTGTTCCTTCAGTCTTTTCAACTTTATCCTCGTTGTCCCACAACCCTAAAATGTGTTCCTAGACAGGATTTTTTTGTACCATGTCTGCAGTCGATATAAAGAAAATGTAGTTGCGTTTGTGTGGGCTTGTTTCATCACCCATGCTGTCTAGGTCAGCGGTTCCCAACATTTTCTGTTCCGGAGTCAAAAGCTCTTGAGGACCAACATTCGCATTTTTAACATAAAATATCTTGTCGGTCAAATTTAGTCAATTTTAGCAGTGAATGTAACAAATTAAAGGCATATTATTATTATTATTATTGTAAACAATGTGCATTGTGAAGTAATTTAAATTGCCTATAATACCATTAATACTGCCAACTGCTATTACTTTTCTGGGCAGATTTCCTTGCCCTATCTTTTGTTTGGCATGTTTGGGTTGCGGCTGTCTCCGATAAAGGCCAATTTGTTTAGTCAACAAAATGAGGCAGGGAGAGGGAGAGAATGGGCGAGAAAGAGAGGGAGAGAGAGAGAGGAGGGGCGCGAAAGACAGGGAGAGAGAGAAGGGGCGAGAAAGAGAGGGAGAGGGAGAGAGAGAAGGGGCGAGAGAGAGAAGGAGAGGGAGAGAGAGAAGGGGCAAGAAAGAGAAGGAGAGGGAGAGAGAGAAGGGGCGAGAGAGAGAAGGGGCGAGAAAGAGATGGAGAGGGAGAGAGAGAAGGGGCGAGAGAGAGAAGGAGAGGGAGAGAGAGAAGGGGCGAGAGGGAGAGGGAGAGAGAGAAGGGGCGAGAGAGAGAAGGGGCGAGAAAGAGAAGGAGAGGGAGAGAGAGAAGGGGCGAGAGAGAGAAGGAGAGGGAGAGAGAGAAGGGGCAAGAAAGAGAAGGAGAGGGAGAGAGAGAAGTGGCGAGAGAGAGAAGGAGAGGGAGAGAGAGAAGGGGCGAGAGGGAGAGGGAGAGAGAGAAGGGGCGAGAGAGAGAAGGGGCGAGAAAGAGAAGGAGAGGGAGAGAGAGAAGGGGCGAGAGAGAGAAGGAGAGGG